>NW_026067980.1:2137932-2385415 GCF_014885135.2 Alexandromys fortis
TATATAGTGCTGGAAATTATATATAGTGTTGTGCATGCTAGACAAGCCACCTACCCCTGAGCTACAGACCTAACTCATTGCCAAGTTTTGATTCCCTAAATCCTGCTATTTGCCTGTGCTGTGTCTAATATTTAATCTAGGTCTGTCTGGCACAGTATTGATTAATGCCCTGAGGAGAGTGACGGGAACCGAATGCCTGGAGACCATGGACGGAGCCATGGGGCTTCGGGTGCTGCTGTGCGTGTGCCTGGTGTCCCTCCTCACTCTGCAGACCATGCCTGCTTTGGGTTTGGCCACAGGCAGACCCAGGGGCAGCGAGGTATGTGACTAAGCCCTTAGGCATAGACAGGCAGTTGTTCCTGCATGAGGCCCTGGAGCTGCAGAAGATCCTACTTAGGGACCTGGGCCACCCCCAACCACCAGCTCATTTCTACCTGAAGAGGTTACTTCCCAACAGGAGGAGGGAGGTGGAGGAGTAGCAAACACAGACCCTGTTTCCACCCCATAACAGATGGGCCATAGTCCCTGAGCGTTTCCACTCACACTCACCCATGGTCTTGTTTTGCAGAAACGACAGGCTGTGGATACAGTAAGTGAAAGTCTTGGCGAAGGGTCTGAGGAGGAGCTTTCTCTCACCGGGTCAGTGCCTTAGGCAGGGGCCTCCCATCCCCGGAAATGTGATGTTGTTCGTACCTTGCCTCAGGTCTCCAGCAGCGAGGGGTCTCTTTGGGAGGTCTGGTGTATTCCTCTGGAATTTGGACACCTTTGTTCTAGAGTGGGCAGAATTCCCCCCCCCCTTTTGTTTTACCTCAGACGGTTGATGGTGTGTTCGTCAGGAGTTTGAAAGTCAACTGTAAAGTCACCTCTCGCTTCGCCCACTACGTCATCACCAGCCAAGTGGTCAACAGTGCTGATGAAGCCAGGGAAGTAGCCTTTGATGTGGAAATCCCCAAGACAGCCTTCATCAGTGACTTTGCCATGTGCGTGATGCCCTCCCTGGCTTCTCCACCCCAGTCCATTTACGTGTTCAGCCTAAGGCCAGCGTGGCCAGATCTCACTTCTAGTCATGGTCAGGCCCAGCTTAGAGGTTCAGGAAGGAAGAGGTCCATTAGCATTCTCAACTCCTACCTTACTCAGAAAATTAGGGCCTCTGCTTCTTTTCAGCTTTTGGCTAAAGGAGAAAAGCCAGCATCTAATCTTAGTTCTGTGAACATAGTGGTTTACCTACTTTTCTCATGGGCCCTCTGAGCAGTGGACATTAAAAGCAGAAGACAATAGATACCCCTTTTCAAGGAGTCCTGTGGACAGGGTCTTCTTAGGCTTAGCTCACTTCCAATACAAAGAGCAACCTAGTCAGCGAATAGGGGCCACCACCACTGAGGCAAAGGACAATCTAGGCAGTGAGCAAGGTCACCACCACCGAGGACTTTTCTTTTTGTGCAGCACAGCAGATGGGAACGCGTTCATCGGGGACATAAAGGACAAAGTGAGTGCTTGGAAGCAGTACCGGAAAGCAGCCATTTCAGGGGAGAATGCTGGCCTCGTCAGGTAAGTTTCAGGCCTTGATGGCCAAGCCTCCCAGGCTGCCCCTTCTGCCCAGCCAGGACAGAGCCGACAGCTGCAAGGTATTACTGGGTAGGAGAAATCTCTACTAGGATGGGAGCTAAACTGTCTAAAGTGTTTAGGCAAGAATGGGTACGCTTGGTCTTTTCATGCCCTGTGGAGCAATAGGCATCATTCTTGAGCTCCGGCCTTGACCAACCACTTGAGATAATTTTGGGGGCAGCATGATAATAAGAGAAACCGGTTCTGAGGGTGATGCTGTAGGTGTCAAGGATGCTCATGCCAACCTGTTGTCTGCCTGTTGTTGCCTCTGCTGACACGTCCAGAGCCTCGGGCAGAAATATGGAACAGTTCACCATCCACATGACCATTGGAGCCCACAGTAAGGCCACATTTCAGCTCACCTATGAAGAGGTGCTAAAGCGAAGACTCACGCAATATGACATTGTCATCAAAGTCAAGCCCAAGCAGCTGGTGCAACATTTCGAGGTAGTTTGCATGTCCCTGGGAAGGACTTACCTCTCCCCAGGCCTGAAAACACAGGGGCTGAGCTTGACTCCTCAGGGTGGGCTCCTGTGGGTTTTTTATGGGCAGGAAGCTCCCTGAATCTCCCACCTTTCTCCTCATCCATGAACCCCCAGCTTATGGATCTGCTAAATGAGGGTATTCCTGCATTTCCCAGGACTGCCACCAGATTACAAAAAATACTGAAGACCCAGTTGTGTGTAAACCAACTTGAGGGACCGAGTTGAAGGGTTCAGGCATGAGCATCTTTCTGTGAGCTCTGGACTGCCTATGATGAACCAGGCTCTGCGAAGGGCTGGGTGGGGACTACACACACAGGAAGGCAGGTCCACAGGCTCTTGGCTGAAATGTGGTGCCAGTTCAAATGAGCCTTAGCATAGAATTGGTTTCCATGGTGCAGATCGATGTGGACATCTTTGAGCCCCAAGGGATCGGCAAGCTGGATGCTCAGGCCTCCTTCCTCAACAAGGAACTTGCTGCTCAAACCATCAAGAAGTCTTTCTCAGGAAAAAAGGTATGTGTCATGGCAGGGAATGCACCCTTAGGGACAGTCCAGCTTAGCTCTGATAAAATATCCAGGCAGGATTGCTAAACTGGCATGGTGAGTTATTAGCCAGAATCTCCATCCACTGTAGCAAACACCTGAAAGAAACAGCGTCAAGAAACAGGTATTTATTTTGGCTCATGCTCTCTGAAGTCTCAATCCATCATGAGTTTATTCCACTGTTTCTGGGACAGTGAGGGAACATCATGGCAGGAATGTACATAGGAATAGAGGTTGCACACATCCAGCAGAGGGAGAGGGAGAGGGAGAGGGAGAGAGACAGAGAGAGAGAGAGAGAGAGAGAGAGAGAGAGAGAGAGAGAGAGAGAAATACCCAAAGGGCCATGGCAAAAATCACTTTCACTGGCACCTCTCCAGAGACTAACTTCCTTTAATCTAGACCAATGGTCTATTTATTGTTTTCTTAGTTCTTAGTTTTGTCTTGTTTTTGCTTTGTTTTGGTTTTGGTTTTGGTTTGAGACAGGATTACTCTGTGCACCCACCACCGCCCAGCTACTTTTTGTTTTTAAAGAGAGTATCTCACTATATCACTATGTAGCCCAGGCTGGCACTGTACTGGAGATCCTGCGGCCTCAGCCACTGGAGTGCTGGGATTATAAGCATTACTACCACGGTGTCTTATAGCCTTGCTAACCCCACAGTTTGAGATAACTGCTATCTTTTACACTATCATATTGCTGTTATTTTATTCCTGCTTTTATTCCCTAAGTACTGATCGTTATTGCAGAAATCCCAATGATTCAGAAACATAAAAGCAAAGGAATAGGTCTTTTCTCTTACCACAGACAAGTGTGCACACTCAGAACCTAGTTGACTAGGCTTAACTCATTCAGGTGTACACACACACACACCATGCATACATGCAAACCTTAAGTTGTTTTGCAGACAATCTATTTGCAGCTATACAGACCCCTGGTCCCTCCTGCCTTCTTTGCTTTCAGGGTCACGTGCTCTTCCGCCCCTCTGTGAGCCAGCAGCAGTCCTGCCCCACGTGCTCTTCATCCCTGCTGAATGGAGACTTCAAGGTGACCTACGACGTCAATCGGGACAAGCTCTGTGACCTCTTGGTAAGCCTACGGCTCATGGCCCAAGCCCGAGAGAACGGGGAAAGGTGCTTAGGAGAGAGGCCTTTCTGGATCTTTTCTGTTCTAGGTGGCCAACAATTACTTTGCACACTTCTTTGCACCCAAAAACCTGACCAACATGAGCAAGAACCTGGTTTTTGTGATTGACATCAGTGGCTCCATGGAAGGCCAGAAAGTGAAGCAGGCAAGTGGTGGTTTTGCCTGACTCTTCCAGCAGGAGCTCCTCTGGCTCATCTTGTCCTGCCGGATTGACTGCCAGAGGGGTTTGGTGTCATGCTGATGGGCAGAGACAAGGGGATGCAACTGGAAATCCCTACTCTGGAATCAGCCGGTTTCCTCACTGCAGTTGTAGAGGAGCACAGCTCTTCTGTCCAGTTCTGAGGCAGAGGATAATGGTGCCCACGGGTCATGGAGTTTCCCATGGAGAGGTGCTCAGTAGAGAAAGCCTGTGCCCTGAAAATGCTGGGGATGACAAATGATCTATGGCCTGGCTTTCAGTGCTTTGCTCAATGGGTAGTGAAGCCATGGCTGCACAGGACAAGCTTGAGAAAAACAGCTCTGTTAGGAGGTGGGGCTCTCTATTGATCCTGCTCCACCCAAATTCCTAGTCATTTCTTCTCCCTATACTTGATCCAGTTTCCTTCTTTGTGCCCTTCAAACACCCCAAGTCCCAGCAGCAGGCTACTTTCTTGGGTCTGTCAGACAGTCACCTCTGCTCATCCGCTGTGGAATTCTACAGTGGCTACCTGGGCTTCCGGAAGGAGCTATCCTTCAGTCATCCAGGGGCTATGTCCCTCCTCTGACTTCCTGTCCTTGCAGACCAAGGAGGCACTCCTTAAGATCCTGGGGGATGTGAAGCCAGGGGACAACTTTGATCTGGTCCTCTTTGGGTCTCAAGTACAATCCTGGAAAGGCTCACTGGTACCCGCATCTGAGGCCAATCTTCGAGCAGCTCAGGATTTTGTGCGGCGCTTTTCTCTGGCTGGAGGTAAGGTACAGGTTCTCAGATTACCCTGGTATCACTTCTGTTTCCTTGGGATATGGGTGTACACTGGTCTGATTCTTCTTATAGCCACAAACCTGAATGGAGGCTTGCTCCGAGGAATTGAGATCTTAAACAAAGGAAGTCACCCAGATCTCAGCAGCCCAGCCTCAATTCTTATCATGTTGACAGACGGAGAACCCACTGAAGGTGAGTTCCTTGAGGGCTGCCCTGGAAGGTGGTGAGAGCGCTACCAGAAAGGAACAATTTGTCTGTTGGAGAGTCCACCAGGGTAGAAGGCTCAGGGCAAAGTCAAATGCTGGCCTGAAAACTGTTCAGACTACAGCATCTGTGGGAGCTCTGAGGTGAACCTCTGTCCTGTGAGTTGGTAACAGCAAGTGCTTCTATCTGGTGCTTGGATGCTTAGCGACCTGATGATGGGCAGGATTTATAGGCTAAGTCTCATCAAGCCGTTTATCCAGTACCTACTTTATGACAAGTCTAGGACAAAGGGCTGGAAGGAGACACCAAGAGAAAGAGATGTGTCTCTGCCCTCAAGCTGGTAGAGAATCTGTGGTGGAGAGCCTCTGCCTCAGAAGCTAGCAGAGCAGGGTGCCACAGGGCTATGGAACTCCTGACAAGGGGCACCTGGTCCAGGTGAGGCCTGGGAAGTCCTCTCGGAAGAATAAGGCCCTGGGTTTGAAGGACGCGAAGGAGCGGGATGGGATCTTGACAGGGCCTGCCTACGAAAGAGGACGTGTGCAGAACGAACCAAAGTGAGAGCGGAAGGACTGGTGGGGCATCACAGGCCACGATAAAGAGCCGTGGGAGAGTATGAGCGGCGTTGCGTCTGCCTGGGATGGGTCCACGGGTTGGGTCCACGTTGGTTGGGTCCACGTGGTTGGGTAGGACCTTCAGTGGGCTGTTTCCAGCTGTTGGGGTTGTCCTGTGATGCCTTCAGTTGTCAATGGGGACTAGAGTTGATCTGGAATGGGAACCTTCAAAGGCTTCTAAGGCCTCTTTATGCCTGAGATCCTGCATCCCATCACTGCCTGGATGTGTGGCTGCAGGGGAGACGGACCGTTCCCAGATCCTCAAGAATGTACGCAACGCTATCCGGGGCAGGTTCCCACTCTACAACCTCGGCTTTGGCCACGACCTGGACTTTAACTTCCTGGAGGTCATGTCCATGGAGAACAACGGATGGGCCCAGAGAATTTTTGAGGACCACGATGCCACCCAGCAGCTACAGGTCTCCCCACCCCGCCCACACACCATCATCAATGTATCATGGGGGCTTTGTGGTCATTTGCCTACCGGTCTAGGGACGATAGATATCCAGAGTTGAAACCAACTATATGACCTTAAGCAGTTACTTAACCCCCCTGAGCCTAGATTCCACCTCCAAAGTGCGACATTAACATTCTGCTTTCTGAGTAGTCTTCCTGAGAGGTCCCCAGGTGCTCACCCTCCCTATCCCTGCAGGGCTTCTACAATCAAGTAGCCAACCCCCTACTGACAGACGTGGAGCTGCAGTATCCCCAGGATTCTGTCTTGGCTCTAACTCAGCACCGACATAAACAGTACTATGATGGCTCTGAGATTGTGGTGGCTGGACGCATTGCTGACCAAAAACTGAGCACCTTTAAAGCTGATGTCCGGGCTCGTGGGGTAAATGATGGGCTGTCAGGGGTGTAGAAACTAGGCAGTGTTTAGACACTCCAAGCTCACACCGTTCCCCACCCTTGACCATCCCAAGGGCCTCTCTTTCCCCATGGTAGTGTCTTCCTCCCAAGGGAGGACAGATATATTCCGGTCTAGGGACTGGACAGACTGTAATGGAACCAGCGTGGCCTCAATAGAATCACTCAATCCTATTGATTGATCACTCCTCACATCGCCCCCTCCCAGACCCCACCCTCCACCCTAAGCATGAGAGAATGCTTCTCACTAGATCGCATTTTCTGGACAACCTGACCCAGTGTCATGGTGCAGTGAATGAAGCAACCACATGCACATGTATGGAAGGTTCCACCCTCCAGGGCACGGAGTCAACCCACAGTGGGGTTGAGGCCTTAGAATTTAGGCCTGGGGGAGAAGAAAGCTATCTAGAATCTAGCCTTGCCCTGTCTGGCTTTCTAGATTGTACTTTTCCTGTACCACAGAGGTAGTACTGCCCTTGAATGCATGTGTATGTGTTGGGGGGGGTCAATGGAATAATCTGTATAGTACAAGATGCAGCCCTTGATACAAGGAATGCCTTGTCCCAAGACTGCTACTGTAGCTGGGAACCACAATACATGCCTATGGTCTAGTTATGGGAAGCTGACCAGGGCAGCCCAGCTGGCACTCTGTGGGTGGATGAATGGATGGGTGGGCAGGCGGGCAGGTGGGTAGGTGGATGGATGGATGGGAATGAAATCAGATTCAGAGAGATGATGATACTGAGAATGAAGAAGCAGGGACCAGATGAGGGTATTTGCCACAGCCTCAGTCACCATCCAGGGTTTGTACTGTCATGGCTTATGGCCTTTCTCCCCTTTAACTCTCAGGAGAGGCAAGAATTCAAAACAACCTGCCTAGTGGATGAGGAGGAGATGAAGAAGCTGCTCCGAGAGCGTGGCCATATGCTAGAGAATCACGTGGAGCGGCTCTGGGCCTACCTTACCATCCAGGAGCTGCTGGCTAAACGGTAGGGCCCCGGCGGCTGCCACGAGTGGACATGTTCACCCTTGTTCCTGGTAGACAGAGAATGGTGGTTCTGAGACTACAGGCTGTGAGGGAATCAGGGGTCCTTTCCCTCTTTGTTTTCCTCATCTCTAGTGTGTGTCTTCCGATTCTGGGATGAGGACAGCCATTTCCCCATTGAGTTGCCTCAGAGGAGGCTGCCACTTGTTAGGGGGCTGTTTTGTCTAGACACACTCATTGACGCCTCACCATCTGTGAGGGAGTCCCTTAATTATTTCTACTTAATGGGAGAGCACTACAAAGCTCAGAGAGGTAGGCTACCATGGTCTTACAGCAGCCAAGCTATGTAGTTCTGAGGCATGTTCCTTGACCCTGCCAAATATCCAGGTCCTCAGCATGAGAAGTCCTGTAACCATGTGGCCTCCCTAAGGTCACAGCCATTGTGGAGGGCGCTGTGAGTGCTTGAAAGTTTGTTGAATGAGTGAAAAAGAGAACAGATGGGCAGGAAGCCAAAGGAAGGATGCACGCCCATCATCACCTGTGTCTTGGAGGCAAGTACATGTCTTCCACACAGGATGAAGATGGAAGGGGCAGAGAGGGCCAACCTGTCATCCCAGATCCTGAAGATGTCCCTGGACTATCAGTTCGTAACGCCACTGACCTCTATGACGATCAGAGGCCTGACAGACCAGGATGGCCTGGAGCCGACCATTGACAAGACCCCAGAGGGTACAGGCATAGGGGTCTGTGGTCAAGAAGGTCATGCGCCAAAATCCTCCTGAGACTTAATTCTTTTCTTCTTCCTTTTTTTCAGATTCTCAGCCTTTAGGTGAGTTTTTGGCCAGTTGATTTAGCAGGGCTTCAAGTGGCAGGGAGGTGACATGCGTGTACCCCCAAGCACAAAACTTATTGTTTCTGCATCCACCCCCCTGTCCCACCCCCTCCTGGGCGTCTTCCTTTCACCAAGGGGCTCTGCTACCTTCATCACAAGTTCAGAGCTGCGTCCTTCTCTGTCATCTAAAACCTTCCCCAGCCTTCCCTCAGGTCTCCATCGAGCCCCACGGCCCAGTGTGTGTGTGTGTGTGTGTGTGTGTGTGTGTGTGTGTGTGTGTATGTGTGCGTGCGTGCGTGTGTGTGTAGGTGGGGGACATTTGGGAGGCCCGGTCAACCTCAGCAGGATTGAGTCCAGACCAGTTCATCTCTGCCTGAGGTATACTTGTGAACTGAGCTGCACACCCTGGGGGCGGGGTGGATGTCAGAGTAACATTGTGTGTGTTCTCCTTGTCTCCTGCAGAGATGGTGGGACCCAGAAGGAGTAAGTAGCAGCCATCTTGGGCACTCCCTTCTCTCTTCTCTCCCTACTAACCCTGCTGGCCCCCAACTGAGCTCTTAGCTCTGACCAAAATCCTGGTTATCGCCCACCCTTGTTCCCTTCATGGCCTCACTGAAAATCCTTAAGACATTCCCCATTGTAGGCCTGGCTTCCCAACCTAGGTCCCAACTGCAGAAGACAGAGGGGGTCGGGCCACCCCACAGGACCAAACTTCTGTCCCCACACCCTGAGAGGCGTGGCGTGTATGTGAGGCTTCAGTGTCCCCATTGGCTGTTGCCTCAGGCCGGTTGTGTGGATAGGGGTGTCTGTGCCAGCCCACGCCCCCCTCTTAGTTCCATTTATTCCCAACCCCCAGCATTTGTGCTGTCTGCCACACAGCCGTCTCCTACAGTCCACAGTCCATTAGTCTCGAGACTGCCAAGCCGCGTGACAGGTGGTGAGTCTTGGGAGGGTCTGAGGGACTCCCCCAGCGGCCCCGACAGACCAGCAGCCAATGCAATGGACTCTGTCCTGTCTTCCCAGTGGACACCGATCCCCACTTCATCATCTATGTGCCCCAGAAAGAGGACAGCCTGTGCTTCAACATCAATGAGGAGCCTGGTGTGATCCTGAGCCTGGTGCAGGACCCTGACACAGGTGTGCTGGGGATGTGCTCGTTGCCAGGTGGGGGCAGAGCCAGTGCACCTCGACTCTCCCCATTTGAATAGAAACTACCGGGGTTGCCTTCACTGTCTACCACCTTGCAATCATCCACTCGGCAGGCACCTCCTGCCTTCCTCTTACGCCGTTGCTTCTGACTGCACCCTACCTAAGGTTTGAGTGTGCGACTCATACACAGGACCTATAGCCAGGCCAGCCTCATACTTAGTCTGATGCTCACGCCTTGCTCTCTTGACGTCCTTAGGCATTTTTAAACAAGGAGCCCCTCATTTCTGTCTCATATCAAGGTCTGAACATCACACAGGCCCTGCCACACCTTTCCCACAAGTGTGGCTGTACGAGCCCCAAAGCACCTCTCTACGATGGCTATAGTAGGGAAGGCTTTCCTGACCCCATCCCTCATCCAGCCAGCCAACTCCATGTCTGTTGAGCGTTGACTGGGGCTGGGACGCAGTGAGAACAGGGCTGTCCTGAGCCCCTCCAGGAACATAGGGAAGGGAGAAAACCATAGAAGATCAGCTTCGTGGATGTCAACTTCGGAGCATGAGGTCCACTTAGGGTCAGTGAGGATGGCTGCTCAGGGCCTGGCAGATGCATTTCCAGACCTCCCACGAGACTGTCTCTGTGCGAGAGGGAGGTGGCCTGCTCCTGCCCTTAGGGAGCCAGAGTCCAAAAGAGAAAGCTAAGTATTGGGTGTCTAGTTGTTCCAGAGGGGGTCAGAGGGAGCATAGAAGAATCACAGGAGGTCTGAGAGTAGGGCCAGTCCTGAAGGTGAGACCCTTAAAGATGGCATTGCCTGTGGCATGTAGGGGACCCCCTGGAAAGGGAAGGTGGCATGAGCAACACCCCACGTTGACTCTGCAGGCTTCTCGGTGAACGCGCAGCTCATCGGGAACAAGGCCAGCAGCCCTGGGCAGCATCAGGGCACATATTTTGGGAGACTTGGGATCTCGAATCCTGCAACAGACTTTCAGCTGGAAGTGACTCCTCAGAACATCACACTGAACCCCAGCTCTGGGGGGCCCGTGTTCTCTTGGAAGGACCAGGCTACGCTACAAAAGGATGGGTAAGTAGGCCTGGTCTGTGCAGGAGGGAAGACACATGCCATGGCATGGGGTCAAGGTCCGAAGCTGTAGCCTCAGTTCTGCTGCCCGAGTCTTCAGGGCCCACATTTTACAAGCAGTGTGACCAAGTGATGCCCACATGCACATGGCCAGACTCCAAATCATTCCTCTGTCCATTTTTCTTTATGCCTGGGCATGAGCTTTGGGACTGGAACCTTGAATCCCACCCCCATCTCCACCAAGCAAAGCCAGCACCAGGCTGGGACAAAGGCCACTCCTTCCCCACAGCCCTCCTGCTTGCCTACTGCACTGAATTCAAGTCCTCTGGTCTTCCTTTTGGGCACCTGTCATGCTTATTCCTTCCTTCACTCATTCAGTTATCCAGCCAGCCCTTTGAGACACCAGCATAGCTACAGGAAGAGGTGTCCTGAGACCAGGTGGGCGGTTCAGGCAATGAGTGGAAGTCATGGAATGCACACTCAGATGTCCACTGATTGCTAGCTACCTGACTCCAGGAAAGTTACTTAACCCCTCTGAACCTTGGTCCTTCCATGGGGTCAGAGTGGAACAACAGAGTGATTTGGTTTACTCAGAGGACTTGGCAGAGAGCCTGGTACATTTGAAGCCATACAGGACAGAGAGACTTATGGGAGGGAATGAATAGCACCCAGACCTCACAGCATGAGGGTCATGGGGGGATAGCTGGAATATCTGGATCCCAGAGGATGAGGGCAGCTGATCCTGTGTTGTCGTCTACCTGGCCCTGCAGGGTCGTGGTGACCATCAATAAGAAGAGGAGCCTGTTGGTGTCTGTGGAAGACAGAGCTACCTTTGAGGTTGTTCTGCATCGGACGTGGAAGGGGAGTGCCGTCCACCAGGACTTTCTGGGGTTCTATGTGCTGGATAGCTCCCAGATGTCAGCCCGGACGCAGGGACTTCTGGGTATGACTGGCTGGGCAGGTAGAACTGTGAGTTGGTGCTCTGCAGCCAGTGTGTGCTCAGGGGACCCTGAGCACAAGGACAGGCCAGTCTCCAACATAATCCTTTATGTTGGACCTGGTGCTTGTGGGCTTTGTCCCTCTTAAAGATGGTAATCGAATGCAGAACGAGAGGAAAGCTAGGCGAGCCTGGGAATGGGCGGAGGGCTCCAGGGACCTTATAAGAGTGTCAGGTCATTGGTCACCAGATTTCTGTGACATTTCTGTTACCCCGGCTCTCTGTGAGGCACTTGCCTCTCAGGCTCCTCTCCCCTTCATCGGTAACCGTGGCCTCCAATGTGCCTCCACAGGGCAATTCTTCTACCCCCTGGATTTTGAAGTGTCTGACATCCGCCTGGGCTCTGACCCTACAAAGTCAGATGCCACTATGGTAGTGAAGAATCGGCAGCTGACTGTCACCAGGTGAGTGGCTTGATGTCTAGGGCTTCTGCTCTTGCCTGAGTTTTGTCCCCTATCATAAGTCTATGTCATCCTTCTGGTGTCATGTGGGTAAGGTGAGGGGCAGCCTTGCCAGGTCGAAAGAAGGATCCCAGCTCTATTGTCTGTATCCAGAGGCTTACAAAAAGACTACAGCAAGGACGCCAGACATGGAACAGAAGTGTCTTGCTGGTTCGTCCACAACAATGGAGCCGGACTAATTGATGGCGTTCACACGGACTATATTGTCCCTGACATCTTCTGAACCCTCCAGCTAGCAATCAGTCCTTACCTGAAACCTCATCTGAGGAGTGAGAGGAGAGCATCGAATCAGCTCCACCTTCCTGAGCGCGCTGGTTCCTTGTGTCAAGACATCCTGTGATTTCATTAAAGAGAGGCTGTGTACAGCTTAGAGTTGGCTGCCTTTTGGGAATGAGGGAGCAGGGGAATAGTTTGCCCAGAGATGGGCAAAGAATGCATGTAGCACGAATAATAAAAACTCAGAGACGAATATTGGGGTTCAACTTGAAGAACAGAAAAGCAAAGCAGCCAAGCCACTAGAGAGCTCTTACCTCTAAGAAACCTTCAGACTTAAAAAAGAACAAGTTCCTTTCTCATCCTGTTTTACATTATTCCTCTCTAGTGCTGGGATTAAAGGCATACACCACTAAAGCCCAGCCTCTATGGCTAACTAGTGTGGCTGCTGGGATTAAAGGGGTGTGCCACCACTGCCTGGCCTGCGTGGTTGACTAGTGTGGCTGCTTTGCATGGACCTTCAGGCAAGCTTTATTTATTAAAATACATATGAGATATCATGACATTTCCCCTTTTTGTCTAAAATAAAAGGGAAGGATATAGCTAATATAAGAAAAACTATATACAATAAGCACAATATACAATATATATAATCAATAAATACATCAACAATATCTAGCCCATTTACACTTGACAAATTCAGAGAAAGTACCCCGTGTCTATCCTATCTTGGTGAGTCCAAAGTCTTATACCTAATTTACTTTATATCATAACTTGCTCTCTGCATCTGGTAAACAAGGAAAACTATAACTATCTAGTCTTCAACTCCCTCAGAGACCCAAGAAAGAAATAATATTAACTGAATAATATAAGCAGGAAGTATGAGCAAGTGACTTCCAAAAAAATGTGAGAAATGACAGAAACAGCTGGCTGGCTGAACAGTCACGCAAAGCCTACAGGCCTAGAATAGCTGACAGATTTTTCTATGAAGCAGGGTTTTTGAAGTACTGTCCCTCCTTGTCTTGACAATGTTTGGCAGTCACTCTCTTTTGTGCCGTGCTTGCCCACGTAAGGCAACACACTGTCAGCAGTTGAGGCAAGGGCACTTTCTCACCTAGTGGCTTACATTTACCACAAAGAAAGCAAACTCCATGTGAAGTTTCCTCAATGCCCATCATCTTCTCTGAAGTAGATTGGTGCTGCCAGGAGCAGACATATTATTGTCATAAAAAAACTGATATTATTAAAACACCTTAAATGCCATATTCTGCAGCTGTCTGAAGTATTTGAAGATGCCCTTTCTATCTAAAGTATATCTTTGTTTGACCTTGAAAACATACCTAATATGACTACAAATTTGGTTATAATAGGTGATTAACTACTAACCTGCATTTCCTTATTATCGTAAACGATTGGTAATAATAACTTTCAAGGACTAGAAATTTGCATTACATTGTTAAACGAGCTCTATAGGTACAATACCTTGAATAAGAGTAGAAACGTATGTACAGTATATTCTAACAAAATTAATCTCATATTTGTATAATATATAAAATTTGTATACAATATACAAAAATCCAATCCAATGTAAAACATTTAAAACTAGTACTTGCTTTTTAAAAGTAGATTCAATAATCTACCTTTTTATCTTATCATATCTATATCCTCGCTTTTTTCTTTTCAGAATAAATTCAATACTCTGTCCTTTTATCCTATCATATCTATATCCCCCTTTTTTCTTTTCAAAACAAAACCTTGATTCTAATTTCCTTTGTTTAGCTTTTTTCATGACCATTACCAATAGCAACTTGTAACCAACTCCCCTAAACAATGACAAATATCCATAATCCATTGAATGACCAAAAACCACACACCTCACCTCTTGGGAATGTGGGTGTCATATTCTTAAATTTACTTCCTGCTGTCTAGGGGTGATGGCATCTTTAGGGGATCTTGAACAATTTGGGCTAATTGTCAAGTCCTGAGCGAGGGAGCTGCATCATCTGTTGTCCAGTCTCTGTGTAATGGGAAAGTGCCGGGCTTGTCTCAAGTCCTGGCTAGAGCAGTCTGTGAGGCTGGATCATCTCAGCTGGCCACCTTGAAGTTGTTCTTAGCAGTTTGTAGTCCAAAGTTGATCTTTAGATGGTGTTTTTCAGCATAGTGTTGTTATCATAGTTCTGGAGAAATTATAATTGTGGGGCCCCATCCTCCTTTTCATGTTCATGGTTCACTGCAGAAAACTGATAGACTCAAACCCCAAATCATGTACAGAAAAGTAGATGAAACCTTTTTCTAGAATTAATTAATACTCTATATGACCATTAATATCATTACAAAAAGTTAAAAATGAAGCTGATAATGTTTACAACTGACATTATATAAATCCCATCTAATTTAGATATACTCTCATCTAATGGTTCCATTTTCAAACTGTCCAGCATATTATCATACAGAGACCCAAATCCCTCCATTGAAATGGTGTTTCCCATTTTCTTAATGTGGGAAAAAACTCTCTCTTTTAACTAATTCCTCCCTTTAAGAATTTCCAATTTTCTTACCAAATCTACTGATGATGTTGATGAAGACATGAGGCTTATTGCTGCTGTGTAGAACGGTAAAAGCCTGAGTGGATTTCAAGGCAGCTACCTAGTTTGGCAGCAGCCCAAGAAGGGGATTAAGGCAGAGCCTGCAACCCATGGTGGAGAGGGAGAGAGAGAGAGAGCGAGAGAGCACTGCTATCTAAAAAACACACAGGGGTTCCGAAAAAAGCATATGTGTGTGTGTGGGGGGGCTGCCTGAAGGCAGAACCAGCCAGTTTAGAGCCGGTGAATCTTGTGGCATTTGGAGCCCAGGTGCTTCTGGAGTTTTGGTGGCAGCTGGAGACTGTTTCAGAGGGGCTAAGTCATAACAGGTAAAGAGCCTTTTTTGTGAATTTGTACCCTAAACACTGGGCGCCAAATGCAGCATGATTAATAAAAACCCAGAGACAGATATTAGGGTTCAATCTGAAGATCAGAAAAGCAAAACAGCCAGCCGCTGGAGAGCTCTTACTTCTAAGAAATCTTTAGATTGAAAAAATAGTGGGGGCTGGAGAGATGGCTCAATGGTTAAGAGCACTGGCTGCTCTTCCAGAGGTCCTGAGTTCGATTCCCAGCAACCACATGGTGGCTTACAACCGTCTGTAATGAGATCTAGCACCCTCCTCTGGCGTGCGGGCATACATGGAGGCAGAATGTTGTATACTTAATAAATAAATAAGGAAATAAGTCTTTAAAAAAAATGGTGAGTTCCTGTCTTTATATTCCTCTCTAGTGCTGGGATTAAAGGTGTGTACCACCACTGCCTGGCCTTAATGGCTGACTAGTGTGGCTGCTTTGCACAGCTTCAGGCAAGCTTTATTTATTAAAATACAAATGAAACATCACTACCAATGCAGAGTGGAAGGAAAACCCATGAGCTCTGACTGTGCTCTGTTCTCTGCTACTGGCTGGCTCCGCATCCTCTGAATCCCCTAACTGAGCCCTTCCTTCATGCATCCCAGGATCCCAGAGATGCTCTGGCAGTGAAGGTCATCACAACTAACCCAAAGCTTCCTATTAACAGTGGAGGAAACAGAGGTTAAGTGACCCATTGAAAGTCCCCCAATTTTTTTTTTGTATCTGTGGATGTTTGCTTTGTTACTGAGTATGTGATCAGTTTTCGAGAAGGTCCCATTGGGTGCTGAGAAGACGGTATAATCTTTCCTGTTTGGGTGGAATGTTCTATAGATGTCTGTTAAGTCCATTTGATTCATTCCATCTGTTCGTTCTCTTATTTCTATGTTAAGTTTCTGTCTGGTTGACCTGTCCATTGGTGAGAGAGGAGTGTTGAAATCTCCTACTATTAGTGTGTGGGGTTTGATGTGTGATTTGAGTTCTAGTAAAGTTTCTTTTACATATGTGGGTGCTTTTATATTAGGGGCATAGATATTCAGGATTGAGACTTCATCTTGATGAATTGTTCCTGTTATGAGTATAAAGTGTCCTTCTCCATCTCTTCTGACTGATTTTAGTCTGAAATCAATTTTGTTAGATATTAGGATGGACACACCCGCTTGTTTCTTAGGTCCGTTTGCTTGGAAAACCTTTTCCCAACCCTTTACTCTGATGTAGTGTCTGTCTTTGAGGTTGAGGTGTGCTTCTTGTAAACAGCAGAATGTTGGATCCTGTTTTCATATCCATTCTCTTAACCTGTGCCTTTTTATAGGTGAATTGAGTCCATTAATATTAAGCGATATTAATGACCAGTTGTTGTTAACTCCAATTATTTTTTTGGTGGTAGTGTTTGTGTATTTCCCTTCTTTGAGTTGTGCTGGTGGAGGGTTGTCAGATGTCTGTGCTATTGTATGTGTTGTTGGCTTCCTTGGGTTGAGGTTTTCCTTCTAGTACTTTCTGTAAGGCTGGATTTGTGGATAGGTATTGTTTAAATCTGTTTTTGTCATGGAATATTTTGTTTTCTCCATCGATGGTGAAAGAAAAAAAAAAAGTCCCCCAGCCCAGCCAGCCTGGTCTACAGAGCTAGTTCCAGGACATCTAGGGCTGTTACACAGAGTACCCCTGTCTTATAAAACCATAAAGGAAGTTCCTCAGCTTACGAATGACAAAGCTGGGTCCTCAACTCATACTGACTGACACCAATCATGTTACAGATGTGCCCTGTGTGACTCTTCCAGTCAGTAAGGAGGTAAACGGGCAAAGCATGCTGGGTAGCGGCATGAACACATGAAGACCTTGCTGGTAGATTTGGGGTCTGAGGAAATCTTACAGGAGCAGGCACCCCGACCCTCCCTTCAGTGACATTTCCTTGTGGGGATGGCAGCCTGTGATAGCTGGACCTCTATGCTCCATCCTGAGGACAGAGACAGTCGCTTTCCAAAGCTGGGTTTTCAGGGGCCTAAAACAGCACCACACTGCCTCCTCATACTATATAAAATTGTCCCATTAAGGCTACTTTCTTTGGGTTGGTCTTAGGACTCTTCAAATGAAACATTTCATTTCAAGACAACACGCCCTGCTTTGGGGAACCATCTGCCCTACGTGTGATGGGCTCAGTCTGGTTAACAGTTTCTACATCTTCCTCTTCTGCCTCTGCCCAGTCCCCATAACAAACAAAACTCATGGGGACCCAGGTTGGACAAAGCTTGGCTTTGAGTAACACAGATATTGCATTATGGGCTCATTACTGCGACAAAATCATTTTAAGGAAGGAAAATTGATTTTAGCTTACAGTTCCAAGAGAGATAGTCCATCCTGGCAGAGCAGTAGGCATCCACAGTCAGAAAGCCAAGTGGTGAACGCCTGACTCTACTTTTTCCTTTTATTCAATTGAGAAACCCAGCCCATGTTTTAGTATGGTACCACTCAATTTAAGATGGGGACTTCCACTTCCATTAACCTGATATAGATAATCCCTCACAGGCATGCTCAGGGATTAGGTTAATATCTAACCTAATCTAGATATTACATCACAAGCATACCCAGGGGCTAACCTACGCTCCTCACAGGCATGCCCAGGGCCTAACCTAAACTAAATATTATATCATAGGCATCCCCAGAGGCTAATCTAAATTAGACATTATATCACATGCATGCCCAGTGACTTGTCTCATCAGCGATCGTAGATGAGGTCAGATTCACAATAAGAATTGTGATAAGTTCACCCCCTGTTAACCTTGCACCTGGATGCATCATTTTTAACACGTAACCTTCCTCCCCTTTGTTCCCATAGGCTCACAGACATCTCAATGCAAAATGCACTCAGCACAACTTTAAAAGTCCCCAGGCTTTAATAGTATCAACACTATTTAAAAGTCCACAATCTTTTCTGAGACTCAAGGCAACCTCTTAACCATGTACTCCTATAAAATAAAAAATGAGTCTTGTACTTCTAGTATTTGATGGCACAGAATGAACACTCCTATTCCACAAGGGCAGAATGGAGTAACAACAAGGATAGACTGGTCCAGAGCAAGACCAAAACTCAGCATGGAAAACACTAAACCTTGGAGCCCATATTTGGCACCTGGGAATCAAGACAGGATCATTTGGGCACTAAAGGGTTTAGGAAGCCCTACCTCTCCAGCTCACTGCCTGCAGCACACACAGCATCTCTGCTGAGTCAGGTCCACCACATGCATGCAGATTTCCTTGGTAAACACCTTGTCATTGTGGCACGTCCTATATCCTGGAAGCTCCGTTGCAGCTTAGGCTTACCCCACAGAGCTTCAGGCTAGTTTCTTAGGGCCTCCTTGCAGGAATTCTGACCCTGCTGTACATTGCTCTGACTGGACATACAGGCCTCAATAGTCCTCTGGAAGCATGGTAAAAGTCTCAATTTTAGATCTTTTTTGCCTGCAAATACTCTTCCACATAGTGGAATGCTGTGTAACAATTCCTCTGTGATGGAAACACTCTGTGCTGCAGGGAAGCTCAGGCAGAAAAGAAGCAACCAACTCAAAATAGCTTCAGGAAGTCCCTGGCCCTCACCAGATTCACTAGGGCTCCCCCTTTCCAGGAATACCTGTCCTAATTACTGTTCTGTTTCTGTGAAGAGAAACCATGACCCATGCAACTCATAAAAGAAAACACTGAATTGGGGGTTTGCCTACAGTTTTAGAGGGTTAGTTCATGGTCATCATGGAAGGAAGTAGTCAAGCATGGGACCGGAGCAGTACCTGAGAGCTTTACATCCTGATCCAGGGAGCAGGCAGAGAGAAGGAGAGACACTGGGCCTGGTGGGGGCTTTTAAAACATCAAAGCTCACCCCCAGTGACTCACTTCCTCCAATAAGGCCACACCTTCTAATCCTTCTCGAACAGTTCCGTTCTCTGGTGACTAAACATTCAAATATATGAGCCTATGTGACCATTCTCACTCCAACCACCATAGTGTATAAGCAGTAGACCCTTAGAGTCACTCTTAGACAAGACAAGCAGCCTGGAAGAACCAGAGATCAGCTGAGCCCGTGCAGAAGGACAATCTCCAACCTGTTTATCTGCCCTAAGGCTGTGCAGTGTGCTCCAGGTTTCCAGCTTTTGTGAGCTGCTACCAAAGCTGGGCAGGCTTTGGTGATGTGGCTGTCTATGAGCCACTTCTGCTCCTGTACGTAACCCTAATAAAACTCATTGGTTCATCAAGTTGGACTTTGGTAATATCCTTTCTTTGGTTTGTCATGGGCTATCTATCTGTAGTGAGTAGTTGTGTGTGTGTATGTTGTGTCTTCTCAGAAAAAGTCTGTCACACAACAGTTTCTGTGATAAAATACCCTGACAAAGGCAACTTAAGGCAGAAATGGTATATTTTAGCTTACAGTTCAAGGAGATACAGTTCAGAGTTGGGGACCGTAAGGCGGCCGGAGTAGGAGGTGGCTTGTCACACTGCCTCCAGAGTGAGATCTGCTCAGTGCTCAGCTTATTTTTTTTATTCAGCCCAGGATCCCAGCCCATGGAATGCCGTGTCCACAACTAACATGGGTCTTCTCACCTCCACTAGCCTAGCCTTGATGATCCTTGACAGGTACCTCAAGAGGCTTGTCTCTCAGTGACTCCAGATCTTGTCAAAGTCACAGTATTAGCTGTCACAGAATCTGAGTTCAAAGCCTACTCCAGCTTGCGGGACACAGAGTCCTTCAACAGCAAGTTGGAGGGAGGTGGTCACCAGAGGCTGAGAAATCAATTTACCTCAAAGGCATTCTGGGAAAGCAGGACTGCCAACTAGCTGGGTCAACCTGCTCATCTTCCCTTCCTGAGGAATGAGCAGCTGAAAAGCCTAGAAATTGAATGGAGTCTGTATAGTTTTAATTTTGCGTGGTTCTGGTTTTCTCCAGGTTTTTGGATGTCCTTCTTAAGCAGCTATAGAATTCCTATTTTGAGTGGCCATTCTTCCCATGCTGCAAGTGTCTAGGGAGGAATCGGTGGTTCAAATGAAAGAGGCAGAGAAAGGACCCATAGGTAGCTGTGGGTGCTGAGGAGGAACCACGGAAAAACAGGCTCACCTCAACCCCAAGCCTAGTGGCTAGCAGGCGCTGAAAACGGCCATGGGACCGGGACACCCCCAGAGCCAAGAAGAGACCTGGTTTTGTACCTTCCCCCCCCCCCCCCCCGCCGCATCCCCCCCTGGTGGGTTTTTTTTTTTTTTTTAGAACAGGTCTGCTCGGCAGGGTCCAGCAGTGGCCCCTGTCACTCACCCTCTTTGCTGACTTGGTAGCCCTGTCACTGCTCTGTGTCTCCTGTCACTTCCAAGCATCAGGCTAAAGCTTCCTGTAGTTTAGCCTCAGTTTCTGCTTTAGGCCGTCTCTCTCTGCAGCCAGAGCTCTGTAAGTCTGCTGGTCGGGCCCAGAGCTTTCGGCTGAGAACATGGCACCATCCCTAACATGGCGGCCTCAGCCCAGGAAGACAGGGTCTGCTCCACTCGGCATACGGAGGGTGTGCAGAGAAGTCATGGTATGGTGGGCATGTGGGGTGCATGTCCCAACGAGGCCAGAGTCTGGTGGGTGGGCGTGTGGGGCGTGTGTCCCGACGAGGCTGGAGGCTGGCAGGACCCTGGTGCGGCTCAAGAGGTCTCAGCCCGGGGCTGGAGAGATGGCTCAGAGGTTAAGAGCATTGCCTGCTCTTCCAAAGGTCCAGAGTTCAATTCCCAGCAACCACATGGTGGCTCACAACCATCTGTAATGAGGTCTGGTGCCCTCTTCTGGCCTGCAGGCACACACACAGACAGAATATTGTATACATGATAAATAAATATTAAAAAAAATAAAAAGAGGTCTCAGCCCTCATGCAGAAAGACTGATCTATCCAGAAAGGGACACTGAGACTTGATCACACAAATCTCAGCACAAGGTAACTGAATGGACTCCCAGAGGGCCTGCTGGGGCCGGGGAAATCAGGGCTTAAGACCTTGTATTGGTTTTGCAGAGGACCTGAGTCTGTCTCCCAGCACCCATGTCAGGGACATACCCCCATGCAGACAAATGGACACATAACACATAATTAAGATAAAATATATCCTTAAAAATAAAATGAATGGCCATATGACTAGGACGTGATGGTCTGAGAGCCATCCAGAACTGATTTTTTTTTGTTAAATATTTATTTATTTATTTATTTATTTATTATGTATACAATATTCTGTCTGTGTGTATGCCTGAAGGCCAGAAGAGGGCGCCGGACCTCTTTACAGATGGGTGTGAGCCACCATGTGGTTGCTGGGAATTGAACTCAGGACCTTTGGAAGAGCAGGCAATGCTCTTAACCACTGAGCCATCTCTCCAGCCCCCCTGATTTTTTTTTTTTAATTAAAAGCACCTTTGGTCTAATAAGGAAGAAGATACCAAGGCCCTTGGACAGGCAGAAGGAAGGGACGGTCCTTGCAGTAAAGATGCCAATGGGGGAGAATAAACTCAGAAAAGTAATTTGGAGTCAGATCTCCGAGAGAGCTAGGTCACAGGCCTGAGGATTTGCTCAGTTCATGGGTCCCTGGCAGCCACATCAGGTAATGAAGCAAAGGGCTCCACCATGGGGGGGATCTATCTGGAGGGTGGCTGCCTTGCGAGGGCTGGAACTGGGATTTAGGCCCAGTCTAGGGGCAATGTGGGTGGTAAGGACAAAAGCCTTGAGCCCTAGATGTGGAGCTGCCAGCTGTTCTAAATGCAGCTCACACCACCTCCACCCCCCCCCCAACCGAGGAGGCCAGCGGCCACTTGTTTCCACAGGGTCTGCTTTCCCCGAGGGCCTCCAGACTCCAGAGCATCAGAAGCAAAGCCCCAACACTGTTTATTGTCCCAACCGGGTCCTCTTCATAAGTCACCCTGGGTGGTTGCTCCACCACCCCCCAGTTCCCGGAGCTGCTGTGTGCCTCCGCTGCCCTGGCCCCACGCTGCAGGTCATTCACCCTGCCAGGAAAACACTGGGCTGGTGTATATAAGGAAAGCAGGCCAGGCCTCTGTGCTTAGCAATGGTGACTATGTGGTGGCCCTGCCTTGTCTTGGCCCTGCTCTCTGGCTCGGAGATCTCTGGCTTTCCAAGAAGCCCCCTCCGGCTGCTAGAGGTGAGTCTAACTTTCCATTTGATAGCAGAATTTTGAGGGTCAAATAGGCAAAAAAAAAAAAAAAAGAAAGAAAGAAAAAGCTCATCTAAGCCCCTAAGCTGGGGGTGCAGGGAGGAGGCTGAGGACTGGACACTGTATTACTGGGACAACTCTGAACTCTGGAGAATGGAGCTACAGATTTGACTGATAAACTAGCTTGCTGTTTAACCCAGAGCAGAGCTTTTCAAACTCCTGGGCCTCAGTTTCCCCACCTGTCGAATGGATGATGGATTGTGAAAGGCTAGGCCCGTCTTAGTGAGCTGCAGAGCAAGTTCAGAGACCTTGACAAAATGCTGAGTTGAGCCTGATGAGCGGCTAGGTGCTCGGGGAAGCTAACTAGAGGGCCAGGGGGAGCAGACTGGGAGGCTGAGTGAGTTGGGGGCGTACAGAGCACGAGACAGTGTAGGGTCAGATCTAGCGCCTCTCCGTAAGGGACCTGGTGACATACCCCTTTCTCAGTCTATTCCTAGTCTCTTTCTAACACATGGCCTGAAAGGTCCCGTGTCTCTGAGACCTGGCCCTAGCCCGGAACCTGCTCCCAGGCCATTAGTAACCTCATGCTTGTCCTGATCGCTCTGTTTGTCTTTATATTTACAGAAGCGGAGCCTCCCAGAAGGGGTAAGAAATTCCAGCAAATACAGACTGGGTGGGAGGGGCAGAACGGAGCGTTGCTTACTTGCTGAAGGTACAGATCGAAATGGCAGCAACCCCCAGAGCCAGAAAACAGCCTATGGCCCCAGCCCAGTAGAGCCTCGTGTAACACAAGACCCATACAGAAAGGCAGGACCCTTCAAGAGGAATCTAGGTCAGGGCAAAGGGAGCCCTGGGAAGGCTTTCCTTGGGGCGGGGCCTGCTCGGAGCTGGGCTTTTCTAAACTCTCCCTGGCTGCAGCTGGGTGCAGATTACAGCATCAAGGAGGCGGGGCATGAACACTGTGGTCACCAGCTGGATGTGGAACAAAGGACACTGTCCAGACTTTCAGTGTGGAGGACTGGGAGAACTAAGGAGCCCCAGGACTTCAGAGCCCACCCGGGAGCGTTTGGAAGGGAAATAGCTGGGCTGGCGGCTGGATTTTCCAGAGTGTGGACTGGCGGGTCACTACCAGCCATCTTTGCCCACCTGTCCCACAGGTGGTCGATGGCATTGAGGTCTACAGCACCAAGATCAGCTGCAAGGTGACCTCCCGCTTTGCTCACAATGTTGTCACCACGAGGGCTGTCAACCGTGCAGACACGGCCAAGGAGGTTTCCTTTGATGTGGAACTGCCCAAGACAGCCTTCATCACCAACTTCACCTTGTGGGTACCGCCATAGCTGCTGGCTCTACCTCCTGAGGGGTATTTGGCCCAGTGTGACAGCTCTTCCCCTAAACTCTATCTGTAGGACCATTGATGGTGTCACCTACCCTGGGAACATCAAGGAGAAGGAAGTTGCCAAGAAGCAATATGAAAAGGCTGTGTCCCAGGGCAAGACAGCTGGTTTGGTCAAGTACGTGTGGACCTTGGGCCTTGACAGAAGCAAATAGCTGTGATTACCGTGATAGCAAACTGCGTGTGTCCTCAGAAGATCCCATTTTAAAGCAGACGAGGTTTAGAATAGATAGGGAGGTCTCTAACCCAAGAGCTGAGACTTGAACCCAGGGCAGAGGAATGATGGGTTCCTGAAGGCTTTGAGCTAAGCACCGTCTTGTACCCTACCCAGGGCCTCTGGGAGAAAACTGGAGAAATTCACAGTGTCCGTCAACGTGGCTGCTGGCAGCAAGGTCACCTTTGAGCTAACCTATGAAGAACTGCTTAAGAGGCACAAGGGCAAGTACGAGATGTACATTAAGGTCCAGCCCAAACAACTGGTCAGACACTTTGAGGTAATCAGTCATTCCTGATTCATCCTTCATCCCTGCCTGGAACCACAGAGAGCCCGGGGAAGGGCAATTCACCGGTGGGGGTGGGAGGAGGCGGGGCAAATCTTAGAGCAGAGCCAAGGATGCATCTCTAAGTCCTGGTTCCTGTACTTGGCCAACGGGTTTGGGATGGCTTTTCTTCCACAGCCACTGGGAGCCAAGGGGAGGAGGCTTTAGTGCTGGGGGCTCTTGAGGACTGTGCGGCAAGCGCTTCTGGAATACTTGCAACCGGTCCACGTTCCCTCCATCAAGGCTAAAAGGAAAAGCAAACACCATGGCTGTACCCCAGACCTCTGCGTCGCCCCAGTATGACATCTCCTTCATTTGGCCATTTCAGATTGATGCACACATCTTCGAGCCTCAGGGCATCAGCATGCTGGATGCTGAGGCCTCCTTCATCACCAATGACCTCCTGGGAAGTGCCCTCACCAAGTCCTTCTCGGGGAAAAAGGTGGGCTTGGGGTGCAGGGGGTAGGACCTAGGCCTTGACTTTGCTGATTTCAGCATGGCAGGGGTATCTGTGGTCTGTCCCAGTCAACTGGGTCATCAGGGAGGATACTGGAGGCAGGGGGCTGATGCTGAGCTGCTACAAGATTTGGAGCCTCAGATCTACCAGAAAGAACAAAGAGGGGAGGAAGCCATTTATAAATGACAAATAGACAGGAGAGGGGATGCAGACCAAGAACCTGGGGCGAGTTTTGCTGACACCACATTAAGGGATGGCGCACTAAGGAGAACGCCCTTCTTGCTGCTGGGCATTGGCTCCAGTCACAGAGCCCTGCCCAGCTCTTCCAGTGCTGATGGGAAGGGGATGAGAAAATATAAACAGCAAATCCCGGTCATCTGTGCTCTCCAGGGAGACTTTCCCAGAGCCTGCATTCAGGAGAGCTCCTAGCCCCCTTCTCTAATACTCTCTTCCCCACACTCTTCCTTCTCCTCTGGGTACCAACTCCAAGTGCGAAACCACTCAACACAAAGTTCTCTCATACGGAGCAACACTCCCATGCCCCAGTAACTTCTGGTGCTGAGCTAAAGGGTTAGGATGAGACAGTCAAAAGACAGGGGAAAGGCTAAATGAAAACAGCAACCACCCCTGCTCTGGGCAGCTACTGATCAGCCAAGGAAGGGAGGGTAGGCATGGGAGTGGCTTAATCCATGGGGAGTTAGCACCTGATTCATGCGCCAAACCCTCACTTCAATTATCAGGAGGTTTTTTTCTTCCCTGTCCATCGGTGGGGAGCCTTAACCAAACTGGGAAATGTTCTTCCTTCCTCTTCCCAGGGGCGTGTGTCTTTCAAGCCCAGCTTAGACCAACAGCGCTCATGCCCAACGTGTGCAGACTCCCTCCTCAATGGGGACTTCACCATCGTCTATGACGTGAACAGAGAGTCTCCAGGCAACGTGCAGGTATAGGTCCATGGCTCCATCATATTCATGGTGGGCAGAGTCCCGGGTCCTAAGGGGCTGCAGCTACATCCCTCTCCTCCATCTTTATCACCAGATCCTTTGCATCTCCTGGATGCACCCCCCCCCCCAGTGACAAACCTCTGACTGCTGCTTGCAAGAAGAGGCATTGTTAAATGGGCATTGGCCCCCATCTCTCTTCCACCATTGCAGGTAGTCAATGGCTACTTCGTGCACTTCTTTGCACCAAAAGGCCTTCCAGTGGTGCCTAAGAACATAGTCTTTGTGATTGATGTCAGTGGTTCCATGTATGGTCGGAAAATCGAGCAGGTTAGCGCCCACCCAACCCCTCCCTGCATCTAAAGCGCTGGGGTGTAGAAAGTGAGAGGGGATTTTTTTTTTTTTGGGTGGAGGGGTTGTTTTGGTTTGATTTTGGTTGTTTTGAGACAAGGTTTCTCTGGTTGTCCTGGAACTTACTCTGTAGACCAGGCTGGGAGATGCTTTTTTTTTTTTTTTTTTTTTTGTTTAAGCGGGAAAATGCTAGTGTTTCTGGTGGAAAAGGAGGAATGAGACAGAATATAAGACTATGCCAAGCCTTTAGCCGCTTTCACCAGGAGTTGGGGGCCTTGGGCAATGCTTCCTCATGAAGACAGCAGGAGCAGCACAGTCAGTCTAGGCTCGGCAGTGACCTCGCTCACTCCTGTCTCAGGTCTCAGCTTTATGGCTTATTTTTCTCCTTCTCCCCCAGACCAGAGACGCCCTCCTCAAAATCCTGGATGACATGAAAAGAGATGACTATCTGAACTTCATTTTGTTCAGCAGTGATGTGACCACCTGGAAAGATACCCTAGTCCAAGCCACCCCTGCAAACCTTGAGATGGCCAGGGCATTTGTGAAGAACATCCGTGATCAAGGAAGTAAGGGTCAGGGGAGCACAGATGTGTATCCTAGCCGTTCCTTTCTCTGCACCAGCAGCCCGTGTCTGGCATGCCTCTTCCTTGGGGGTAGACCTCAGGCTTGAAGACACGACATCAGGGTGACTTCTGTGCAGTCTAGGGGGACCCTTTCTTAGCCTTTCTAACCATGATTCTGGAGCTCACGGGTCTCAGTGTGGTAGGGCCACAGAGAACCCTTCCTGCCCGTTTCCTATGGAGACCACCTATGCCATCTCTATCGCTCTCCTTTCCCTCCTGGTGACTCCGCCTCACTGGTTGCTAAGGGGCTATATAATCATCTGTGCCTAAGAGCCTCTTAGCACCCTTTGATGCCCGTGTGAAAGTCTATGTTGTTCATCCACTTATGCCAACATTTACTGAGTGCTTCTGTGTACTGGCTGACACAGTCCTTGGTACAAGGGCATTCTCATTGGTACTGTCCCAATTTTCTTCTCAACAGCCTTGTGTACTGGCACCCTAAGGACACCCCACCCAATGGTTCTGTCTTTCTGTCTATATACAGTGACCAATATTAATGATGGGCTGCTGAGGGGCATCCATATGCTAAAGGATGCCCGGGAGAGGAATCTTGTCCCAGAGAGGAGCACCTCCATCCTCATCATGTTGACAGACGGGGATGCCAATACCGGTGAGGGAGAGGGAGGTTTGAACCCAGGGTGAGTGCCTGCCTGCCTTCTCGACTCTGGAGTCGGCTCACTACAAAACCTTAGACATCTTTTCCCGGGGTCCCTCAGCGTCTTGTGAGCCCCTCAAAGGCAGGTACATGCCTCTGTTTGCCAAGGCACCCTACTAGGTGTACAGATCTCCCCAGACAGAGGAGGTGTTCAGGTCCCCAGAATGAACAGCGCTTTCTACAGGTGAGAGCAGACCTGAAAAGATTCAGGAGAACGTCCGGAATGCCATCGGGGGCGAGTTCCCTTTGTATAACCTGGGCTTTGGCGAAAATCTGAATTATAACTTCCTGGAGACTATGGCCCTGCAGAACCATGGGCTTGCCCGGCGCATTTATGAAGACTCCGATGCCAATTTGCAGCTGCAGGTTCGCTTTACCTCACGCGCTGTTTCTCAGGCAGCTCTTCCCACCATGCCGCAACTTCAGATCTTAGAGGGCACTTTCTCGCTTGAAATCTGCCTCTGGCTGCCTCTTGTTCTAATCTCCAGAACACAGAGCTGCTTCCTCTGCAAGCCTGGCAGAACAAACATAAGACATCCAGTAAAATGTATATGTCTCAAAAGCAATGAGCATTTTTATATAAATACGCTCAAATATTGCACAGGACCGTGGTTACTGAGTCTGTCATAAAAAGTATATGACCACTGATGAGGGGACTCAAACAACAGAAACATGTGTCTCCCCATCTTAGAGGCTACAAGATCAAGGTGACAGGGGGTTGGTTCCCTCTGAGGGAGAGGTCTGTATAGGTCTCCATTCTTTTTTTAAATATTTTTTTAAAATTTTTTATTTAGTGAGCAGTGGTGTTTTGCCTGTGTGTATGCCCTGTGAAGTTGTCGGTTCCCCTGAAACTGAGGTTTCAGACAGTTGTGAGCTGCCATGTGGGTGCTGAGAATTGAACCCAGGTCCTCTGGAAGAGCAGCTGGTGCTCTTAGACAGTGAGCCATCTCTCCAGCCCCTAGACTTTATTGTTGACCCGTTGTGGTCCTCTTTTCCCTGGGCCTTCCCAGGCATTCCTTCATTGTGTGTCTGCATTCAGTTTCCTCTTTTAAAAAAGACACAAGGCACACTGGGCGAGGGCCCAACTTCATGACATCATCAGATTATCTTTGTAAAGATTTTACTTCCAAATAAGGTTGTAGTCTGAGGATTAGGGCAACAAGAACGCTTTGGGGATGCAGTGCCAATTTGACCTATAACAGATCTTTCTATGCTAAAATAATCTTTAAAAATATCTGCTAGCCAAATGCATGTCTCACTCTTCACTCTGAAGCGAGCCACCTTCCCTGCTGGTTGGCAGCACCCCCACTCTTAGGGGACCCTGGAGTTTGGCTCTCTGACACACATTGCTTTCTCTGGCTAATGTTTTTTTTTTTTTTCCAAAGAATTCTGTCCTTTGCTCCTGTTCTCTCCTGTCTTTAAGAGAGGGAGGACAGAGAGTGCCCCCCTAGACTCCAGGGTACAGACAGGGCCATTTAAAAGTAAATATCAATACTGGGCGGTGGTGGTGCATACCTTTAATCCCAGCACTCGGGAGGCAGAGGCAGGAGCATCTCTGTGGTTGGAGGCCAGCCTGATCTACAGAGCGAGTTCCAGGCTAGCCAAGGCTGCACAGAGAAACCCTTTCTGGGAGTTGGGGGGAGGAGATAAGAAAAAAAAAAGATCAGGAGGAAAGAGCACTCAGCCCTT
The DNA here is from genome assembly GCF_014885135.2 of Alexandromys fortis. Classification (NCBI taxonomy): domain Eukaryota; kingdom Metazoa; phylum Chordata; class Mammalia; order Rodentia; family Cricetidae; genus Alexandromys; species Alexandromys fortis. Next base: position 2,166,809 of record NW_026067980.1, read on the forward strand.
GGGGACTAAATACTGCTTGGTAGCATCTATGGAACCGACCTACCTCGGGATTCTCCACGCCTACCCTGGCGGGTCTGAAATGACTGGGTCCTGACCTGACTACCAGGGTTTCTACGAGGAGGTTGCTAACCCACTGCTGATGAACGTGGAGGTGGAATATCCCGAGAACGCCATCCTGGATCTCACCAAAAGCAATTACCCGCACTTCTATGATGGCTCTGAAATCGTTGTAGCAGGGCGTCTGGTGGACAGCCATATGAACAACTTCAAAGCAGACGTGAAGGGTCATGGGGTGAGTGGGAACTGAGCCTGAGGTGTGCTAGACCCCAAGAGGGGCATCTGAGCCTGGCCCGCACAACTCTACCATCCAGCTCTCAAGTCCCTGATTGCTCCTATCCTACCCAGGCTTTGAACGACCTGACCTTCACAGAGGAGGTGGACATGAAGGAAATGGACGCCGCTGTGAAGGAGCAAGGCTACATTTTTGGGAACTACATTGAGCGGCTCTGGGCCTACCTCACTATCGAGCAGTTACTGGAGAAACGGTGAGTCGGCCTGCCCTCACATGTCTGGCGTCCACCACAAAAATACATGTTTCCTTGTGTCCTACCCCTGCTCGCCATTTCAAGCAGGCAAACACTGCCAAGGTCAGAGGCTGGAGTGTCCTCTAGGCAGGGGGGGCTCAGCTCTTGCTGTCCCCCACCAGCACTCCCCAGTGATAAGGAGGCTGAACAGCAGAGAGTGGGGGAGGGTTAGGTCAACGGTGAGAAGCCCAGAGGATGGAGGGGGGCAATGCAAGAGTTTCTTTTTTTTTTTTGTATTTATTTTTTATTTAATTTAATTTATTTATTTATTTATTAAAGAGTTCTGTCTCTTCCCTGCCACCGCCTCCCATTTCCCTCCCCCTCCCCCCAACAAGTCCCCCTCCCTCGAAAGCCCAAAGAGCAATCAGGGTTCCCTGCCCTGTGGGAAGTCCAAGGACCTCCCACCTCCGTCCATGTCTAGTAAGGTGAGCATCCAAACTGCCTAGGCTCCCACAAAGAGTTTCTTTAGGAAGAACGAAGCCACGAAACTCCAGCAAACTTGGCCCGGATCAAGTGCTCAGCGTGCAGTTATCATGAGTGATTATAACAGTAGCCATTCCAAGTCCCTTGCATTTTATGGGTGGAGAAACTGACTCCTAGTAAGGAAAGAATTTGCCCAAACGCTTCAGGAAACTAGCTGGGGAACCGGTATTTCTCCCCAGTGAATTCCACTGAGCAGGACCAACAATGTGGGCAGTGTGGGGGGGGGGGGCCATTCCTGAGCTGTCCCTGGAGATTCTGGTCTGGTTGGGGAAGTGTGTGTAAAAGAAGCAGGTGTGTTCTGGGCTCACTCTGAACTGTTCCTCCTCTTAGCAAGAATGCCCATGGGGAGGAGAAGGAGAACCTCACAGCCCAGGCCCTGGAGCTGTCTCTCAAGTACCACTTTGTGACCCCACTGACCTCCATGGTGGTGACCAAGCCTGAAGACAATGAGGACCAGACATCCATTGCTGACAAGCCTGGGGAAGGTGGGCACAGGGAGAGGAGGCCAGAATCTAGAACCCCCCCTCTAAGACCCTGGGCCCTAGAATCCAGCAGAGGAACTGGCTGGGCTGGGGAACCAGATCTTTAGAAGAGGAGCAGGTAAGCCGAGTGAGCACACGTCTTGGCCATGCCAAGGAAGGACCTTCAGCTACAGCACAGGAGAGTTCAGTTAGGCAAGAGGTGCTTCGAAACTGAAATTTATACCTGGAACAAACTACCAGGGACCTGAGTGAGATCTGTGAGAAAAAGAGGCCCTAAGAACTGGAATCTGAGGCCAAAAAATCCTCCACAAGACCCCAGACTACTCCCCAGGGGAGCTCCAAATGTATATGGTAGACTCATGGGGACCCTGGCACTCAGAGGCATGGGGGATCAAAGACCTCTTTTTCCACAGTCCTTGTTTCCTAGGAGTTCTTGGTTCTAGGGACACCATATGGGGACAAAGCTAGCTCTAAGCCAGGCCATGGGCCACTCTGATTGGTTCCCATGGCCCCAGTCAGTGTTTATAGCTAATGTATTTCTCTCCCCCGCCCCCCCCCCATGCCTGTGCCTGCATATTAGAAGGTAAGCTTCATGGGATGGGTGGAGAGAGGGGCCAGGGAGGGAGGGAGGGAGAGAGGGAGGAAGGGAGGGAGGGAGAGAGGGAGGAGACAGACTGAAGGGAGCTTTCAGGCTGACTCCTCAGAATCTCAGCGTTCCCATTCATTTGATTGAAGATGGCTTCCCTACTTCCCTCTCTCAAGATGGATCAGGCAATGGCAGTGTCCTATTATTTTCAAAAATGAGATTTGTGGTACCTAGCACTTTTTGCCTGATTCCCAGCAACCCGCACAAGAGTCCTTTACAAGTCTCACCGAGCAGTAACTCATCTGGGACCCAGAGCCCATGCTGAAGGTCTCTGGGAGCCAGGGCACTCCCCATTTCTTTCATGGTAAAATTAGAACCTTGTACCCTCTGGCCCACTAACACTGGGCAAGACTCAGCTCCTGCCAAGCTGCCCTCTTGCATCTTTAAGGAGCACAAGTACAGTAGGACATTGTTCCCCTCAGGGAAGCCCTGTTGGAAGCAATTGCTGGCTCCTGTGTGTTAAGAGCTACCACCCACAAGGACAGACACAATAGGATGGGTCTCACCCATGCCATCTGGACTGAAGAGTTCAAGCACAGGGGCAGAGGTCTACTGCGTTGCTCACAGTAGGGAGGCCGATGACACAATAGATTTGCATTTTAGTTATTTCAGAACATGCTCATAGCATTAAAATGGCATTCGTCATATCTATCAACAGCCCTGTAAAGGGATTGCCTGGCATGTTTGCCAATGTTAAAGCCCTGGTGGATACCAGTAGGCTCCAGGGTGACAGAAAGCACAAGGCTGGGAGTGGGGAAGCCCTTGGGTACTGCTCATGTCTGCCCTTTGGTGTTTTACTAGCCACCCAAGAGATCACGTCCATGGCCTACTTGAGTGAGTAAATGCTGCAACCCGCCTTGCCCACCACCGCGAGCTTGCCCGGCCCTGTTCCCTTCGGTAGTGGGTTCGAATCAACCTGTCACAGGCAGATTGACCAGGTGTCCTGGGGAAGCTGAATGATGGTGAAGGGGAAAGAGGAAATGAAATAATTGGGGGGGGGGGGTCAAATGGGAAAGGCATAAGACATACTATGAGTGGAGGCCCCAGATCTTTCTAGGACAGCTTGCTGTGTTCAGTCTGGTCTCCCTTTGTTCCATAGCGAGCTACCAGCCTCCTTCAAGCCCCTACTATTATGGTGAGTTCCTTGGCTCCTCCCTGGTCAAGGTTCAGGGTTCTGGGTGCCTTGCTCCTGCCCACAGGGCCAGTTGGCCTGGGAAGGCCTGTGGTACAGGGAAGGGCTCTTGGAGCTAGTCTGCTTTCTGATGTGCCCTCAGTGGATGGGGATCCTCACTTCATCATCCAAGTCCCAGGGAAAAATGACACCATCTGCTTCAACATTGACGAGAAGCCTGGCACGGTGCTGCGCCTTATTCAGGACCCAGTCACAGGTGGGGCTGCAGGCTGGGGATCTTTCTATCAGGCTGAGTGCTCATGGACCGGGTCCTCCTCCCTCTGCCTGGTAATTATCCATCTTCCTGCGCAGAGCACTCTGCACAAACAAGGTGGGAGCTACCAAAGAGCCAGAGTTAAAATGTGCTTAGAGTAGACGGTAGAGATGGGCTTAGAGTAGACGGCAGAGATGGTGCTTAGAGCGGACGGTAGAGATGGCGCTTAGAGTGGACAGTAGAGATGGCGCTTAGAGCAGACGGGCAGCCTGATCCTGAGGATGGAGCCAGCTGGTATATAGGGAGTGGCTTCTCCTCTCACAACACCCCCTGACCCAGGAAAGAGAGAAGACCCACAATGTGGCAGCATGCCCCAGACCTTCTAGAACAGGATTTGGCTCTGACACCCTGGTGTTTCCTTGGGGCCCTGTCTCAGCCTCCACTCAGCATGCTTTGCTGAAGGGGAAGACATCCCTACAGGCCAGCATGGACCTGGAGGACCTCCCTAGCCTCTTTTCTTGCCCCACCCCTCTGGTAGGCATCACTGTTACTGGACAGATCATTGGAGACAAGGGAAGCAACCCTAACTCCAGGACAGGGAAAACCTATTTTGGCAAACTGGGCATCACCAGTGCTTGGATGGACTTTCGGATTGAGGTGACCACAGAGAAGATCATGCTGGGCAATGGGGATGCACTGAGCACGTTCAGTTGGCTAGACACAGTCACGATCACGCAGACTGGGTGAGTTCTCTGACTGTATCTCCAAGGGCAAGTGCAGTCTGAGGAGGCGGGGAAGCGCTGGAGGGATCTGGACCAATCCCAGGACAGTCACAGGAGTCATAGAAGAGACTGATGGCCTGGATTCAGCTACCACAGGATGGCGACCATGGGATAGGGCACCAATCCTTGGGACCCTTGTCAGCCAAAGTTTGTACCCGAACAGTGTGCAGGGCTCACTTTGAGGGAAGTGGATGAAGGCCAAGTGTAGTGCTCACACACAGTACGGCTGCTCGGGAGGCCTAAAGACAAAGGATTCGAGTTTAAGAACAACCTTGGCAACATAGCAAGACTCCATTTCTAAAATTCTATTTATTATTATTATTATGATGATGATGATGTGTGTGTGTATGTGTGTGCCACACAATACATGTGGGTAAGTAAGACAGGACAACTTTGTGGAATCAGTTTTCTCCTTCTCCTTCTCCTTTTTTTTTGGTTTTTCGAGACTGGGTTTCTCTGTGGCTTTGGTGCCTGTCCTGGAACTAACTCTTGTAGACCAGGCTGGCCTCGAACTCACAGAGATCCCCCTGCATGTGCCACCACCGCCCGGCTCTCCTTCTCCTTTTGCATGAGTTATATGGGTCCTGGGGCTTGAATTCAGGCCATCCAATTTGCACAGAAAGCACATTTATGCAATGAGCCATTTTACCAGCCCTAGCAAGAATCCATTCCTAGACAGGAAGGCTGGTTGGGGGTGATGGCAAACATCTGTAATCCCAGCACATGGGAGGCAGAAGCAGGATAATGCCACAAGTTCCAGGTCAGCATGGGTTACATGGCAAGTTCCAGCCTAGCATATGAACTCACAACACATACAAGACCTGCATAGGTTCAAGCCAGATGGGGTCCTGCACTGAGTGGGGGAAGTGAACCCAAAGTCCCACCCCCTAACCAAGAAGCCATTTGCGATTGATACCCAGTGGCAAAGGAAGAATCAGTTTTGTCCCGTGGAGTGCCACTGGGTACACCAACCACACTCCAGGGCAGCCCCAAAGCAAAATCCATGTTTTGTTTTGTTTATGGATCTTTTGTTATGTCATCTCTTGTTTAAGCATTTTTGTTGGTCTTTTGTTTGTTTATATTTGTTTTGATTTTGGTTTTGCGTATTTATTTGTGTGTATGCAGAAGGAAAGGAGGGAGAGAACATATTGTTGGGTGGGGAAGATGGGCGAGGGGAAACATGCTAAAATATATTGTATGAAAAATCTTTTTTTACTTAAAATATTTTAAAAATAAGCAGGAAAGAAGGGAGGGAAGGAAGGGAGGATGAGGAGGGAAGGAAGGGAGGAGGAGGAGGGAAGGAAGGGAGGAGGAGGAGGGAAGGAAGGGAGGAGGAGGGAAGAACTAAGTAACACTTGCCTCTTCTCTTGCTGATCCTGCTATTCCCAATGCTTCTTAGCTTTTCCTGTTTTTGCAATCCCTAGAGCTTAGTGGGCAGGGCAAGTGTACTATGCCCCTGAGGCTTAGGAAGGGTACAGCCTGCCCAAGATCACACAGAGCCTGAGCTGGACCCAGGCCTCTTTCCTGCCCACAGAGGGGCTGAGGTCCACTCTGTGGAGGGCACAGATGACATATTTGCGGCAGCCTCATCCCGACTATGAGCAGTGTTTGGGATCTGTGTGCCCTCAGGTGCCTTGTGCTTGCTGAAATGCCCTTGATTGCGATGGCTAGTGCCATGGCCGCTAGGTCTCACTGTCTATACCCTCCCCTTTTCTCCTAGGCTGTCTGTAACAATCAACAGGAAGAAGAATATGGTGGTATCCTTTGGAGATGGGGTTAACTTTGTGATCGTCCTACACCAGGTTTGGAAGAAACATCCGGTTCACCAGGACTTCCTAGGGTTCTACGTGGTGGACAGTCACCGCATGTCAGCACAGACACATGGGCTGCTGGGTACGCAATGCTCAGATTGCAGGCTGCTTAGTCACACGGAACCACCAGAAATAGAATGTACAAAGCCATGTAGTCACCCTGTACCCTCTTCACAACATGCCCATGCAGCCTTTGCATCAATCCTGAAAGGCAGTTGTCCACGTCACCATGGCAACAGGCAGAGGCTGACAGCTAATGTTTTTATTCCCAGGCCAATTCTTCCACCCCTTTGACTTTGAAGTGTTTGACACCCGCCCAGGCTCTGACCCCACAAAGCCAGATGCCACAATGGTGGTGAAGAGCCATCGGTTGACTGTCACAAGGTGAGGTGGCATCTCTGACACCATCACCCCAGCTAGTACCAAGGCAGGAGGGAAGAGCCCTCTTTGCATGCCACCTTGTTTAGTGGGCCCTTGATTTCTGTAGGGACCCTCATTTCTTTTTGAGATCTTGGCCCTTTTAGACTCCTCCTAATCAAGGAATAGCTCAGAGATGGCCCCCTCGAAAGAACAATCACGTGACTTCATCCTTGGCAATAGAACTCTCAGTTCTTCAGCTTCAAGCCAGCATGGCGGCATATGCCTATAATCTCAGCCCTTAGGAGGCGGGGCCAGGAAGACCAGGAGTCCAAGGTCCTCAGTTATATAGCAAGTCAAGACCAGCCTAGGCTACAGGAGACCCTGCCTTAAGCATTAAAAAATCAAGCAAAAAAATAAAAATAAAATCCCCTCTCGGGGACCAGTTGCAGGGTGTAGCTCAGGAGCAGAGTGCTTACCTGGGACATGTGAGATCCTGCAAAGTCACTAAAAGAGAATTTCCAGCTCCCCCACCCTTAGGCCCTCGATGCTCAGAGTCATGTCGCTCACACTGGGCATTACAGCGACTCTTTTTCTTCTGTTCCCAGGGGCTCCCAGAAAGATTACAGGAAGGACGCCACGGTTGGCACGAAAGTCGTCTGCTGGTTTGTCCACAACAATGGGGAAGGGCTAATCGATGGCGTCCATACTGACTATATTGTCCCCAGTTTGTTCTGAGTAAACATGGTGCCTTCTGCTGAAGTACAAGACTTGAACCATCGGAAATAAGTGCTCGATGTGTGGGAAGGACGGGGACAATAAAGCATGTAAACAAGACAGCTGTCAGTCTCCGGGTTCACGAGCCATTGTTTGGAGGACAACTTCCTGGGGCTCTGGGTTGAGATAGGTGTGGGACAGAGTTGGTTGGGGTGACACCTTGAGGAATCCCAACCGATGCTGGGGCAAAGGACCTCTAAGACACCAGGGAAGGTGAAACACAGTTTAAAATCCAGGGATGTCTTAAGTCAGGACTCATGGCTCAAGATCTCCTCTTCTCATTACCATGGCAATGGAGGAAAGGTCTTTGTGGGCTCACGGTTTGAGAGCATACAGTCCATCATGGTGGGGCAGGCATGATATTGGAATTACCTTGGTCATGGGTGGTAGGAGCTGGCAGTGTGGCTTCCTCAGATCTCAGAGTCAGAAGCAGAGCCTAGAGCAGGAAGCAGGTCTGTCTGGATTGATTGTTAAAGGCCTGCCCCCTAGTGACTGCTTCCTCCAGCTAAGCCCCACCCCTTAAAGGTTCTGCTACCTTTTCAAATAGTGCTGCTGTCTGGTGGACTGAGCGATCAAACACAGGAGTGTCTGGAGGGCATTTCCTCTGTACACAGGAACAAGAGGGAACATTCATTTTGGCTTACAGCTTCAGATGACAATGTGTGGCTGCCTTGCTCTGACGCTGGGTAGTATGGTTGGAGTGTGTATCAGCAAACGTCTGTTTACCTTATGGTGGCTCAAAGGGAAAACGAGAAAGCCAGGCATGGTTGCACTAGCCTGTAAGCTCAGGGATTGGGAGTTAGAGGCAAGAGAACTGAGGTCATCCTAAGCTATATAGAAAGTTCTCAGCCTCTTTATCCTTTGTATCTAGGAGAGCTACTGATGTTTTTGAGTTGATCTTGTATCCTGCCACATTACCAAAGATGTTTATCAGCTGTAGGAGTTCCTATGTCGAATTTTTGGGATGACATGAGCATACTATATCATTTTGAAACAGTGAAAGTTTGACTCTTCCTTTCCAATTTGTATCTCCTTTTGTTGCCTTATTGCTCTAGCTAGAACTTTGAGTACTATGTTGAATAGATATGGAGAGAGTGGACAGCCTTGTCTTGTTCCTGATTTTAGTGGAATCACTTTGAGTTTTTCTCCACTTAATTTGATGTTGGCTTGCTGTATATTGCTTTTATTATGTTTAGATACATTCCTTGTATCCCTGCTCTCTCAAAGACCTTTATCATGAAAAGGTGTTGGATTTTTTTGAATGCTTTTTTTTATCATCTAATGAAATGATCATTTCTTTCAGTTTATTTATATTACACTGATAGATTTTCATATGTTGAATCATCCCTGCATCTCTGGGATGAAGCCAACTTGATCATGGTGGATGATGTTTTTTTGATGGCTCTTGGATTCAGTTTGTCAGTATTTTGTTGAATATTTTTGCATCAATGTTCATGAGGGAGACTGGTCTGCAATTCTCTTTCTTGGTTGAGTCTTTGTGTGGTTTCAGTAGAAAGTTTAGCAATGTTCATTTTGATTCTATTGTGTGGAACAATTTGAGGAATATAGATATTAGCTCTTCTTTGAAGTTCTGGTAGTGTTCTGTGCTGAAACCACTGGGCCTTGGCCTTTTTTTGGTTGGGAGGCTTTTGATGACAGTTTCTATTTCCTTACAGGTTATTGGTCTATTTAAATAGTTCACCTTGTCTTGATTTAACTTTGGTATGCGGTACTTATCCAGAAAATTGTGCAGTTCTTTTACATTTTCCAATTTTGTGCAGTACAGGTTTTTGTAGTAAGACCAATGATTCTCTGGATTTCCTCAGTGTCTGTAGTTATGTTCCCCTTTTCATTTCTGATTTTGTTAATTTGGATGTTCTCTCTCTGCCTTTTGATTAGTTTGGATCAGGGTTTGTCTATCTTGTTGGTTTTCTCAGAGAACCAGCTCTTTGTTTCATTGATTCTTTGTATTGTTTTCTTTGTTTCTATTATATTGATTTCAGTCCTCAATTTGATTATTTCCTGTCATCTACTCCTCCTGGGCAAATCTGCCTCTTTTTGTTCTAGAGCTTTCAGGTGGGCTGTTAAGTTGCTAGTGTGAGATTTCTTTCCCTTTTCTTATTTGGGCACTTAGTGTTATGAACTTTCCTCTTAGCACTGCTTTCATAGTGTTCCCTAGGTTTGGATATGTTGTACATTTATTTTCATTGAATTCTAGAAAATCTTTAATTTCTTAATTTTTTCCTTGACCCAGGAGTGATTCAGTTGAGCACTGTTCAATTTCTATGAGTTTGAGGCTTCCTTCAATTAGTGTTGTTGTTGAATTCTAACTTTAATCCATGGTGGTCTGATAAGATACAGGGGGTTATTCCAAATTTTTTGTATCTGTTGAGGTTTGCTTAGTTACCAAGTATATGGTCAATTTTAGAGAAGGTTCCACGAGGTGCTGTGAAGAAGGTATATTCTTTTGTGTTTAGGTGAAATGTTCTATAGATGTATATTAAGTCCATTTGAGTCACAACATCTGTTAGTTCCCTTATTTCTCTGTTAAGTTTCTGTCTGGTTGACCTGTCCATTGGGGAGAGTGGGTTGTTGAAGTCTCCTACTATTAGTGTGTGGGGTTTGATGTGGGATTTAAGCTTTAGTAATGTTTCTTTTACATGTGTGGATGTCCTTGTGTTTAGGGCATACATGTTCAAAATTGAGATTTGCTCTTGATGAATTTTTCTGTGATGAGTATAAAGTGTCCTTCTTTGTTCCTTTTGATTGATTTTAGTCTGAAGTCTATTTTGTTAGATATTAGGATAGCTACACCGGCTTGCTTCTTGGGTTCATTTGATTGGAAAATCTTTTCTCAACCCTTTACTCTGAGGTAATGTCTGTCTTTGAGGTTGAGGTGTGTTTCTTGCATGCAGCAGCAGGATGGGTCCTGTTTTCATATCTATTCTGTTTGCCTGTGTCTTTTTACAGGTGAATTGAGTCCATTGATATTAAGCTATATTAATGACTAGCGATGGTTAATTCCTGTTATTTTCCAGTGGTAGTGTGTGTGTGTGTGTGTGTGTGTGTGTGTGCACGTGTGTGTGCTTCTCTTCTTTGGGGTTTGCTGGTGGGTGGTTATCTCCAGCCCCCAGGGTTGCAACACTGAGTCATCCTCCACGATGGGTGGGTTTTCCAGTGATGCAGTGGTCTTGGAGTCACGCATGCCTTTGTATGTAACCCCTCATCCTCCAGTAAGTTCTCAATAAATACATTGGTTTACAAACTACACGAGAGTCGGTGGCCATGCCAGAGGAGCACGGTCAGCAATGGAGTCTGTGGAGTTCAAGTCACTGAATAGCAAAGCTAAACCCTGCGGAGGCAAAGCCTGGGAGGATTGGCTGCAGAATGTCCCCGGCTTCTGCTATGCTTCCTCCTGCTTGCTGCTGCGTGTTCCTCCTGTATTTGGCATGGTGTGACTACGGTGTGATACCCCCACTGTATCTAGTATAGTGTGATGTTTCTTGGGAAAACCCCACGCCTCACCGGGCAACTTACTTGCAGGCCATAATGAAGATCATTTTTATAAGAGCAATGCTAATTAGTTAGATCTATGATTCATTTGGGCTTTCTGAGTTAACCTCAAAGATACAGGGGGTTAGGACAGTTGGTAAAGATAATTAGGGAAATAGTTTAGGTTATTCTGCCAATTGCTCCAATAAGAGATTTAAAAAAAAGGCAAAAATAGGCTAAAAGTCACCTTTCCCTTTGTTAGACATGAGAATTGCAAAGGATGGAAAACAAGAACAAAGAAGTTCCATGCATTGTGTGGAAAACAGGCTGAAAGTCAATGAAAGCAGTGGTGTCCCTAGCCCCAAGGCTAGGCCTGAGCTCCTTGGTCATCTAATGTACAGAATTAATCATGGGCCCCAGTATGCATCCTGAAAAAACAACCTTGTACGAGGGAATTAAATTACCCAATTGTGTATAAAGAAAAATAGATGGCAAACGGACCCGCTCACCCAAAGTTCCTCTAAAGCTTAAAAATCTGCTACCCCAGCACCACGAACAGCTGCCTGCCAGTGCAAAAGGAATTGGCTTAGTTGATTTAAAACTGTTCATCAGAAATAAAAGAATCATTGCTTCAGGGTGAAGAGGTTACAGTGGGAAAAGTAATATAAAAAATGTTTAACTACTTGTGGGCTTCTACGGAAAACACGTTGTGACTTGTGGTCTTCATGTGATTTCTCCTCATGTAAAGACTCCAATCTGTTTGGGGGAATATGTAACTGTGGTTATGAGGTAGTCTTTTCTTGCATAAAAATCTGTTTTAGGTGAAATAAAAGGGGAAAATGTATAACAAAAGGACATCCAGCAGAGAGAGAAATCAAATGAATTAAGTTTCGACCCTCAGAAAAGTGTGTGTGTGTGTGTGTGTGTGTGTGTGTTTGTCTGTGCATGTGCCCATGCTCCACCAACACCACACCTCCCTCCCAGTTTCTCTGAGCTTCTGGAAGTTGGTTGGCCAGCAACAGACTAGGGTGGAGTCCTTGCTTTAATTGGTCATTGGTGCCCTCTTTGGGATGAAAAGACACTCATTCCCATCTCAAGACAAAAACGTCACAAAACTGTGTGACCCAGGTGAGTCTTTGTGACTCAAAGCTGGTTCTCATGGCCCAGGCAACTGCACAGTAGGTCTCCAGCCTGCTCTCTCTGGAGAACGTTCTTCAGTTCTGGGTGCTGCACTGACATTTTGAATGTCTGGTTTTATATTTTTCTGACAAAGACCAAAATAGGGCTGAAAACTTTCTACGGGTTTCCCTGGGCCCTGGCTATTGAGGGCCAGCTGTGGAAGACTCTAATGTTCTATGGGGAGAATCTTCAGGTTGGGACCCTGTGTCCTCCAGGGTGAGCCACATGGAGTCATGACACCAGCTCCCTGGGTTCATATCACCTTCTTTATTTGTAAGTGAGAATCCTCCTCCCCATTGAGACCCAAGCCTCGCCAGTGGCCCTGGTGGCATACGGTGTCATCCATCTGCACACAAGGACAGTAAGGTAGGCAACACTGTTCTAACAGCTATATCTTCACGGTCCAGCAGGAGATCTTTTTTGCTGGCAACCCTTCTCGGTAGTCCAACTTGAGCTCTCTGGGGTGGAAGACAACAGAAACCATAAATAGGCGGTCAACAAATCTCAGGTGAGATGAGAGAGACGGGAGACAGCTGTAGACAGTTAGGGAATCTCCGAGTCCCTCAGAATTCCCTCTGACATAGGTCAGGAAGGTCCAGTTGCCCAAAGGATTATTCAAGGAACTTAGCATGTGAGGTCTTTTGGACGCAGGACTTTGGAAGTTGGGGAAGGAACAAGGAGAGCCTGTGTTTTTCTGTGAGTTCAAGCTAAATCACCCTTTCATCTGTTTTTAGTTCCCAAGCAAGGGGACAAGAGTAGGGTTCTGTAGATCCCAGCTCTCGCCCTCCTAATCCCTACCCACCACAGCCAGACTCGGCGGGCTGGCTGTACACTTACTTGGTAGCTGGGTATTCTGTTCCTGGAACTCTAAGTGTCCGTGTTGTGTTATCTGGTCCAACTGCTGGGTCCCAGATGATATCCTGGTAAAACTGACCTGGGGTTAAAGGGCAGGTCAGTGAGGGATAAAGACAGTGAGGGAGGTGGGCGGGGTGAGAGGCACCTGTCTGTGTTCCATCACAGGCGGTTTCTAAGGGCAAGAGGAGTACCGAGTTGTCCAATGGTGCGGTTGGAGAAGCGCTCAGCATGCGACACAAGAAGCGCCAGTCTCTTCTGAGGGTCACTTATGCGCATGACACCAATCGTCACTCTGTCTGGGCCGCTGAGCTCCAGGAATCCCTTCTCGTTCATGACTATCAACAAGCTGCGGAGAAACCCCAAAGCCTGAGCAGGAAGGCAGAGACACCTGTGTGGAGTCTCAAGGTGGTGCAGAGATGGTGGCAGGCGTGGGGGATTCTCCTCTTGGCCAGGAAGTCACTGCGTGGCCTTAGGCAGAGAATCCCCTAAGTCTTCTAGGCTCAGTTTTCTCACGGGTAGAACAGCACCAACGTGAACTGAACGATGTCGATTTCCCCACACTGTTTATAAAAGAGAATTGCAGTTCCTTCCTCTGGTTTTAAATTGGTTTCTTATGAATGAATTTTATATGCTTTATTGGAGGTGATGGATAACAGTCATTGTTAGTTTGATTGAATTGAGAAGCACCTGGCCTATTAGTAAAATTCATCTCTGGATGCGTCTGTAGGGATATTTCTGGATGTTAAATGAAGGGGGAAGACCCCACCTGAACATGGGCAATACTACCCCACCAAATGGGGCATGGGCAGAATAAAAGGGAGAAAATTCTTTCTTGCAGGTATTCTCTGCCCTGGGCTGTCACACAGTGAGCTGCTCTGCTCTGCCAAGATGGACTGAAACCTCTGATGTGGGGGAGTAAATCCTCCCTAAGATGTTTCCTTGGGGTTTCTGCTCACAGTAGCAGGGAAGTCTCATCCAACTGCTCTGAACTCTGTTTTTACAGCTGGTGCCATGGTTTTAAGTGACTAATTTTTTGTTGTTGTTATTGGTTTTTTTTGGGGGGGGGGAAGACTCCCTGAAAATCCTGACTACAACCATTAAGAAATAAACCTAGAAAAACTATAAAACATGCAACAGATATTTCTGCTCAAACATAAAACAAAAAAATCATCCTTGCTGACTTGAGTACAGCACAAGGCTACATTTGTACTCATGCAGGAATATATATTACCTTGAAAAGTTTATGTATTTCCAGAGCAAGGGCACCAGATACCGAGGAAAATGGATGACCTGTTGATCTGGCTTCTCAGAGGGTTGCAATTTCCTCGCAGTTCTGCATTCAGGACAGCTTCAAGACTGCTGGCTGAGATGATCCAGCCTTGTAAACTACTCTAGCTAAGATTTAATCACTAGCCTGAATTTTCTCAGTGTCCCCCAAAGATTCCAATGCCCCCCAAAATATGAAGTAGTCTAGAGAATGACACCCACATTCCCAAAAGATGGGTTATAGGGTGTTTATTTTCATTTAAGGAGAGGTTGGTTACAAATTGTTATTTGTCTTAGTTTTTTTTTAAAAAAAAAGACTAAACAAAAGAGTTAAATTCAAAAATCTCTTTCTAAAGGAAAAAAGGGAATATGATAGATGAATGATAGGAAAAAGGGTAGATTATTGAATCCACTTTAATCTAAAAAACAACTATTAACTTATAAATCTCCAAGTATTTCACAGTGGTGTGGATTTTAGTTTATTGATACAAACTTAAAGTTATTTTTGCTATACTATATGTATGTTTCTACTCTTGTTTGGGGTATTGTGCTTAATTGCAACTCATTTAAAAATGCAATGTATAATAAAAATAAAAATTAATAGTCATCTATAACAGTCAAACTTATAGTCATGTTAGGTATGTTTTCAAGGTTATAAACAGATATATTTAGATAGATAGATGGTCTTCAAACACTTCAAAGACCTACAGAATATGGTTAAGAAAAAACTTAACCTAAGGTTTTTCATGACAGTGAGACACATCTGCTCCTGGCAGCACTGATCTACTTCAGAGAAGATGATGGGCATCAAAGAAACTTCATATGGAGTGTGATTTCTTTATGGCAAAAGCTAGCCATGTGGGCAGAGAAACTGCCCTTGTCTCAATTGCCGATAGTATGCTGTCCAAATTGGACAAACAGGATACAAAAGAAAATAATGCTGAACTTTACCAAGACAAGGTGGATCAGTCCTTCTTTGATTCACAGAAAAGTCTCTCAATATACTAGACCTGTAGGCCAAAGTTGAATGTTCCAACATCACAGAAGAATCTAGGGTGACTGTCCAGGCAGCCAGGTGCTCCTGTCATTAAACATTTCACCCTTCTGGGGTCTTTGATAAAGGTGAAGACTAGATAGTCATAGTTAAAGCTTACCTTAGCTATGATAAAAGGTAAATTAGATATAAAACTTTAGACTCACAAATATAAAATAGATAGTAGAATATTTTCTCTAATTTTGCCAAATATAAATGGACTAGATCTTGAATTGTAATTCTTATTTGATAACTGTTTTCGTTGTATATAATTTTATTATGTTAAAATTAAAATCTTACTTTTTAATTACACTAAAAGGGGAAATGTGGGATATTCCTTTACACTGTATAAATATATGTTGTTGTGACTTATTTAATAACATAGCTGACTGACCAATAGCTGGATAGTTAGAGGTTGGTGGGAGGGTCAGACAGAGAATTATGGAAAGAAGAAGGGCAGAATTAGGAGAGATGCCAGAAATACAAAAGGAATAAGACATGCTGGCAGACAGGTAAAGCAATGAGCCATGCAGCAATACACAGATTAATAGAAATGCTTAATTTAAGTTGTAAAAGACGTTTAGTAATAAGCCTGAGCTATTGGCTGAGCATTTGTAATTAATATAAGCCTCAGTGTGTTTATTTGGAAGCTGCTGGCAAGACAGAAACTTGCATCCACACCTTATGACATTGGAAGGACTTCAGATGAGCACACTGGATTTTCTGTGTGAATGCTTATTTGGCAAATGTGAACAAGACCCTGCTAAAGTTTTGGTAAGATGAAAATGGACAAGACTTTTTGCATGGAAAAATATAGGCTATGGGATAGGCTGGAAACTCAGAAGACATACTGCAGAAGGTCTTCAGCCTCCTGTGACTTACCGAGCTAGAGAGCTGGCCTCAAAAGCCTACAGTGGCAGAGTGACGCTTCCCAGAATCATCTGCCTCCATTTCCTACTAGCTTCCCAACGTGTGATATCATCTAAACTGCTCTCCCCTCGCTAAATCTTCAAACAGGTTGATGATTAATTTTAATTGCCAATTTGATAGGACTGTGAAATACTTAGGAGATTACAAGAGAATAACTTTGATTGTGTCTATACAGACACTTCCAGAGACCATTGGCATGTTAGATAACAACTCGGCAGGCAAGGCCACCCTGAACATAGGTAGGAGCATGCATTAGGGTAGGGACCCAGATGGCACAAGAAGCAGAAAAAAAGTCTGCTAGGTAGGCATAGGCTCCTTCTCTCTCTACCTCTTGGCTACCTTGAGGTGAGCCACATTGCTCTCCGTCACTCTTCCCGCCATGATGATCTGCCATCATCGTGCCCAGAAACGACAGGACCACGTGACCACCGACTGACAACTTCGAGCCTAAACCATCCTTCTTCCCTTGTTCCTCCCAGATGCATGTTACAGCAACGAGAATTCCCACACACTGCAGTGAGAGGAACATCTACAAGCCCTGGTATCGGGCCTCGGGCTTCTCATGAATGTCACCATGAGCTCACCACTCAGAATCTGGAAACGCCTGGTGCTTAGTAAGGAAACAAAAACTTGAAGGGCCATGTGGTGTATGCATACAGAATGGCCTACAAAGCTAGCTCCAAACCACACCGCCTTTACATGGGCTAGTGACCTGGGTTAATGATGAGGTCCAGGTCCCAGGACAATGCTTCCAGAGCCACAAGACATTAGGGGATTTACCCCTGTCCTGCCCGGAGTGCTTCCACTACAGGGGACTCCTAACCAACCTCTGGCCACCATCATCACTAGCATCACAGTTCATACAGCCTGAGAGGCCACCCACACCTAGGACCCTACCCTGGGCCTTACCTGTGTAAGTCAGAGAACAGTGTCTGCTTCCACTTGTACTGGGAGCTTTTCTGGTCCCGAATCACCACCACGTATTCAGGGCTTGCACGGACAAACAGGCGAGACTCCTGGATGCTCACCTCGATCCTTGAGAACCCGTCTTTCTCATACACACCGCCGACCCAAAGCCCTAAGGAGGCCAGACCAGAGAGTTCAAAGGCAACTCTGGGCAATGTCCTGACTCAGGCTCTCCCTGACCTTGTCCTCCTGGAACTGGATCCCCAGAAGGGTCACTCTCTACACACTTCCACTTCAGGTCGGCTTCTTCTCCTTTGGTTTTTTGTTTTGTTTTGTTTTGTTTTTTGAGACAAGATCTCACCTAGTAGCCCAGGCTGGCCTAGAAACTCATTATGTAGACCAGGCTGTCATCAGACTCCCAGAGATTCTCCCGCCTCTGTCATTACTTGGGATTAAAGTTGTGTGCCATCATGCCTGGCTCAGGTCTAGTTCTTATGATTTCCACACTCAAGACTTGGTTTTCTGTGAATCTGGACCTCAAATCATGTTGACGGCCACCTTGTTAGATTTTGATAATAGGAGGGTATGTCTTGCTTCAAGTATTGAAGCATTCATCAGTCTCCAGCAGTGTGGCTGGGGCTGGGAGTAAGGGGAAAAGTGCCTTCCTCGGGGACCAGACAGGTACAGTGAGCCTGAGGGATAAAGCAAGAGACCACATGGTTCTCAGAGGAATGAAGGGGTTGTGGTTGCCCCAAGTGCGCTGTAGCTCAGCACAAACACTGCTGACTGCTGTACACCCTGTGTTTGCCTGGACACTTCAGCTGGCGCAGTGAGGCCACTCCAGCGTTGGTGAGTGGGAGAGGCTAGCATTCTTCCTCAACCATTCCCTTCTCCATACCACCAGGGGCCCATGGAGTCACAGGGTGCCTGTGTCCCTCGGTTCTGTCTCCTCTACCTGGGACACCCCTACCCTTTCCTCGGCTCATCTGACCGTACAGATTCCGGACTCTAGGCAACTTTAGCTTTCTCTCAGCTCTGAAAACTGACCCATGTGTGTGCAGACCCTGAGGAGTTCCCGTGAAAGCTTGTAGGTGGCCGTGGGAGGGAAGGCCTTTTTTGGTGCACAGGGCTTTTGCCCATGATGGGGATGTTGCTGTGCTTAGGGGTAAGTCATGGCGTGGGAGAATTGTCTGTATTCTGTCAATTACATTTTAAATAAATGTTGATTGGCTGATAGCCAGGCAGGAAGTATAGGCAGGAAAACCAGACAGGAAGTAGAGGTGGGGCAATGAGAACAGGAGTATTCTGGGAAGAAGGAAGCTCTCTCGCAGTCCTGCCCAGACACTGAAGAAGCAGGATGTGATCTGCCCTGCCAAAAAAGTTACCGAGCCATATGGCTAACATAGATAAGAATAATGGGTTAATATAAGTTATAAGAGCTAATATGAAGCCTAAGCTAATGGGCCAATCAGTTTATAACTTATGGAGACCTCTGTGTGATTTTCTTTGGGACGTGCCGGCTGTGGGAACTGGGCAGGACAGAAACCCCAACAAGCAAACCCACATGTTACAAAGTCACGTGAGTGGGGTCTGGGTTTCTCGGTGGGTTCCTGGGGATGCATCTCCTACCCTGATCTGGGTCTTCAAACAGATTGATGGGCATGTGAAAGCGCAAGATGTCCACACAGAGCTGGCCCACACTGGATCCAGGAAGTGGCAAGACGACAGCAGGAGCTGAAATTGGCAGCACAGAGTTCCTGGGTCAGGAAGAGTCAAGGGGGCCAAAGGTGGGCGGGAGCTGGCAGGGGTAATTACCTGGGTGTGTGGGTTCAGCTGGTGTGGCGCTCTCTAAAAGAAAAAGAAAAGCTCTGGGTTCAGTTAGTCTCTTTTTGGGGAGCAGGGCATTGTGGACCGAGTAGTGGGTGACTGGGACTGGGGCTCTCTCTTTTCACTCTGACATGTAGAATTACCATGTGACAGGTTATAGAGACCCAGGGCTCCCCCTTCCCTCCCCCCAGGGCTCCCCCTTCCTCCCCCCAGGGCTCCCCCTTCCTTCTCCCCCAGGGCTCCCCCTTTCCTATATCTTCTATAGCTACTGAGGGAGTTCTGGCTCAGGTATCTTTATGTTTTTGTTCATTTCTGGTGCTGGAAAGCAAATTCAGGGACCTGTGCACTCCAGGCAAGCGGCCCATTATCAAGCTCCATCCCTAGCCCCGGTACCTGCATCTTCTTTCTTCCTGCTTTGTGCCACAGCTTGACTTAAAACCACGGGATCTCTTGTTGCCGAGGTGACTGAGGGCACAGAAATATCCGCTAACAAAAAATGGAGAGCCAGTCAGGACACGAGGCCTGCTGCACCTGCCTGGCCCCTGGCCCTGTCCTTACTGCCCATCAAGCTCAGGCCTAGAGGGCAGGAGGGATGTCAAGGAGATAGGCCCCCACTGAGTCTGAGTTCACATTGGGAATGGGAAGAAGTACAAGGGACCATAGTTGACTTTGGAGGTGGGGAAGGCTTCCCTTTCCGTCATGGGGAGTGGATCTTCACTGTAAACAAGGTCTTACTCTGGGGAGGCCTGGTGTTCATTAACTGGTGGAGGAAGAGGTGCCTCAGGAAGGAAAGGATTGGCCATGGCGTCCTAAGAGTCTGTACTGAGTCCTTCTGTGACCCAGGGCTCACAGAAGAGAGTACTCAGCCAGGCTTGTGGGCTGGCAATCGAGGGGCAGTGAGGAGCCAGGGCAGCATATGCCTGACCCACAATGCTGAGGACCAGGCCAAGAGTAGGCTGGTTGAGGGCTGGAAAAGTGAGGGTAGCCACAGGAAATGAGGTGCTCATCCCAGCCCCTGGGTCCCGGCTCTGCTTTAGGACAGGGTCTAGCTAGGCCCAGCCACCTGCTTCCTTTGTAGCTACCCTTGCCTAGCTTGTGTTTGGTGTCCTCCCTCCCTCTACGGGTCAGAGTCAAGTTATAAGGAAAAGAAAGGCCACTGTGGGTCAGAAAGGAAGGGGGCTCACGGAAGGGTGGCAGGTCCGGTATCTTGAGATGATACAGCCTGAAATTATCGCTATCAAAGCGAACAGGAAAATGAGGATCACCAGGGGGTCCCCGAAGTCCAGGAAAAGCGTTTTGTCTGAATATAGAGCCAGTAACACTCAGTCTGGGATCCGTGCGGAGCGTAGTTCCTAGATTAAAAACACTAACATGAGTATTGTTCTCACAGGCAATGTCCTAGCTCCCCACAGTCAGGAAGGGGGCCCTTATGCCAGGAGCAGGATGTAGAGAGGGTACATAGCCCCTGTTTTCCTTGCTGGAGAGCCTTCCCTAGGCAGGAGACAACCACTGGTAGGGGTTTCCCTCTGAAAGGGCAATCCTTCCCTGAGCTATGCCCCTTAAATTACCCTGATTACTAAATCCCCTTCTCTG
This sequence comes from Alexandromys fortis, assembly GCF_014885135.2. Taxonomy (NCBI): domain Eukaryota; kingdom Metazoa; phylum Chordata; class Mammalia; order Rodentia; family Cricetidae; genus Alexandromys; species Alexandromys fortis. The sequence continues at coordinate 2,187,197 of NW_026067980.1, forward strand.
GACCAAGTAAGACTCTAGATGGCCAACTTGAATTAAACACTAATCTTTAGTGGCAGGCCCGTTACCAGCCCTGTGAACCAGGCTTAGCATCCTTTCACAGGCAAGTTTAGAGCCCAGTCTGTCTCCTGCCACAACTCTGCCAACCTTCTCCTCTCCATCCCTTCTCCCACCATCACCTTTTGGTTTGGGCGGTAGAGGTCTTCTGGCGTGAGTCTTGAGAAAATGGCCTTGACCTGAAAGACAGTGAGAGTTGTGTTTACTCCTTGGAGTCAACCCTCTGGGGCTCCATCCAGATGGGGACTGTGTACCTAGGATCAGGTCAAGCCCTAAGGGGTGGCCAGCGTTTGAGTGAACCAGTGACTAAGTAGACCCATGAGTTTGGTCAGACAGCACCAGCTCTTGGGAGCAGGGCAGACCATGGCCTCCAGCATACTGGTAGGCTATATGTAGGCTGGCTTTGGAGTCATCAGGCCCTTACCTCCTAAGAAGGCATCTCTTGGTCCATTATCTGTACAAAGAAAAAGAAAAGGAGAGGGAGGTATTATAGGGTGGTTTTGCCAATTCAAAGTGCTTACATTTCAACTTGCTTCCCCAGCCCCAGACGGATGCAAGCAAGTGAATTTAGGGAGCTGCAAGACCTGTTCTCAGTTTTCTCCTTGGTGAACTGAGATGGGTCTCCCTGCGTCTCTGGGAGTCTCTGAATGGCAGGGGCTTAGTCAGCAGGCTAATGGTGCCAAGACCCAGGCCCACACTCACCAGCTTCCACAGGCTTCCCAGCAGCTTGAAACTGTTCTTGGCCTTCAGGTTTGGTGATCACCATATATGTAAGAGGGGTGACAAAATTGTATTTGAGTGACAGATTCAGAGCTTGGGACTCAAGCTCCTTTAACACAGCACCTGATGCTGAAATCCTGTGGATTAAAGACAGGAGAGCTCAGGTGGTCCCTGGTATCGTCTGGGCAGTCTCCTCTCACTGGCCCCTTCCTGCGAGTCCCCTTGGGAGAGTGTAGAGTTCGGACATAAAACTTCATTCCATCCCTGTGACACCACTGAAAGACTTACTGATGTCATGTGAAGCCCACAGCAGTGACTTACAAGGGTCAGGGTCACTCACATCTGCTCAAGCTGCTGGTTGACGGTCAGAAATGCCCAGAGTCTCTCCATGAAGTTGTGATAGATGTACTTGGGGCTCCGGAACTCCTCCTCCTTTTGGGCTATGCTGGCCTCCATTTGGAAGGTGATGTTCTGCTTATTCTGGAAAGAGGTGCCAGCCCAGGTGAGTGAGGGCCCGATGCCCACAGCTGACCAGCATTCAGAGTTCTTCGTTAGAACCCTGACTGGGATAGGGGCAGGTCAGGGCAACTATGTGGGTTTCATTCCTTTTGAGTATGAGAGGGGGTAGGGAGGGAGTTCAGGAGTATGAGGGTCTCCCACAGACCCTCCAAGACAAGAGGGAGGTGGGAAGAAGTGTTAGCAGTCCATGCATAGCAAGACAGCGGTGTAGCCTGGAGTTTAGGCCATCTGACCTTTTATAAGAAGGGAGGCAAGATCCAGGCCAGTGCAGAAGGAAGGTGTCTCAGGTACAACATGGAGCAGAAAGGGCTCCCCTCCCCCAAACATGGAGAAAGGAAAGGAAAGAGAAGGAAGGACCCCAGTAGTTAGCAATAAAGATGAGACGAGAGCATCAGAGCGCCAACAAACCTGTCTGCTCCACATCACCCCTCGGCTAGGGCTGGCCCTGGGGGCGATGGCAGGACACTGCGCACCTCGCTGTGGTCTGGCTGCTTTCTTCCCAGGGGAAAGGCAGTCATGGGCTTAGTTTGGCCCAGCTGGCAGCCTAGGCGATGGGGCTGAGAGCACAGGTGTGGCAAGCCTCTCCCTCAGAGGTTAGCTAAGAGACCCTGCACAGCCTTCTGCCCATCCTGCTGGCACAGGTCTCTTCCTGGCTCTTACCTAGGGTCTGTCTTGCCAGAGTTTTGGCGTATGAGGGTCACAGACCTGAGGTTTTTCTCTGTCTACACAGTAAAGTTACTACTTACTTGATGTTTTTCCTTAAATTAATTTTGAATAGACTAACTATTAGACTAATGTTTTCTTGGGCTTATCCAAGAACTGAGTGTATTGGCACAAGCCTGTGATTCTAGCTTCTTGGGAGATGGGAGGATTAAAAATTCAAGGCCTACCTGGGCTACAGAGGACGTTCGAGGCCATCTTGGTCTTGTCTCAAAATAGAAAGTAAAAAGAGGACTGGGGATATAGTTTAGTGGTAGAGTATTTCCTTAGGGCCCTAGATTCAATCCCCAATACTAAAGAAGAAGAGAGTGAGCAGATCCATCCTTATGTTTGAAATCTGAGTTACGTTCGTGTTTATACGGGGCTGGTAGGCATGTGAGGTGGTCACATTTGTAATCGGGGGAAACTGAGGCACAAGAACTTTAAGCAATTTTCCCACTTCTCACCTCTGAGAGGTGACGGAGCTTGGTCTAAAGATAGGTTGCTTGGCCACACAGCCTTCAGGAACATTCCTATACTTGACTGTGTCTGAGATGAGGCCCTGGGCCTTCCATCCCCATGGTCATTCTCTGCAGGCAAGGTGCCCTGCTGGCATATGTGCCCAACAACTCTTCCTCACTTCTGGGCCCCACCCCTTCTTACTTATCATTCATCTCAGCAGAACTTCTGCTGAATTCCTGGGCACGTACTGTCGGGAACATTCCAGGCGGTCACTGTACTTCTGTACAAGCTGTCTGTCCCTGAAAGGGATGTAAGGTTGGCCTTATTTACCACTTTATCCTTTAGCCTAACGGCTCTGTGCTGTGGGAGGTCCTTCTATGTGTTGCTTTTATTAGTTAATGAATAAATAAACTTCCTTGGCCTGTTGATAGGGCAGAACTTAGGTAGGCGGGGAAAACTGGACTGAATGCTGTGAGAAGGAAGGCAGAGAGAGAGAAGCCATGGAGCCGCCAGAGACAGACACCAGTTGGAACTTTAGCTGGTAAGCCACAGCCATGTGGTGATATACAGATTAATAGAAATGGGTTAAATTAAGAGTTAGCCAATGTGAAATTAGAGTGAATGGGCCAAGCAGTGATTTAATTAATACAGCATCTGTGTGGTTATTTCGGGGCTGAGCAGCCAGGGACGAAACTAGCGGCCTCCTCCTACAGCTCTGTTTTATCTGTGACATCACAGGCTGAGCCTCCTGCACCCAGGGGCAGGGAAGTCCAAGCAAGGTTGGGGCTCTAGGAGGTGTCCCAGCAAGAGCAGCATACGTTGTCTGTCCTGTCTGGATCTTGGTCTGCTCACCTATGAAATGGATTAGCTCTTGTTGTTCTACCCACACCCTCAAAGGTCTAGTGTGAGGACAGAGGGATGTTGAGAAGGAACACCTGCGGTCATCACATGCTCACAGAAGAGTAAGGTGGCAGGGGGGCGGACTGAGTGATCAGTTCCCCTATGTGCCATGTTCTCTCATGAGCATCACAACATTGTTTACTGGATTTCTACCATGAACCGACCGACGCAGCTGGGGCTGGTGTCCTTCAGGAAAACCTGAGGAGAAGGGTCCTTTGAGAGTCACCCAGGACCAATCAGCTGGAACTTGGTATGACTGGGACTTGAGCCCAGTGCCTCTGGCTGTGAATGAGGCGGCTGCCCAGACAGCCCCACTGCCCCTTGGTTCTAGGATGTTCAGTCATACTCACTGTCTGCCCGTTGATTTTGGCTGTGAGGACATCAGGCCCCTGGGCCTGCAGCTTCCCAGCTACTACCATCTCTGAGCCCTTAAAGTGGTATCGGAAGTTGTCCTGCGTGACCGCCTCCACAGCCTCACTGGGGTACTCAAAGCTCACTGCCAACAGCAACGGATTGGCTACTTCTTGGTAGAAGTCCTACAGAGTGGCAGGGGAATACGTCACAAACAGGGTCTGCCTAGCCGTCTGTATCCCACGTCGGATCAAACTGGTACCTGGAGCTGCAGGGCAGAGTCTGAGTCCTCGTAGATGCGCCGGGCCAGGCCACCGTTGTCCTGTGCCAGCTTCTCCAGGAAAGGGTAGTGGACATTAAAACCAAAGCCCAAGCAGAAGAGGCTGTATCGGTTGTTTATGGCTTCCTGTACATTCTTCTGGATAGTTGTGGGATTGGTCTCCCCTAGACTCATGAAGTTGGGAAGAGGATGAGAAAAGAATGAGGATTCTCCTTCTCCCTGCCCCAGGTTTCACAGCCAGTCTGGAAGCAGTTCCAGCCTTGCTCCAGGCCGAGCATGCCCCAGAATGCCACAGTGTCCTCACCCTGAGTGGGTTCGCCGTCTGTGAGCAGGATGATAAGGGAGACACTGTCTGGGGGCAGTTTCTCTGCCCTGTTGCTGGCATCCAGGAGCTCCACAGCCGAAAGCACCGCATCATTGATGTTGGTCCCTGAAGGGCACATGCTTAGGGTTGACCCCAGCTCGTGACCACGGGCACCCCCAAGTCTCCTGCCATGCAGGACACTCACATCCATCAGCTTCGATCTTGGACGCATAGCCTGTGGCCTCTTTCACGTTCTCTTCTGAGGCTTTCACCAGTGACGGCCTCCATTGGGTTTCTTTCCCATTGAACACAATGAGGTTGAACTGGTCTTTGGGGCTGAGGTCATTCAAGATCTTGATTAGGGCTTCTCGAGTCTAATGGGGCAGGAGAGAAGACAAGGTAGGTGTCTCAGAGGTGCTCCCTAAAGGCATATGGTCCATGAGCTAGTTTCCTGGTATCTTGGATAGGCTCATAGTTTATGCTTTGGACCAGACTTGACTCCAGGAAACCCCCACCCATGGTACCATAAAAGGTTAGGCTGATGATGATCTCATAGTCCAGGAAACCTACCTGCTGGATTTTCCTGCCTAACATAGATCCACTTTTATCAATGACAAAGATCACATTCTTGGGCATTGTAGGAAGGTCCTCAGGGGCAAAGTGGTGCACAAAATAGCCGTTCTCAATCTGTGAGCAGAGTGAGTCCACACTCAGGTAATCAGAACTTCAGCCCGGCCCAGTTTCTGTTAGACCCCTTCATCCCAAATCCCTGGTTCCTATGTTCCCTTTTCATGACCCCTCTCCATCCCAGCTCCGTAGCTCCCCCAAATCCTCACTATTTCCCACAACTCAGCCCCTTGCCAACAGAAGACTTCCATATTCATGTATAACCCTACAACTCTCTCCATAACTTTTCCCGCTTTAATATCTGAAGTGGCTAATACTAAAAGACACAGTGAACCAAATATCCACCAAGAGGGAATGCTGGGAAAACAAGGAGTAAGGAGAGGCACGATTGATGAACACAGCTGCCGGACTCGCACATCAAACTGAGCTAAGGGCCTCTGGACAGCAATGCAAAGAGGTAACCCCACAAAGCAGTTCTTTTCTGCCTCCAGAAAGGGATTGGAATTCAGGACCACCACAACTGAAGCACCTATTTTCTGTGTGACCCAGCCCCTAGTGCAGTGAGGAGCCATCGTTTTCCTCTTCTAGAACATCCATGCTTAGTTGTCTGAAGGCTTCACTGTCCTTGCCTGGAGTCTACCCACCTGGATGGAGCCCCCAGAGACAGACCGGTCCACATCATAGCGGACAATGAAGTTCCCGTCCACGATTGTATCCTGGTCATTTTGAGAATGTTGTTGCTGGGAGAGTGTTGGCTTGAACCGGATATGTGCCTGGAGGAACAATCAAAGCTGACGTTGAAAGGAACAATGAGGCCGACACCCCTTCTATGTGCGCACTGGGAAGTTAGATTTCGTGTGCAGCCATGGGTGAAAATTCTAGGGGAACGTTCATTCTGAACCAAAGATGGCTGCTTCCATCTGGTATGTGTGTGAGGGCGTGTTCAGGTATGAATTCCGTTTCTGGGGACACACAAGCTTCTGAGCTCAGTGCAATTCAGTTATCTCTCTTGAGGCCCCTCCCATCAGTCCACTCTCCAAGTTTGTTCCCCATAAACCTCAACCTCCTCTAAGGACCCATTGCCTATCTCTAAGTTTTACTGTCCTGTCTTCTTGGCAGTGGCATGGATACAGATCTCAGAAGCCTTCCCAGCTCAGGGAACATCCAACCATTTTCTATGGAAATCTTGACCACAGTCAGCTGGGCTAAAGACTGGCCCTGGGATGTCCTCACTTGGTGGTCATAGCAGGCTCACCTTGTTCTTATTCCGCGAGGTGGTAAGGGCGTCTGCTAGTTCCTGTGTCATGAAGGTGCTCTCTGTCTCCAGAAATCCGATACCCTGGGGCTCAAAGATGTGGATGTCCATCTGGAAGCAAGAGATGGGTCACCAGGGGATCCATGAGTAAGCTGTGCTCCCAGGAAGCTGGGTGGCAAGGAGAAGCTGCCTTAGTTGAGAAGGGAAATGTAGGGGGCTTCCTGGAGAGAGCGGCGCCAGGTACCTGAAGGTGCTTGACCAGCTGCTGTGGCTTCACTTTGAGGAGTAGCTCGTATGTTCCCAGTCTCCGTCTGAGTAGTTCCTGGTATACCAGTTCGAAGGTAATCTTGGCGTTAGGGGCCACAGTGACTGATACTTCAAACTGCTCTGTCTGCCTCCCTGCAGTCCTGGGGGATAGGACAATAACAGCCCATTGGCCCAGGTAGGGATTGCTGCTGGAGGGAAGGAAGGCTTCAGATAGTCTCTACCTGTATGCACCCTTCCCCATACGCTCACTTGACAAGGCCAGCGCTCTCTCCCCGGCCCACTGCTGCCTGGTACTGCTCCTGGGCTGCAGCCTTATCTTGGACAATCCCTGGGTACGTCATGCCATCGATGACCCTAGACAGGGAAGAGAACAGTTGAAAACTTTTTCTTAGAAGGGCCTTTCTAGAATTTGGTGAGCCTTTTGGTGTGATTCCTGTCTTCATCTAAGGCCACTACCATTCATCATGCATGTACTATGTAGAAGACCTCATGTATGACACCGGGAGATGCTTTCAGTAATCCTGAGACACACACAGTGTTAGTTCGCACGGGTCTTCCTGCGGGAGCAGGGCAGGTTACAGAGGAGGCAGGACTGGGCTAAACTCAGCCCACATTCTGAGCTGCCCCATGCACCTTATGCATTGTTCTGCAGCGCCAGTCAATCAGAGCAGAACAACACAGTAATGAATTGTCCTTTACCCAGCCTTGACTCCACCTCCTGTGTGGCCAGGCTTTAGCAGGAGGGAGACACAGGATTGAAGGCTGTGATCCTATTCTTGGCGGCTTCTCCCTTAACCCTCCTGCTTAGGGTGGCTGTTGCAGGGAGCCTGGCATCTTTGGAAGCAGGTTTGGGGCACCTAGTGGTGGAGACAAGCTTCTAGTCATCACCCTTTGAGGTGGAGAAGGAACTGTCAAAGCCATTTCTCTGCACAGAAAATGGCTTGTTCTAGGGGTTCCTTATAGGATGAACAGGGACCAGAAAGAGGAGTGGGGTGGGAGGGTGGAAGTGTGCAGAGAGAGGAAGAGAGGGCTCTAACCGAGTGCACAGAACAGGCATCTTTCTCTCTCTTCCCTGGTCAGGGCATAACTCTGGGTCAGAATGGGGACGGACGGGGAGCCTGGCTCCTTCTGCTGGATGGAGAGTTCACAGCTTCTCCAGATGCTCTGCCAGGGCTCCTGGCCAGAGCAGGGGACAGAGAAACCTGCCCCGCATTTCTCCATCTCATGCAGTGGAAAGATCTGGGCACCCACTGACCCAGGCTCCAGAGTCGGGAAACAAACTGTCCTGGAGTGGAGGTCGGTGGGGAGAAAGGGAGGAGTGAACCAATGGGAACCTAGCCCCACCCCTGCGGTTTTCCAGAAACACCCATGCTAGCCAGTGCTCTTGCTGGCCTCTACCCCTAAGCGCTTCCCCTACTGGGAGCAACCCCCCTTCAATGCTTGCCTCGCAAACATGGATTTTCCCCAAGTTTAATAAACATTGCAAAACAGATCAGGACGGGGGGTGTGAATGAAGTCAGAGGGCCTCCTGCCAGCTCAGAGTCCACAGAAACCTTGGCATCTCCTGAGGAAACAGTAGCCAGGCCTACCCTCTGCAGTGACAAAGAGGGACCCCAGGAGTTAGGGCTAATATCTTCTCAGTTGGAATATGATTTCGGTGACTTTCTGAGTCTACCTCTGGCCTAGAGTTGCCTTAGGCTTGTACTCCTCAAAGGCAAAGACTCCAGATGCTGTGGTTCGTGCTCTACCACATAGAAGTACTTAGTGAGGAGGCCGGACCACGGGAGGGACAGACATACATCCTTGTTCCCTGTGAGGCGGACAGGGCAAGAGTGTCCCAAGTCACGTGTCTCAGGCTCAGAGGAGATGGAGCTGCAGGGCTGAGCTGCAGGTTGGAAGAATCAGGGAGACACCTACATGGAGAAGTTGGTGATGAAGGCTTTCCTGGGTAGCTCTAATTGGAAGGTGGCTTCCTGAGCAGTGTCGGCTCTGTTGACCACCCGGCTGGTAACAACGGTGTGGGCGAACCGGGAGGACACCTGGGAGTCCACTGTGAGGCTGTAGATGTCGATGCCATTCTGGACAAGGGAGGGGAGAGGGCTGTGTTGTTTAACTGACACCCCCAACTCTTGAAGGGAAGGCTCTGTTCCCAGACCAAACTCCGCCCTTGCTCTGACACAGATATGGACTAGGCCCAGGCTGAATCCCGTCAAACGGTTCACATGTGAATATTGTCTGAGCTCAGAGGCCGCTGTGGACCTCACTCCCCACAAGGCAGCACCATGGAGCAGGCCTTCAGAGAGAGCCCCCAGGGTGAGGGACCAAGCCTGGCAGGATCACATGTAGGCAGAGACAGAGGCCTGGAGTCAGGGACCTTGGGTCCAGGCTGAGTTCCGCCTGGTAAATAAAAGGAAAGCGAACAAGTTCTTCGATTTTTGGAAATGCTGAGCTCTGTAAAAACGGGAGAATGCTCCTGCTTCACCCCTGTCAGACGGTCATGGGAGCTGTGAGAAACGGTAGAGGGGTAACAATCCTCTTGGCCTGTTCCACCTGCAGCACATCCTCTGTCCCGACCCTCCACAGGGCTACTCCGCCACAGACACCTTTTGCGCTGAGGCTGGTAACCCCTTAAGAATATGTACACACACACAGCCCTGTGCTCCCCTGCCTGCTCTGTGTGCCATGCTGCACACACACAGACTGTTCAGACTCTCATGTTCACCTGCCCAGTTTAACACAGAGGGACAGCATGCCTTGTTTACAGCTTAGATGTCAGCTCGGCCCAGGTGTGACACTGTACGCTTCCTAGGTATTACGAGGTTGATTTTCAACCAGCACAGCCCTGAGTCGGTTATATTATTACTCCCTTTTGGACAAGGAAACTGATAGGCAGAACATATAAATAATTCTCAGAAGCCACTCATCTGGAACAGAAGAGCTGGGCTCATACAGCCACATTCTGACCTCCTTGGCCCCGCTGTCAGCCTCTAGGGGCCATCGCCTAAGCAGGCTCCATCTATAAAGTGTCAAGAATGGGATCACTCCTTTTTTGAAGTGAAGGAGTCTGCAAGGATCTCTGGGCAGGGCCATGTCTTTGCACACACACTGACCTGCACGCGCATACCCCGAGGCACTTCCCAGGTGTGCTTGTTCATCCCCAGCTCCCACCACACACTCATGCACACACACACACACACCAGTACACACAGTGGCAACTATGGATACTGCTACCTTCCTGGCAGTGGTGGTCTGAAGCCCGGCCAGCAGCGAGGGCAGGAGCAGTATGATGCCCCACATGTGGGCAGGGGCCGAGCTCTTCATTGGCCTTCAGTTGCCTGCCAGGCTGTTTCTGAACCTGAGAGCAGGTGGGTTATAAACTGGGAACTTGCTGGGTGTCCTGCCCCTACTAGCGCAGGTTCTGGGAAATGGGATTCCCAAGCCAAAAATCCCAGAGGCCTCAGATAAGGAGACAAATGACCTATGTCCAGTGAACTTGGATGACAGCAGGACACACCCCGAGGAAAGGCAGGCTCAGGTTGGTGCTGGGTATTAGCTCCCCTTCTGCAGGGTCCATATTTCCAGGAATTACAACCTCACTAGGTCATCCACCAAGCTTTGTAGGGCCAGGGACACCCAACGACGAGGCCAGTCTCTTCTTCATGAGTCTAGCCTGGGAGGAAAGAGAGACCTCACTAGGGAGACTAGGGTTGGAAGGATACCCCAGGTGGCTTCCTGGAAGAGACAGGGGCTTCCTAGCCAGGTAGGCATGCCTGGGAGTCCCTGAGACATCTGGAGCACTAGAGGTGTCTGAGGATGCCAACAAGGATGGGTACTTTTTGGAGCAAAAGAGCTGGGCCCAGGAGCTTCTGCTCACTCTCTGGTTCAAGGCTGCTGTTTGGGTCCTATTACTGCAATGGGACTTTAGGTTCAAGCCAAGCAGACCCCCAAGCAGGTCTGCAATTTGACACACCCATGAGTTGTCAAGATGCATACCCTGAGCCTAGAGCTGTAATGTTGGAGTCTACAGGAAGGCGAGACACACAGGAGGTTGCACAGGGTTCCTGAAGATTGTGTGCAGGTAGAGTAGGTGGTCTGATTCTGTTACACCAGGATCATGAAAGAGTTTCTTATGCACTGTGCTACTAGTGGCTTTTCTTGAAAAGCCCTTTATAAAGCTGAAGTACTATTTGCTTTGTTTTATTAACCAATAGTGATGAAGTGAGCAGACAGTGGGTACTTGGTGAGGCTGGGGCAGATTTCCTTCGGTGGTGGAAAAGCCACTCCTGGGCCTATGGACACGAAAGGGCGGCCGGCAGCTGGTGTGTCAGACACAAAAGGGCGGCCAGCTGCTGGTGAGTAAGACACGAAAGGGTGGCTGGCCACTGGTGTGTCAGACACGAAAGGGTGGCTGGAAGGGCGGCTGGCTGCTGGTGTGCTGTTTATTACCTCTGCAGTTTAGGGCTGGTGGTGTCTGGCCCTAGGAACAATTTCTGTTGCTTCCATTAAAACCTTCCCTTTCTTTGCAAGGCTATGGCCCAAGGCCACACTTCTGTGCACCTGCTCACCCTCTTGGCTCTGAATGGGACTGGGGTTAAACAGGGGACACAGGTTCTAGAAGAATGTTCTTCAGTGGTTCAATGAACAAATACAGATTCTGTCCCCACAGAAGATCTGCTCCTCTGGGACACAGAGCACAGACTCAGCCAGGAGCCAGAGCTATATAAGGCCAGGCTGGCTAGGATGTGAGAAATGCCCCAGAAAGCTGCCCAGGGCACATGAGGGGCTTTCCAGCAGGATCATCCACAGCCAGGCCTGCTCTCAGAAGGTGCCACTATTAGCCTGCTTGTGGTTTTGCCATCCCAGCGGGCAGGCTGTCTCCTCAATGTGACACAGAAGACACAGGACACAGGTCTGAAGAGGTCACACCCCACCCAGACAACATACCGGCAGCAGAGTGTGGTGGGGGAGTCCAAGAAATCCACTGCCTCTGGCCAGAGGAACCATACCTAGTTTTGTCTTTGAGATGGGGACACAGTTAAGCAGCAGACTAACAAAGGGGAAAGGGGATAGGCGCTGAGGACCTTAGCAACATCTCAGAGGCTTCTGTGGCAGACAGAGGGACTTCACTCTGAGAGGTGCCACTGTGCCCTGCTTTCCGGGACAGACACCAACTCAACTACCCTGTTGATAGGAAACCAGAGGCTAGTTTTAAATTGTATTTTTATTTTAGGTATATGACGATTTTGACGGCAGGTGTACCACATGTATGCAGTGTCCACAGAGGCCAGAAGAAGGTGACAGAGTTAAATGGTTGTGAGCCACCATGTGGATATCAGGAATTGAACTAGGGTTCTCACAGACACATCAAGTACTCTCAGCTGTGGAGCCATCTTTCGAGCCCTGAAACGGAGGATTAGAAAGGAGAAAAGAAGCCGGGCATGGTAACTCACGCCTTTAATCTCAGCACTCCGGAAACAGAGGCAGGTGGATCTGTGAGGTCAAGGCCAGCCTGGTCTACACAGAGAAACCTTGTCTTGAAGAAACAAAACAAAACAAAACAAAAAAAAAAAAAAAGAAGAGCAGAGAGGTCTAGTCATCAGGTCTGCCCCATGTCTCCACCTCTAAGGTTCTTTTTAGTACATCCCAGAGGCCCTGAAAGTACACACATTAACCCCATCCTCCCCAGAGCCCAGGAAGGGCACTGAATGTGTTACATCCCTACAGCTCCCGCTCTCCCTTGGCAGTTAGTGGCCACAGCCACTGACCAACTGTCGCCTTCCCAAGGTTGAAGCCACTCAGGCACCCTCTTTATTGGTGTTTCCAAGGTGCTGGGAAAGAAGGGCCAGGGCTGTGGGAGTCATGGTGGTTCTGGAGACAGCAGGAAAAAGGCATCTTCCAGCATTATAAAAAAGATAGATAGATGATAGATAGATAGATAGATAGATAGATAGATAGATAGATAGATAGACAGACAGACAGCTCGTGGGAAAGGCTCCTGTGTCCAGGCGCAGTGTGAACTTCTCAGCCAAAGACGCTCTTGGTAGGTCCCTCTTTGGGCTTCTCGAAGACTGTCTCGGTGCCTGTGCGGTTGCGGCTGAATACCGACGGGGCAGCTGAGCCAGCTTGCTCTGTGGGTAAGAGCAGAGGAGTGGAAGCAGGGACCTAAACTGGTTTTCTCAGGAACAAGGCTCCTTATGCTGGGTGCAGCCCCTCTTATACCCAGGAGCCCTCAACACCTCTCAGCTACCACTGGGAGATGCTGATGTCCCCAGCCCTACCAAGGGCCTGCAGCACACTCACCACAGTCCCGCATGACCTGGTATGTCTTAGACTTGATCTCCTGGTTCTTGGCCAGGTTCCCGCGGGCCCCCTTCAGGTCTTCTTCCTTCACAGGGGGACGCTTCTTCTTGATGGGGGCTTCAGCAGTGCCAACCTTAGAGAGCCCAGAGAGCCTTACAATTAGAGGCCTTGAGATGAACCCCTCAACTTTGGCAGGGGATCATCTTCCCAGATCACCAAACTCAATTCAAAGCCTACTCTTCTCCCAACCCCTACAAGTCCCCCTGTCTTCCTGGTCTGACTTGGACATCTGACCTTGGCCCATAGGGAGCTCCTGGAGGGGTGGCCACTGCAGCCTCATACTGGCCTGTTTGCCAAATTCAGGACTGGGCACAAGGGGCACAGGGCCTTCAAGACTGAGCAGCCCTAGGAAATCTGGTGAGTTCTATGCTCTGTTCACTGGGTAGCAAAGCATCCCATAAGGACTGCCCCCTACCCTTTCCCCAAATTGAAAACATTAACATTTTCAATTATTGTGCTTGGAAGGGGGACAGGGTAGACAGTCCTGGAGCAAGCAGCAAGCACAACCTTGCTATTCTGTCTGTCCCAGTAGAGCCAGGAAAGTCAAATTCTGCTAACCCCTCCTTGTCAACCCCAGGCGCTGGTGAGGTTGAGGCCTTAGTTCTTCTTAAGCCCTGCAGGCAGGTGCAGGGCTTCCCTCCCTCTGCCTGGGCAAGGCTCCCAGGGAAACACAAGCCCAGAGACACACCCTGCTAGGGAAAAGGGAAGGACACAGCTGTGACCTATAGGCACAGTCACTCTTCCTCCAGGTGACGAATATATACAACTGGACGTACTAAGCCAGCTCCCCCATACACACTCAAAAGCACACACCGGTCTACCTAAGTTCTCCCCACCCCCAACACCTCACAAGTTGTGGGACAACCAAAGCCATTCACCAGAGCCTGGTGGGACCGGGGTGTCCTCACTGAGCCCAGCCTCCCAGGGCCGCAGGGTCTCTTGTTAGGCTTGCCTTTTAGTCCAAAGCCGACACCAGCAATTAGTGTCCAGTCTTGCCCCTCCCAACTTCCTTGGCACCAGCTAGCCCCAACTAGGTTCTTCTTACCTCAGACATGGTAGATGCCAAGTAAGTTCTCTGTAGATAAGTCTCTGGCAGGGAGTAGCCACAGGAAGAGATCTGTGTGAAGTCCAACCTTCTGGAACTTATATAGCCTGCTTGTGTGTCCTGGGCAGTCACTCCCCTCCTTTGGAAGCTCCCACATGATTCAGATCCACGCAGCTACTAGCTGGTGTTTATTCTCGGAGATGATGGGCAGCAGTCCTGGCGAAAAATAGACAGCTGGGGGTACCCCATGCCTTTGGGAACAGCTGTTCTCTTGCAGGTGGGAGGTGCTGGCACCAAGTCCGGGCTGTGTTTATAAATGTGAACCCTGGAATGTGTGTGACAGTCTGGGCAGGCTGACTGCAAGATCCCATCCCAGTGGCAGGGGTGGGAGGGGAAATGTCTGAGGAAAGGGAGGGCCCTGAACCAGGGTGGATACTTAAGCTTGTTTATCTTTCTCTTCTACCCCTGGAATCCAGTGGAAAGAGAAGGGCAGAAGCTTCCGGTCATTTGGAAGCGTTTCCTCATGGTGAGCATAGCTGACTCACAGCAACCTCTGGTTTACAGCAGAGACACTGAGGCTGAGGAGATTCTGGGGAGTTGCTGTCAGTGCTGCTGATGCCATGGTCCTCTACGCAGCTGTGGGACAAGTTTAGCAAAGGACAAAGCAAGGCAGGATATGCGCTCAGGAGGGACCAGGAGAAAACCATGCTTGCTGATGAAGGACTAGAGAGGGCTTCTGCCTAAGATGGGAACTGGACAGCTGAAGCACTGCTACTTTGGCTTGCAAGGTTCAGCTACTAAGTTGTAAGGAAATGGGCAAGGCTCCCTGGAGAGCTGTTTAGTATTCCTGACAGCCTCATTTTGCATGGAAAGATCACCTTGGGCACATGAGGGACCCAAACCTGAGGCGGGCAATGGTAGATATGGGTCAGAGGTTGGTCTCTGTTAGACCTATCTCAGTTCCCTCCAATCTACCATGGACATTATTCTTATCCCTGATGGCTCCAGGCAGATGACATCCAACCAGGGACTAACACAGTTATCCTAAACAACACTCCATGGCTGTTGTACCTCAAACTCCACACCAGCCTCTGTTCTGGCCCTGGTTCCCGGCAGGTCAATGTGGGCACTGCCAGGTCTAGGTTGGGTAAGTGTTGATCTGAGCAATGCCAGTGACTCCAAAGAGAGGCCACGCCCTGCCCTGTGAGAAATGCCCACAGCTAGCTCTGTCTAGTCCTGGCCTCAAGGACAAGGATATGGGATGTTCACCTCTCCCGGCCCCAAACACAGCACTAGGAGGCAAAGTGGCTAAGACACTCATCAGGAGGGAAGAAAGATTATGTTTGGCTTCTTTCCTTGCAGATTTGACCCCACAGCTGCCACGATACAGTAAAAGGTTTATTAGCCCAATGAGGTATTTCAGTTCTAGAGGATACAACACCAAGGACCACAAAAATGATGGTTTCTTTCTTTCTTCTTCTTTTTAATGTAATGCAATGTGACATTTTATTGTAGACCAGTTTACAAGTCCACCATCTTCCCTTCCATCTGAGACGCGTGTCTCTGTGACTCCCAACACCAGTGATGACACACCCCACAGGACAGGCGGCTGAGGTGGCAATGGTTTTCTTCTCACAGCCCTGACCTCTAATAAATACTAATGGGAAGAAAAGTTAAGAACCAAGCCAGGCAACCAACCAACCAACCAATCCACTTACCCACTCAGAACTCAGGCTGTTCAAAGCAAGGCTGACCACAGGTCCCTCACTGCAAACAAGCCTCTCTCACTGGAAGCTGTGTGAAACTTCATTTAAGACAGTGATACTCAACCTGGGGGTCGTGTGACCCTTTCCGTGGGTCACCTAAGACCATCTGAAAATACAGATCTTTACATTGCAATTCATAACAGTAGCAGTATTGCAGTTATGAAGTAGCAACAAAAATAATTCTAACGGTTGGGGGTCACCACAACATGGGGAACTGCATTAAAGGGTTGCAGCATTAAGAAGGTTAAGAACCACTAGCTAGCTCACATTCTACAAAGTGGTGGCTGCCTGGCAGGAAGGGTCTTGGGGCACCTTTCAGATGAGATCGGGCATTTTCAGGGCGGTATGGCCATAGACTGGGGGGCACCTTTCGGATGTGGACCCTGAGCTGTAGCCTGTGCTGCCAAAGGGAAGGTACAGCTTGAATTTGAGCTTTTTTGTTTTCCCTGAGGAAAGAGGCACGAGAAGGGGTGTGAATACACGGCTCCTTGTTGCCTGGTAGTTCACAGTTTAAAGTCTGAGGCAGGAAGCTACCAACATGCTTCAGGGCCGAGGGGCCACAGGCTCCTCTCTGACACATCTTCCGGCACACAGACGCCATCACACAGGATCTCACCATTCGTCCTTACCTTTATCAAAGTCCCACCAACAGCCAAATGGAATGAAGAAAAATTAACCACCATCTCTGAGTTGGGTACCGGCTCTCTCATCCATTTATTTCAGTTGGCTACAAAAACTCATTCAGCGCCTCGGCTTGCAAGCTTCTGCCCAGAGCAGCCTGGCAAGGACGCCGATTTGGATGAAACAGACTGATGACGCACCACAGCTAAGAGAGTACTCTGTTTTTATTTCTCCTAGCTTGGTGATGCCCGCCATTAGCCAGTGAAGGGTCCCACCTCATAAGGCACCTTGGAACAAGTGATGGGCACACTCATTCCAGGGAGGGAGGACAGCTCAGAAGACGTCTCGACCACAGCCCTCTACACCTACTCTGGTGAGGCAGTGCACCATGGTAACAGGAAGGCCTCAGTGACCCAGGAGGCTCTCCTGAGGGATGCAGAACTGTGTGAGTGTCTGTTTATGCTGATGTGTGCGTGCACACATTCACACTGGAAGAGGGGAGGAGCAAAGACACACCAAACCTGCACACAGACAGGGGCCGGTATCAGATCCCTGTTGGATCTCCTTTCCTGCTGGGTCAGCTGCAGAGTTTCAGCTCACAGACTAGAGCCCTTAGTGAAAGTCAGGACACAGAAGTACCTATTTATTCCACTCTTCTGTCCCTCAGGCCCTGTACTTGCAAGGACCTTACGGATCACCTCTGTGAGGCCTGTGCAACTGGAGTTCCCATCTTTTGCAGTGGTCCCCTCACCTCTGGCTGGTCTGCAAACCTGAGGTGCTCATGTCTGAAAATGAGGTTCCAGCCCTGAGCTCCGGAAGGATGGCAGGGGTTGGGGCAGCACAGGTTATCTCTAGCACAGTGATACAGGGGGTGTGAGGATAACACAGCGCCGCCAGGAACTGACCATCTCCCTCGTCAGGAGTTCGAGCTGTACTCTACCCACAACACTCCCATGGAACCTTCCTAGAGAAGGGGAAGGGAGTGACCGTGGTTATAGGATGGAAAGGAAATAGGAACAGCGCAGGGCCTGACCAATCCATTTCACAGGCCAATGTTGTAAAGCCTCCAACTGCAACCTTTCCTTTCTCAGTGGTGCTTGCACTAGAAGATGAGCTGAGAGAGACACCTCAGATACCCTTTGTCTAGGACAAAGTAAGACTTCAAGTGGCAGAGGATGGCCCTAGGTACCCTGGATAAGGGCTTGGGTCGCATGCCACAAGCATATTTAGATCCTAGATGCTTAAGCAAAACACATTCTTACGTAGGTTTACAAGAGTCTGAGGAGTCTCCTCCTCTGTGATCGCCACACCATGAAGTAGTGAGGTGCCTGCCTGTTGGGCTGACAAGCCACCAGACAGCTCCACTCGGCTGCTTCTACAGAAGAGTGCCAAGTCAGCCTGTACCATCAGATAAACTGTGGCCCGGCTGAGAAGTGGGTGTAACTGCCAAGGAGGAGCCACAGTCTAGAAATAACTCATACTCTCTCCACAGTAAGACAATAGTTCTCGTGGTATCTGTTCTGCCCCTGCTACTTCACAACTTCAGAAGACATGACAACAGGCTTTTCTGGCTAGGTAGAGTTCCCCAGACAGCTGAGCAAGCAAGCAGGTGACAGCTGGTGACAGGCACCAAGGCAAAGGTTGGCTCTGCGAGCTGCTGCACTGGAAGCAGAGGCCGGGACCATTCTCACGTCTGCGCCTGGGAGGCTCTGAGGGAGGAGTGGCCTGGTGGTCCCAAGTCCTCCAGACACAAATGTCTAACTCTTAAGCTCCCTCCTTAATCAAGTTTAACCAAAGCCCCTGACACGCCAGCCTGTACGCCCTGGCAAGGCTCTGTTCGGAACAGCTGTCTCCTGCTCAGGTCTGACCTCAGCACACTGGATTTCTGACCACAGATAAAGGTTGTCTACCCGTCCCTTAGATCCTTCCTCTCGTCACCACATGTTACCTAACAACACCCCGGCTGAAAAACTACGGACTTTTACCCGCCTCCCAACCAGCTCATACCCCATGAAAGGCAAAGAAATCCATTTCTTTGGGGAGTAAAAAGAGTTTTAAATACAGTAGTATGAAAATATAACTTAAAAATATAAAAGTCAAACAGCATACGGAAGACTTAAAAATCTGTTTGCCCATTAGACCCATAGATACTTTGTAGGAAATAAACACATACTCAAAAAACAGTAACACTGTCACAGCTCATAAAACTGGCTTTAGAAATAAAGAGTTACAAAAGCCTTTTGAGTAAGAAAGCATTCCTATTCCAACTTGGGTCAACCAGA
This sequence comes from Alexandromys fortis, assembly GCF_014885135.2. Lineage (NCBI taxonomy): Eukaryota > Metazoa > Chordata > Mammalia > Rodentia > Cricetidae > Alexandromys > Alexandromys fortis. Next base: position 2,205,709 of record NW_026067980.1, read on the forward strand.
GGCTGTTAACCCTAAGCCGTCACGTGTCCACAAGGCCCAAGCCTCGGCACGAGGGCCCGGCAGTCTGTGTGTGCTCTGTTTTCTTCCACCATGCCACCGGGTCAGACACAGGACAGGGGTCTCACAGCACCCCAAAGGGACGACAACAAACACAGCTCTTCGCTTGCATATTTGGTCAGTGTTTGTAGTGCAACTGAGCGGGACCTCCAGCTGCCCACAGCCCCCTCGGGCACGGTTCCTCTTCCCTCTTTTCAGTCACAGTAGTCTGGGGCGGGTGGAGAGCGGGCAGAGACAGCAAGAGGAGTGGAGGTAGAGAGGAGGGTAGAGAGAGGGAAGGGATGCTGCTGCTGGACTGGGCCCCATGACTGTCATCCACAGCGTGGGAATGTGTCATACAGGTAGCCCAAAGCGGTGCTTTTTCTTCTTCACAGGTTTGAGGGGGGTCAGTCTGCGGAGATCCTCCTCGGCCTCAGACTCCTCCATTTCGTCATCAGCTGAGATCAGGACCTGAGGTAGTGAAGAGACAAGGCCTAAGATGCCGGTGGTAGAAGCTCCTTTTGTGCTTATCCTCCTTGGAGGCCAGCCTTTCTGGGAGGCCTCAATTCTTGTATATTCTTAGAAGAGGGTCCACAGGGAGATGTGCTGGCCTGCTGGAGCTAACATTAAAGTCACCACCCTCATCGTCAATTTACTAATGCTCCCTTCCCCACGCCTTCATCCGACTTCCAGTCAGACCCAAACCCTATCAAAGTCACCTGGGTGCATGAAATCACAGGGTCTCTTTCAAAAGGGAATGAAAGCATCCCAGGGACCACACGGGGCGTGCAGCTCCAAAGGGGCTGTCTTGAGCCAACTCTGTCATTTCTGAAGACGCAGAAGGAAACTGCTTTACTCGTCCATACAGCTGAGACACTGAGGACACACTTGCTCATTCCTGCCATAGCAGCTGGCCTCACAGCTCTGAGAACCACGGGGAATGTGGACTTCATCTGCAGAGGTGGGCAAACAGGCTCAACACCCTTCCTGTGGACGGAACCACTTGATCGCTCCCTGCTTTGGCCAATGCGGACTTCACTTTACTATCAGAGGCTAAGCCGTGTGGTTGTGAATTCCCATGAGCTGTAGCTCCTGCTCTATGGCTATCTGCCATTCATCAAGTGTTTGCCAAGTCTTATGATGCAGTAAGTGCTGTAACAGATTTTATGAACAGAAACTTGGAGAACTGTGGGCTTGCCCTCTATCTAATCTACTCACCTTCTAAAAGTGATATGGGATTGATTTCTTTCTAATCTGTTGTTTTCATTGGTTAATTAATAAAGAAACTGCCTTGGCCCATTTGATAGGCTGACCCTTAGGTGGGTGGAGTAAACAGAACAGAATGCTGGGAGAAAGAAGCTGAGTCAGGGAGTCGCCATGTTTCTCCCACTCCAGACAGACGCAGGTTAAGATCTTCCCTGGTAAGCCACCTTGTGGACTACACAGGATATTAGAAATGGGTTAGATCAATATGTAAGAGCTAGCCAATAAGAGGCTGGAACTAATGGGCCAGGCAGTGTTTAAAAGAATACAGTTTCCATGTAATTATTTCGGGTATAAAGCTAGCCATGTGGGCGGCCGGGTGCCAGGAACATAGCCTGCCGCTCCTTTTACAACATAAAAGTCCCCCCAGCAGGCCGCACCATGATGTGATGATGAGCTATCAGTGCATTCTTCAACTCATCCTCAAGCCTCAGAGGATGACTCTCTCTTTCTCTCTTACAGAGATCTGAGTGTTTCTACTATCCAAGTGCAGAATTAAAGCCATGTATCACCAAATCTGGCTAATCTCGGCTACTTCTGCCGCTTCCATTAGCAGCACAGTGCTCGATACTATGGAGTCTCCTCAGGCTAGCCAACCCTGCTGCAACACACTAGGGCACAAAAGTGCAATGAATGCCGCAGACCAGCTAGAGCACACACCCCTGCCCTGGGCTGCATCCTTACATCAAGTCCTTGAATTTAGACCCCAGCAGATAAAGGGAGATGAGGGTACCTCTGTGAGGTAGTCTTATATTTTCAAAGCTTGCAGCCAGTACTTCCCTTGTTAGTAGAGAACAGGGCTCTAGGGACCTCCATGCTTCCCTGGAATAAGGGGCATTTCCCCTTGCCTGGCTGTCTCTACTGCTAGTCCACAGGGACTATTTGTAGCAAGTCACCCTGACTACACGCAGCATCTTTTTACCCTGGGAAGGCACATATGACAGCATTGGGCTCTGGCTAGATGAGGATCTGAGTGACCTGGGCTACTCTTCAGCTCAGCTTTTTCCTCCTCTCTGACTAGTGTTGTGAGTCAGCATTCAGGAGATGAGATGCAAACATGAGACCTGAGACCCTCCACAGTCCAAGTTATGATGGCCAGGGTATGACTCTCCCTTGGGAGAGCCAAGGAGACCCCTACCTCAGACTCAGACTCCTCATGGGATGCTGCCCTTCGGTAGCGAACCTTGCTCCCATTCCTTGAGTCTTGGTTGGCTCCTCTTTCTTCTAGCTTTGCTTTCGTCTTCCCCTTTCTCATGAGGAAATTGTCTACTACCCAGAACATGAAAGCCTGTGGGAAGGAACAGTGCAGGTTACTCTGGATAACCCAGAACAAAGCAAGCAGAGGGATCCATAGCCACCCTTCTATGAGGTAAGAAAAGAGAACCCCACTCAGCCCTGACTATCTCCCAGAATATCCAAGAGAAATTATCACTCCACTTCCTATGTTGTGCTTTTATTATTATCAGAGAACAGCAGAATAATTCTTGCTGTGCTCACTCACGGGGTTTTGTTGTGTTAAGTAACAGGCAGCCTGAGGCCAAGTGTGATGGTGCACACCTTTAATCTCAGCGCTGGGGAGGCCACCGGGCAGTGAATCTCTATGAGTTCAAGGCCAGTCTGGTCTACATAGCGAGTTCCAGGACAGCCAGGGCTATGTAGTGAGACCCTGTCTCAAAAGAACAAAACAAACCAAGTAGCCTGTGTTGGGCCTAGAACCAAGATCTTTAACTACCTGCTTTGAGCCCTCATGGGTCCTTCACAGGGGGCCACACAGTCTGCTGCTTCAGGGAACCCCCGGTTCCTTCAGCACTCTACACCCTGGTTCCTCACTTTTGACCACTGTGCTCATGAGTTTCTCTGATGTCGGTACTCAGCAATAAATATCTGGAGAACACTTGAAATGACCCTGATCTAGAAGTTACACCTATCCTGGGATATTTCAGTGGGAAGTGGCCTAGCAGGGAAGGCAAGCCATACTTCCTAGGATCCCTCATCTGAAATAGGGGCCCTGGAGAGGGTACTTGACTTCTGAGGAAGGACTCCCACCATTTCCAAGACTGGCTATGGGATGGCTACATAGAAAGGTCTGCATGGGGGCTACAACGTGACTTTTGTGTCACACTTGGGGCTTTGAACAGGAACCCGTGAAGGCAGGGTACAAGCTGGGGTAAAACACGCAACCAGGCACTGACATTGACAAAGAAGGGGACAATGAGCATGACGATGGCCAGCTTCAGGTCTGGGTTTTCAATTGGATTCAATAGGGCCACCTGCAGAGAGAAACAGACACAGTGAGGAGCAGACCGCAGAACAACACACAGACTCAGACACTAACCAAGAGCCACTGGAAACAACCCTGTAGGCTCACGGCGGCGGTGCGGACCCTAGATCTGACTGTTGATAAGGGACCCTTGGAGCCACTTTGGGTCATGTGCCCTTTAGAAGCTTCCCCTTGTTGTAGACCTGAGGCTACGGAGTCAGATCCAAGTGTGATGTAGGAGGGTCTTCTTTCTTTGTGTTGCTTTCATTGGTTAAATAAAGAGACTGCCTTGGCCTTTTGATAGGACAGCAGCTTAGATAGGTGGTGTAGACCAAACAGAATGCTGGGAAGAAGGCAGAGTCAGGCCGATTCCATGGCTCTTCTCTCTGAGACGGACGCTGGTTAAATTCATGCCGGTAAGCCACAGTCAAGTGGCAATACAAATTATTAGAAATGGGTTGAATCAATATGTGAGAGTTAGCCAATAAGAGGCTAGAACTAATGGGCCAAGCAGTGTTGAAGTGAATATAATTTCCATGTACTTATTTCGGGTAAAGCTAGCTGGGAGCTGGGCGGTGGGAAACGGCCCGTTGTTCCTTCTACAACAGAGTGACGCTCTTACCCGAAATAATTACACGGAAACTGTATTCATTTAAAACACTGCCTGGCCCATTATCTCTAGCCTCTTCTTGGCTAACTCTCACAAAAGTGGGACCCAATCCAGTAGGGAGCATCCTGAAGCCCTTGAGAGGAGCAGCAGGGGAAACTCAGTGGGTGATCACTAGAGACTTGGACAATGAGGTGCTAGACCACTCTCCAGGAGAAATCCTGTACAGCCATCACCTTGGTGCACAGCAGCTCTGAAAGACTTTGGCTTATTTTCTTAAAAAAAAAAAGTAAAACCTCAGTCACAGATAAAACCAAAAGAAAGCCAATATCTGAGCCACATGTGTTAGAAGGCTCCTTGGCTATTTTATACAGGAATGAGTGGCACAGGTGTATCTAGTAGCACTGGGGTCAGAGAACAGAGGGCAGGATTGGGGATACTCCCAGGGAGGATGATATGTAGGTGGAGACAGACCTTAGAAACTGAACTGGCTAGCCCGGACACATGCATGAAGGACGTTGGCCAGCTAGACACAGTCACAGTTACAAAGTCTTCAGACTAACCAGACCAAGCAACACCCCAGAAGGGACTGTGCTTCCATTAAGTTTGCATGTGCCCACAGTTTAGTCTAGAGAAGACGTGTATTCACTGGCAGTGCACGGACACCACTACAAGAACGACAGATTAATACTCTATAAAGAGCTGTTCTATCGGACCAAATCCAGGATTTCACGGAGCTAAAACAAAAACAAGCAGGCTGGGGCTGGGGCGATGTGAGATGCTGTCTGATGACTCAGCAGGGAGTTGCACATGCAGGAGGAGGCAAACCTTTTTCCACTGGAGTATGAGAAGGACGATGAAGACGACAGACTTTTCAAAGATCATGATCACGATGTAAAGGGCACACTGCCCCACCCAGGCCCCACACTGCAGAGGGTCTCCTGCAGGGACAGGGAGGTGCTTAGTCACATGGGCCCAGGAACTGAGTAGGACAACACCCACCCACAACCCCCTTGCAGCTTGTACCCCTAGCTGCATCCCAGAACCCTGGCTCTAAGGTCCTTCATGAGTCCCTAAAGCTCTACAAAGCACCTCATTCCTAAGCAGGCAGTGCTCTGAATAAAGCCAGAATTCCTAATTTGGACATACCAGAATGTTTTTCTTTCAAAAACTCGTAGGACAGAGTTAAGAGGCACTAAAGTTAGCAAGAGCTGACCGCTGGCTCTCTGGGTGAAGCGAGAGCACTACTACTATCTACAGCTGACCCCCAGCGACTGGTGCTACCCCTTCCGTTCTCCGCCCACTACTGAGTCTGGCACTGCAGTAAGAAATGCAGCAGTCAACTTCTCTGTCCTCTTCCTCCTCCCGCCACCCATTCTCAGTCCTGAGAACATCAAGCGGACCTAGAGAAGTCAGATTCCGACTGAACTCATGTAAAGGAATGACAAGTTGATTCTTTCCAGGGCCTTTTTAAAGAATTAAAACAAAAACAAATTTTGGGGGCAACCTATTAACGTTGGCTAGGACAAAGAAGAGAGAAGCCCTCACAAGGGTGCAAACAGGCTGAGGCCAGAGCTACGACCGAGGCTTGTCTGTGGGTCTGTCAGTGGCTATGCTCAGGAAATGATTGGGAAGGGCCCAACAGTCCACAATGGGGGATTGGGCCCCACAGTACCTCTAAAATGCTTCAAAAAGGGACTCAAAGAATGGTGGAGGACCAGCCTCTCCAGAGCATGATCTAAGGGAGCACAGAACCTTACAAGAGGCCTCCTCCAAGTGGGAGAGCCGGTGCCAGGGCTGTGCTCTGGATGCTCAACCAGAGCAGTCTGTGCTCCACTGACCACAACAGGGGCAAATTCACATTTCTGGAAGAGAATCTGGTCTGCAGAGAAATAGAGCTCTAACTTCTCACTGGATTCTTCTGTTTCCATAGCAACCCCAGGCATTCCCACTGCAGGCCCCCAGCTCTGCCTGGGCCTGCAAGCTGAATGTAGTGGAAGCAAGAGAATGCTTTTACATAGTTTCATGGACGAACACCAGACTCTGCTGTTTCCTTTTCTGGACAAGGCTAGGAGGCAGTCAGGAAGCACACAGACACACACTAGCTGCCTGTTCTAATGCCTTCCTATTTACTTCTGCCCCAGGGCAGGGGGGCAGGGCATTTAAGTTGCAGCACAGCACCTCACAAGGACCAACCCTCCTGGAAAAGCTGATAATCCAAGTTTTGCAATACTTTTGGTAAGTCACCTGACCTTACTGAGAAAAGGTCACTTGAACAGGAGAGGAAACTATTTGCTGAAACTTTTAGGCAAGAATGGTGACAGCCGCGAAGGACGTACCCCTGGGAAATGTCTGAAAGGGACCAGTGTGTCTGGAGGCCAGCAGACAAGTGACACCATTTGTTTACAAGGACACTCACTTGTCAGAGTGTAACTTCATTCCATTTGCTTGTGAGCTGTGAGTGACAAAGGAGAAATTATTCCTCCTCTTTGTAAGTTTGTCTATACAGTGGAGTTGCCACTGCCTTCTGTTTTTTGAAACTAAAATAAAAATATTCAAAACCACCAAAGATGGAAAAAAGCACCCGTGTCCAGTTGATCCACCCACACACCCTCTCCTCCTGTGTACCCAGGCCACAGGTCACTGAGGCTGGACTGAGTGCACACCTGGGAGTTTGTTTGCAAGCTATCTGGAGAGCAAACCCCTCTTCTTTGTTTACCCGAGAGCTGTGGGGCCTACATGGAGCTCCTGCCTCAACTGGACAGGCAAGTTCACAGGTACGGAAGGTAGAGTGCTGGCCCTGCAAAGATGCTCACATCCCCATCTCCAGAACCCATGACACGTGCTGTGACCTAGCCAAGGGGAAATTCTGGCCGTTAATGGAATCAAGATTGTGATTCAGACTCTAAGTGGAATATATGGAGTGTCCAGGTACAATCAGGGAATCACAGGGGCCCTTCAAGGTGGAAGGTCAGGCTGGAATGCCCTGAGAAGAGCTTGGCTACTGGCTATGAATGCAGAGGGAGAGAATCATGAGCGAAGGGACCCAGAGAGAACTAGAGGGTGGCAGGGTAACAGAACAACCATCCCTATTACCTACTAATGCCTTCGTGTTAACCCAACAGAACTGGGTTAGACTTTCTGGAGGAACTACAAATTAAATCAATGGGTTTGTCTTAAGGCACAAAGCCTGTGTGGTTTGTTATAGCAGCAACTGAAAACATCGACAACAGACAACTAAAAAGCAGCAGCTTTGGGGAAGATAGTTTAGGAGAGGAGGACTTGGGACAGTCCTTGACAAAGGGACATTTGCTTTGGAGACACTGAGGACTCTAGTCCCCAACAGCAGTGAGTGAGTTAAGGGAACGGCCAAGAGGACAGGGCTCACACACAGTCTCTGCTTCCAGAAGGGAGCGCCACAGTAAAAGCACACTGAGAGTAGTGGAGGCAGGGAAGGTGTTAGGACTCCTGGTGCAGAGGACAGAGCCTCACACATGCCCCAGCTGCTCTGTCACTTAACTCCTCTAGCTGTCCATTTTATAAATGAGAATGACGCAGACTCGGTCCACATGCGGTGTGGCCCATTTCTGTCCTGCAAGCTGAGAGCGCTATGATTTGGGCACTGCAAAGGCCTTCCCTTGAGTCCTGCAGACATGCTGTGTGCAGCACTATCTTAAGTCAGTGACTCACGGGCATCAAGTAACAGGCTAAGAAAAGCCCTCCCCTGAGCTCATCTTCCCTGAAGACAAACAATTACTTAAGATTTCTAGAAATTCCCAAGGCACTCCACAGCCAGCTCCGCCCATCATGTGCCCTTTTAAACTGTCAGCCCCTCAGAGATCTTCAGCCACCTAGAAGTGAGCAGTTCTCTGGGCCCAGAGCCATGGGTTGTTTGGATGGCCTGACAGGGGAATGTGGATCCAGATGTCTAACCACAACTCTTGTGTTTGCCTTGGTGCCCTCTTGTGGTGAAGCTCTACTAACACTGTTTCAGAAGAGTAGCCAGGCATTAGCAGCCCCTATGGAGGTCACCTTCAACTCTTCATATGCTAATAGCCAAAGGCAGCTTCTGACTCAGGACCTGACACAGGGGTCTCACAAGGTAGGCCTTGTAAACCAAGCTGCTGGCCTGAAGCCTTCTATCTAGGTGGTGATGACCTCATGTCTGAGTGACTGGGACAGCCACATGTTAGATGGGGACAAGTGTATAGTTAACCTGACCTCAGAGGGGATGCACACTCCAGTCAGCAGAATGGCCAAGTGACAGGGCAGACACTGGACTACCTTCCCAGACAAGACTCGGCCCCTCTTTCTAATGTGTGGGCAGGTGAGGTGAGATCTTTGGGGATCTCAGCAGATGTGGCTTCACAGTCCTGCAGATGGAATCACAAGTGCCTCTGATAGAAGGGCTTCCCCTGGCTTCTGCCATTTTCTCTCCCGTAAAAGTGAGTGTTTTGGCCTTGATACTTCCTTCCTGCCCCCAGGAAAGTGATAGTCAGACCCTAAAAAACACCCCTTTCTGTTTCACAAGCCTCCAGATTTCCGAGCTACACAGGGTGAGTAGTCCCCAACACGCTCTACCCAGTGTCCATGGACATTACCATATTCTCCAAAACGCAGGGATTCCCACTGCTGCCACTCCACCAAGACACTGACAGCGCGTACGCCCACATAAATGAGAAGCATGCCTACAGTGGCGTCCAGAAGAAAGTTGATGAGGTACCTAGAAAGAGAGGCCATACCGGCATGGTCAGGGAACAAAAGCCACTAAGCTGGGGCCTCAGTGAAGCACTTACCAGGGTCTGGGATCAGGCTAAAAGATCCAGTCTTTGTTTGACCTACTGGAAGAGAGTGGTACCCTTACATGTATTTATGCAAGGGGCAATGGAAATGGCGGCTTCCATTTCTAGGTGTCTGAAAAGGCGCTAACACTGAAAACTTGAAGAACAGGAACGAGAAGGACAAAGACACTTTATAAATTTCAAGTGAATGTGCCAAGGCCAAGATTCAATAGAAGACAGCATACCTGGAAGTAGCAAGGAATCTGAGAGGAAAAGAAAACCCAACTGACAACAATAAGTCCATTAAGTAATTCTGCTCATTCCCTGACGGTTCAAGCCACATGAGGTCATAGAACTGTGCCACTTTCCCAGGGCATTCAAGGAAAATGGTTTCTGAGACTTCTTAGACAAAGCAGGCAGGTCACACAGCCACATGTTCACCCCATCTGTAATCATGTGTGCAAACAATAGTTTCACTTTTTTGTAGTGGTGCTGGTGCTGGAACCCAGTACCCTGTATATATGCTAGGCAGATGCTCTGCCATAACTTCACTCCCAGACTTGACTTTTATATTTCAGTGAGAGTTCTGCTGCTCTGAGAAAAGGCCAGAGGACTGGAGGAAGGGGCGTGGGGAGGCATGCCCATAGAGACCACACATTCCTGCAAGGCATTCTCCAGACACAAAACCTTTTCTCACCAAGGTAAAACATCTTGTTTACCTGCCCCCCCTCAAGGGCCCTATACCTAGATCTAACTGAGCACTACTAGACACAGGCTCCAGCTATCCAAGAGAGACTACGTGGAAAATGAGGTCACTGAGGCAGGTCCTGACCCTCTGTGACACCAATGGTTCTGAACTCCCTGTAGATAAGCTCAAGAGCTTCTGAGCTGCTAGGACCGAGACGTTTCATGCAGACTAGCAGACCTCTGCTCCATCCTGGTTATGTGCTGTGCACAACACTCCAATATGGGGGCAGCATACTGTGCTCAGTCCCCAGAACCCAAAAAAAAAAAAATAAGCATGGAGAGGGAGGCAGGCAGCTTGCTCTTCCCCCTTAAAGACACAAGAGGTCACTCTCAGATCAGAGTCAGAAAGAACAGCCACAGCTTCCAAAGCAACTTCTATGCTGGCAGGAGGCTACGGCTCTAATTGGTGAGGAAAGCCATCCACACCTGCATTTCCATATCTGAGGTAAAGCCTGAAAAATACCAAGGAATGGGTACATCCAGTCTTGCACTCATTTATATACTTGTCAAATACTTCCTGAACCCACTGTGTGCTGTACTTGGAAACTACTCTGTATTCAACACAGGAGATCCACTCAGGCATCAGAGCACCATGGGGCCATGGCGCAGACTGGTTGAAGTCTAGCTCCACCACCTCTGCACCGTGTGAACGTTTGGCACCTCTAACTTGAAGTTGAAGATGGGGAGCAAGAGTTAGGATTGGGGTAAAAAAAAACCTCTGCCACTCTGTCTGCTAAGGGAATGACCACTCCTCCTCCTAGTAGAAGTACAGCATCTCACATCACATCGGAAAGCCTATGTGCTCTGTAACTGGCACAGAGCTGCTCCTGCTGTGCTATCCTGTCCTGCTTGGGGGGAGGGTGCTGGAAACATGGGGCTGCTAGGCCTGAACTTGGACTGATTAGTAGAAAGCCAATACACAAGGTAACTGTCAAAGCCCTAAGAGCCAACCAAAAGCCGAGTATATAAACTCATGAAGGCATGCATAGGATGAAACTAGAGAGGAATTCAGAAGGGAAGGGATGGGTGCCTCTCCCAAGCAAGAGGGCTGCACTGGCAAGGGAAGAGAAGGCCAGCTGATTTTTCAACTGAGGTTGAATTCAAATACAAGACTCACAGTGAACAAGGGTCCTCTTCAGTGAGATCTGCTAGGTACACATTTGCAAAGTGGATGAACAGCATCCCTATGGCTTGTTTGGAAGTGTCTAAAAACCTGCACAAAACAGAACCAGCAAGGGTTACCAACCTGACAGGAGAGCAGCCACAGATCACCCAGACCAAGCCGCAAAGTCATTCCTAAACGCAGTGGAAGGAGATACCAAACAACATGTGTGAGATGCAGAGGGTCTCGTTTTCCTCACTAGCTGTGAGAGTAGGACTAAATGACAGGTTTGGGAGAATCAGAGACGGAGTGAGACCAATACGAATTCCCCACCTGTGGGAACAAGTCTTTAAGAACCAGAGAGTGCATGCGTGACAATTCCTATCGCACTTATTGGCGATGGGGTCTTCTGAAGGGGAGCGGAAGTTTCCTTAGGGCAGGAGTGAGTTCAGGGTAGTCCACACTGTTCCCTGAAGCCTGCTTGTCTCCTGCCAAATGACTTACTGTTTGGGAGTTTCGTCCTTGGAATCTATTTCTGAAGCTTGACCACCAAATAACGAACACACAACTGCTACTGTAGGGTCCTTCTACACAAAGTGAGTATCTACACTAAACACTTGCTCTCCACCCCTGATCCAGAGTCCCAAGGCTCCTGTAACTTCCCAAGTGCTAGAGGTGTGAGGAATATCCTTTGTCCTAATACTTGGTGTTTGGCCCCAGGTCCCCTCAGACTTGCAATATGTGGACTTCCAACTGTGGACTGTCCTGGTTGATAGGAGCCTCTTTTGTTCTAAAAAGGTGACTATTTCCTACAAAGATTTAGGATGGCAAGGCCACTGAAAGACTAAGTTGTGATTAAACCAAGACCCACCATACTCCAGGGAGAAAAGAAGGGCTGTAGACTAAGTTAACAGACAGGCAAGTCTAGTGATCTTAACACATGGGGCCTGGAGTACTTTGGAATCAGTGAACAATGAACTGGTACACAGGGGATAGTGTGTTCTAAAGCCATCGTCACAGGACTGTGCTCGGGACATTCCGGCTCACCGAACCTCTCCGTCTAGCCATTTATCTGCGTCCTTCATAACAAATCAGGAAATATAAACACTGTTTCCTTGAGTTTTGGGTCACATCTGGTAGGGGGTGTTCTAAGGATCTCTGGCATATGCATGACGAATCTCCAAATAAATTTGCATTTGTTTACACATACAGACTGCAGAAGTCAAGAATAATCTCGTAACAAGTCGAAACGAGGAGATCCGCAGCAGAGGCTGCCACACCTGTGCTGCCATCGTCCACTGCTGAAAGCAACATTATAAATAAAGGGGAAAGAAACAGGTCTAACTGCATATTACACAGCGTGCCTAAAACCCACATGAGGAATTCCTCATCCTTTATATGATACATACTCTCTCCTATTCTATGCCCTACCTACCCCAAAACACTGCTGCCAGTCCCCACCAAATCCCCAACAGAGCAGAGAGCCTTCTAGGGTGAGTCAGCATGCTGGTACATACCATATCCTCCATGGTCGTCTTTCATGCTTTGGTTCTCGGAAGCGCTTAACTGGAAGAACAGACAGACATCAGTAGTTTCTCAAAACAGCAAAGCAAAGTACATACACAGGTTGGGTTATCAGTCCACCTGCTACTTACACTGTTGACTTAAAATACATTGTTAGCTCAACACATACACGTATTGCTCACGTGAAGGTTACCGAGAGCCTGTACTGCCGTCTGTCTGCATGGATTCTTCAGAATGAGATACTTATTAAGCGAGACTTCTCGCAGGGTGCACAACCTGCATTTCCTTCTGACAAAGCTCACTTAGGTAATGACCAGGAACAGCAAAGGACAATGCAGTGGCTTCTCACTCTAGCGTATGTTCTGTCTGAGGACAACCCACCCACTTATCCTGAGGTTTACTGTCTACTCCAGGCCAGACACTGAGGATACAAATGTAAAGTTAGCTGTCTAGGAAACAGGCAGAGCTATGTAGTCACACAGGACGGAAAGTGCTAGAAAAGAGACAAATTTGAGTCTGGAAGCAGTAGTTGGGACTGGCTTCTAAGTCCTCAAGGCTGAGTAAGAGCTTGCTGAAAGACAAGAGAGGAGCATGGACGCCGAGCAGACACAGCTTCATGGGCTCACAGGTACAGCAACAGAACATGGCTGTGTGTTCAGAATGATTTAATAGGTCTCACCATAGTAGATAACAAGAAAGTCTGTTGCAGAAACAGCAGGTAAGAGGGCGGCACATTGAACATGGACCAAATTGGGTAGTGGGGTCCTGAGTACTGGGTCAGGGAGTCTGGAGTGAATCCTGTAGGAAAGGAAGAGCCAGGAGAGTCTAAGCAGAGTTGGCTTAGAAAAGCAGCCCCAAGAACTATGCAGACATGGCTTCCTGGGTGGAGGCCCTGAGAAAGGATGCTGGCTGTGCTCACAGTTCTATGGAAGAGGCAGCAATAACCTGTTCAACCTGGGCTGGCAAAGAACTCACCAGGTTTACACCTGTGCCCGAGTGGTCTGGGCACACTGTCTAGAACAGAGGAAATAAAGTTTCACTATTACAAGTATTCCTAAAGCTCTTGGCAACATTCCACAACTAAAACAATCACCACAAGTGCTGCTGGTGTGATATTTACCCCCACTGAAGTGCTAAGAAATAAAAAGACTGAAGGCATGAAAGATCCCTAATCACAACTGGTAGCAGGCGAGAACTAACTTCTGGAGAAATCCCAAGCTGCCAGAGGAACAGCAGGAGGAGGGTTAGAGAGAAAACAGAACACAAGTCAATAAACCCTGCTCTCTGAATAAATACAGCAGTCCACATTTGGCAGGGCAAGGCTGCCCATAAAAGACTGCAATAGCAAGCAAGCCTGCCATCTCGAGTCATGTTGGTACAGAGACTGAAAAGCTGGTGCAGCTATCAGGAAGTCTGCTGCGTCCTTGACACATGTGAACCCAAAACCTCAACAATGCCAAAGAACCTCAAGTGGAAGCCAAGAGGCCCTGCTGGCCTGAATGGCTTTTGAAAGCAGGTTTTCCTAGAAGCAGGCCAAGCCTCAGAGGGGTGGGGGCTCACCAGAGAATGGTCTAGAAACTTGCAGCTGGGGCCAGAGCCATTTTATGCTTATCAGTCCTATCCTCATCATTATTAGTATTATTTTACTTTTTCATTTTCCAAAACAACATTTCTCTATGTAGCCCTAGCTGTCCTGGAACTCGCTCTATAGGCCAGGCTGGCCTCAAACTCAGAGATCCACCTGCCTCTGCCTCCTCAGTGCTGAGGTTAAAGGCGTGCACCACCATGCCCAGCTCTCTCCTCACCATTACAAAGGACATCAAATACTCCAAAAGGAGAATGTTCTAATTTCTACAATACACACATTTAGGTAACAGAGTGGCTATAATTTTCCTTCTAATGGCTTATGGAGAGAAATTATACATTATATATATTATAGATTATAATTATATATGCTAAACAAATCACATAAGATGGTATAATTAAAATACATTGTAAGTAATTATAGGATAAATCTATTGTTATACTACTACATTAACATGATGCATGGATAAAGAAAAACAATTGCAGTACTATGGAATAAATCCTTACTGACTATATTTGGAGACAGTGCTTTTGAAAAAGCAATTAAGATAAATAAGGTCCTTGGGGGGGTGGCGGTCCTATCCAGTATGATTGGTGTTCTTACAAAAAGGGGAATCCGGACACAGATGTATGAGTGCACCAAGAAAAGACTTTGTGAGGACTTGGTAAGAAGTAGCCATCTACCAGTTCCTCAGAAAGTTGGAAATCATCTACCTCAAGACTTGGGCATATACTCAAAGTGCACTCCATCCTGCTCAACCATTTTCATTGCAGCTTTATTCATAAGAGCCAGAAACTGAGAACAACTTAGGTATCCCTCAACACAAGAATGGATAAAGAAAATGTTCATTTACACAATGAGGTACTACTCAGCTGTTTAAAAAAAAATCATAAAATTTACAGGCAAATGGATGAAACTAGAAAAAAAAATCACTGAGTGAGGTAACCCAGACCCAGAAAGATAAATATAGTATATATTTGTTTATAAGTGGATATTAGCCATTAAGTAAATGCACAGTCACAAACACAGCTACAGTTCACAGACACAGAGAGGGAGGCAAACAAGAGGGCTCTAGAAGGAAGCATGGATCTCCCTGGCAAGAGGAATTGGGGGCGGTGGGAGCTGGAGCAGAGGATCAGGTAGTGGGGGTGGGGGTGGAAGGAGAGAATGTGGGAAGAGACAGCTGGAATCAGGGGCAGGCTTTGGGGGAAGTGAAATCTATGAGGTTGACCCCATGAGGACTCCTAGTAATGAAGGATATGGAGTCTGAACTGGCCATCTTGTGTAGCTAGGCAGGCCTAGGCGTGGGACTGAGTTGCATTCGATTGAGTTGTTGACTGAGATCCCTAAACAACCCATGCTGATGCTAGGACAGAAAACTGGCAGTGGGGTCCCACTGCTGAGGACAACATCCACACAGCTCACGGAATGTAGAGGTTGGACAGGTGCCTGCATGGAGCCTTCTCCTCCAGGCTTTAGTCCATTTGGCTCGGGAAGGTAGGAATTCTGCAGGTTAGAGAACGAGAAACCTAGACACCATCCCAGCCCTGCAAGATGTGCTTGGGCAAGGGTGGCACAGAACTTGTGGGGTGGCCTACCAATGTCTGGTTTAATTGAAGGCCCAGCAATGAGAGGGAGCCTAGACCTGACATTGCCTGGATGGCCGGGAACTAGAGACTGTATAGCCTAGAGACCTAGGGTAGAACCAAACATGACTGGCAAATAAATAAATAGATAAATAAATATCAATGACATGTTTCTTACTGTTATGCTATCCGCATAAATTGGTGCCTTGTCCAGTCATCATTATAGATCTTCCTCCAGCAGCAGACATTATGCAGAGAGAAGAGTCTAAATTCGAGGTCTCTATTGGGTCCCTCCCCTTGGAGATCAGGGAATCCTCCGGAAGAGGGGTGGAAGGAATGTAGGAGTCAGAGCGGATGGAGGACACCAGGAGAACTCAGCCCACAGAATCAACTAAGCAGGCTCATGGGAACTCAGAGACTTAGATCAACCATAGGGCCCCTGAACAACAGATTTTCAGGTACTAGAAAACAGCAATGCAGAAGCTACCTTCCGAGAGGGACCTTTTCAATAACCCTTGAGAATCACACCGCAGACACAAACATCACATGCCTGTCCAGTTCATGAGTCATCCTCAACAAAGAGAAGGATGAATCGGCTGGGCCTGTTGGCAGGGCAGAAAAATCTAGGCCACATCTGCTAACCACAATCAACAAGCACGTCTGGGGGACCTGACGGCCCAAGCTGAAGCCAACTGACACAAACCGGAGTCAAACTCCTTCTCTTGGCCCCCACTTGGCCTTTTCCTGGGGCAGAGATGGCAAGAAGACAATATCAGATGGCATCTTCCACCACTCTTTTCCAAAATTCAGTAAAGAAATACCTGCCCAGAGCCATACTATGTTTTATAACAAGATGGAATATTGTTTGTTTGTCTATCACCCACCTACCACCCACTCATCTTTCTACCTCTGTATCTGTCCAGTTATCCACCCATCCATCTTTCTACCTCTGTATCTGTCCATTTATCCATCCATCTTTCTATCTTTGTATCTATCTGTCCATTTGGCTGTCACTGGCCTCTCCAGAATAGAAATAGATTGTGCAGTCTCTTTTCACTTAAAATACAATGACATATAAGTTCATCAAATTTCACACCTAAGACGTGCTTCATTTCACTTTAGAAAATAATCCCCTACCATTAAAGACACAAACACAAAGCGGTCCCTCACTTCTCCCTAGCATTCAGGGGAAGGACAAACTCCTTCTCTAGCAAGGTCCCACATGGCGGGGCTTACTCTTCTGACCTGACTGCACTCCTCTACCACACAGGCCTCCTCTTGCAAACGCCCACATTCTGTTTCTCTTGCAGCAGCACTCTGTTCCCGGCCAACAAGTGTTGGCTTCCCCTATCCTGTACTGGTTCTCAGGTCATCTCCTCACAGCTTCTGCAGACACCCACATCTGTAGGTCACCAACCTCCTGTTTATACTATGCATGATACTCAGAAATTACCATCTTTCTTCTTTCTTCTTCTTTTTTTTGGTACTGGAGACTGAACCCAGGGCCACATATGTGCTAGACAAGCACCCTGACCCTGACCTACATCGGTAGCCCCTGTTGTTTTTATTTTTATTTGACTATACTTTTATATTTTTAATTTAAGATAACGTCTAACTAAACTTCAGGCTGGCCTAGAACTCGCTTTGTAGCCCAGGGAGACTGAAATCACGATCTTCCTATCTCAGCCTCATGAGCACTTGGGATTACTGGCTTAGGTCAGTAGGCCTAGCTTCTCACGTATTTTCTGGGCCATTTGTCTTATTTTCAGTAGCATGTCAGCTCTGTGGGGTCACGTCAACCATATTCACCAGTGGCACTCGGATGGAGCCTGGCTCACATTTGATAGCTGGATAATATCTGCTGAACAAAGGAATGTATTTAGATTGTCCCTCAAGCTCCATTTCTTGAGATTGTCTGGGTAATTATTTTGATTTCAGTAAGTTCCATGAATTTCATGACAGGTTCTTTCAACGTAGGTGTAGAAACTAAAATTGCTTTGGTCTGAAACAAGGAAGCTGCCAGCAAGAATGCCAGAGGACAATTACCCGTTAGTGCAGGGCGGAAGAAACTGGTCCACAAGGTCTTGATCATAGTATCTGGACTCAGAAGCCAGAACCAGACAACTAGGTTTTTTTTTTTTTTTTTTTTTTGGTTTGTTTGTTTTTGTTTTTGTTTTTGACAACTAGGTTTTTAACCACAAGTGCTCACAAGTAGTTTTTGGTAAGGACTTAACTTTTTCTGAATCAGCTAAGATTCAAAGGTAGCCAAGGGCTAAGAGATAAATGATGACCTCTCAGAAAAGCTGAAGCAGTCAATGAGCTTACTCTTCTGAACACAGTCCTGGAAGTCACAGCTTCCCCTGGGAGGAAGGAGGCAGTGCTACCTGCTAATGACAATGAACCGAGGAGGAGGGAGTCCCAGAATTATCCCTGACAGCACCTCACAAGGGATTCTGATGGAAAGCAATATAGCAGCTGATAAACACACAGGAAGATAAGAAGCCATGATTATGTTGACTTTGAAAATACTAACTAGCCATTTTCATCAAAATTAATAAAGATTAATAGGTGTTGTAAGAATTAAGAACAGGTATTGCTGGTGATTTCTCTTTAATCCAGGTATTTTGAGATAGAAAGATCAACCTTTAATCTGGGCCACATCTTCTGGCAGTCTATATAAAGGGCAAAGAAGAAGACCGCTTTGTTCTTTGCCTCCTTGCTCTTGCCTCACTGGCAAGTCCATCCCCTCACTGGCATTAGAGCATGCTTCTTCAGCATTCTGGTGTACACTGGAGACCGGATGAAACATCCTGCCTCACGGACTGAACAACTACTGGATTTGTGGACCTTCCTATTGGCAGGCTGCCATCATTGGACTAGCTGGACCACAGCCTGAAAGTCATTCTAATAAGTGTTCTTCATACACACACACACACACACACACACACTCACTCACTCACACACACACACACTCCCCCCTCCCTCTCTAAGTTCTGTTCCTCTAGAGAACCGTGATTAATGCAGACATTGGCACCAGAAGGGGTTCTAGAGCAACAGAAGCATAAGGATGAGTTTTTAAGCCTATCTGGAATAGGCTTCCCAATTTGCCAACACCTACAGTTACTGAAGCCTCTCCTGGAAGCCTACAGTGTGAACTATTTTACAAACTTAAGAAGACAAATGCATTTATTATCCTGATTCACCAACTGTAGGCAATGGATTTGGTGACTCTGTATATAAATGCTTTGACAATTTGTGGGAAAATTAAAAAAACCAACAATGATGCCGGTCAGCTGCACTCTAGTGTCTCTGGACAAACTGACAAAAGGAAAAGAATGAGCTCCATGATAATTAACTGACCTCTAGCATCTCAGAATATGGTAAAGGACAACAATGAACTTAATGATAAAATAGATCAGTTTCAGATACGCATAAAATGTCTAAATGTGCCCTGGAAGAGAATCTTATTTCCAACAGTCACAGAGCTCAAGTTGAGGGAAATCAACCCAAAATCCTCAATATAAGGTTGGCTAAACATCTGGGGAAGAAGTATGTGCATAGATCTCTCCAATGGGTGAAGATGTGGATACCTGTGTCCCACAAAAATGCTCACTGAAGGTGATTTCAGCTGAGCAGTTCAGTAATCAAGTAGATAGGATGGCCTGTTCCATGGACAGTCTGCCTCTTCCCCAGTCATTCCTGTCACTGCCCAGTGGCCCATGAACAAAGTGGCCACCATGTTGGCAGAGATGGGAGTTATGCATGGGCTCAACACCTATTCACCAAGGCTGACCCGGCGACAGCTGCTGCTGAGTGCCAGATCTGCCAGCGTTGAGCCCCAGATAAGGAACCATTCCCCAGGTGGGGGACCAGCCTGGTGGCAGGCAGGCTGATTACATTGGAACACCTCCTCCATGGAAGGACAACACTCTGTCCTTACTGAAGTAGATACTTATGCTGGTTACGGATTTGCCTTTCCTGTACGTCATTATTCTGCCAAAACTACCATACACAACTTACAGAATGCATTCTCTACAGTAGTGGCATTCCATACATTGCTTCTGACAAAGGACCTCACTTCAGAAGTGTGGCAGTGAGCCCAGATCATGGAATCCACTACTCTTACCATCTTCTCTACTACCCTGAAACAGCCTGATAATAAGATGGAATAGCCTTTTGAAGACATAGTTACAGTACCAATAGGTGGCAGCAGCCTGGAGGACTGGGGAAAGGCTCTCCAAAAGTCAGTCTACGCTTTGACTCAATGTCCAATATATGATGCTTTTCCCCCAAAGTCAGAATCTGCACATCCCAGGAATCAAAGCTGGAAAAGGGAACAGTTCCACTCACTATCACCACTAGTGACCCACTAAGAAAAATATTGTTTCCTGTTCTTTTTTTTTTTTTTTTTTTTAATTTTCGAGACAGGGTTTCTCCATAGCTTTTGGTTCCTGTCCTGGAACTAGCTCTTGTAGACCAGACTGGCCTCGAACTCAGAGATCCGCCTGCCTCTGCCTCCTGAGTGCTGGGATTAAAGGTGTGCACCACCACTACCCGGCTTGTTTCCTGTTCTTGTGACCTTAAGTTTTATTGATCTAGAAGTTTTGGTTCCAGAAGGGAGGGTGCTCCTCCCAAAAGCCACAACAAGCATCCCATTAAACTGGAAGCTCAGACTTCTTCCTGGCCACTTTGGACTTCTGATACTCATATACCAGGCTCAGAAAGGAAAAACAGTGTCAGGAGGGGTGACTGATCCAGACTACCAAGGGAAAACTGGATTGCTTCTCCACAATGGAGGTAAGAAGGATTCTGTCTGAAGTGCAGGAGATCCTGTAGGGTGTCTCTTGGTGCTACCATGTCCTGTTATTAAAGTCAATGGGAAACCACAACAAGCTAATCCAGGCAGGATGACAAAGGGCACGATCCTTCAGGCATGAAGGTATGGGTCACTTCTCCAGGAAAAGACTCAACACCTGCTGAGTTCTCATTGAAGGTGGAGGAAATACTGAATGGGTGGTGGAAGAAGGTGGGTATAATTACCAGCTAAGGCCACGGGACCAGTTGAGAAACAAGGGTTATAGCAGACCTGAGTGCTTCTGTTGTGTTTTTGCTAAGAAGGTGTTTGTACAGATATTTGCGCTTACTTTCTTCAATATCCACAGCATGTGATATAACATCAATGAAGAGAACATCAGAAGCTACCATTGTTGAGATACCAGAAGAATGTCCCTCAAGGGACACTGTCACCTATTCTAAATTTATAATGTGTTAAGGGTTGTATGAGGGATAATTATATCATGTTAGGCAAAATTAAAGACCTTGTTAAGTACATAATGCATTTGCAATTGTACATGGGATAGTTATACCATGTTGGGTGTAATTATACCTGGTTATTGTTTTCATTTTGAAATTAAGCATGATATAAGAAGATATGACTGTGCGAAGTTGACAAGGATGGAATTGTGATGGCTAAACTTGGCTGTCAACTGACTACATCTGTAATTAACTAAACCCAAGAGGCTGAGCACACCTGTGAGGAATTTTTTCCAAATTAAATCATGTAAAGTGGGAAGACCCACTTTTAATCCAGACCATTTGAGATGGGATGATCCACCTTTAATCTGTGCCATTCTTTAGCCGTTGTGAAGGGGCCACATTCACAGAGGCTCTTTGTCCTCCACAGCCCCGGTTAGCAGTGCATGTTCCTATAAACAGACAGCCCATTAGGGAGAACGGGTTCATCCCAGCGTGGTTCTAGAACGCCTCAACGCATCTTCTCAGACAAGCAGACTGAGCTGCCTGTGTGCACTCAGCTGGGTTCCTTTGAGGATTTCTGAGGTAGTCTGACCAGTTAAAATTGTGTCAGCTCAAGGAGACTGATAGCTCCCAGAAGGCACTCAAGATAAACTCACCCTAGGATGGCATCACCCTCATTTCCAGATAAAGAAACTGGTGCTCAGAGCAGTTAAAGAACTACAGGTGGTAACTGGTGAGGCTGGGACTAGGACAGTGCCCAGCTTAACTGGCCTGGAATAGTATTAAGTGCAAAGTAAAGCTTGTGAAACTCAGATCTCTACGTATAATCTGGATTGCAAAAGTCAAGAAGAGCATCTCAGAGATGATCACGCTAGGAAGGTAAATCTAGGGCTGATAAGATGGCTCAGTAGGTAAAGACACTTCCTGTACAAGCCTGGTAACCTGAATTCAATCCCAGAACCTACATGCATATACCACATGGAAAGGTAGAAGGAGAGAACTGGTTCCACACAGTTGTCCTCTGACCTCCATATGCCTCCAGACTTCAGTGTTTTCAAAAAGGTAAATCTAGATGGAAGAACAATTCCAGAAGCCATCTAGTCTGGAAGGTGGAGAGGATCTATGTAGAATAAATCAAAGTTTTATGATACAGTGTAGAAGTCAACCCAGTCTTGGTGTAGGTTAGAAGTGAAGGCGTTTGACTATTAAAGTTCACAGGTACAGACAAGAGGTCAAACTGGCTCCTCTGATAAGCCCTGCTTGTGACCTTCCCTCCTGTCACCTAGCAGTTCAGGCTCTTGGGCAACTCCACACCTGCTCTGCAGTGGGAGTGGACCAGAGGAAAGAGAGCCCACGTTTCCCAAGAGTATGCAACATGCCTCACCATCACTGCACTTTCAGCCACCTTCCCATGGCTGCTTCTCCAAGCTCTACTTGTGGGTGGTTGTGGCCAAGGGCACAGTGTTAGTTAAGAAAGTTGGTTACAGGTGGAAAGAGTTCTGTTCCTCAGGCCATAGTGTAGAACAAACAGGGGACTCAGCAATGAGCATAACTAAATGTGCACCATAGCGAAGGCACAGACACACCAGGATGAGTGGGCTTTGGGGGAAGCAGAGGCCTGGGAAGTAGGACACCGGGGTCTAGTCCTAGCCCAGTCTCTGGCCTGCTGGGAGGCTTAAGTGAGCCACCCAGTGCCTCCAGTTCCACATGTACAGGAGTCTTGGACTAAGAGGTGCATTTTCTCCTGGTTCTGCTGAGTGACGATACATTGGGAATGGCCTTAACTCCTAGGACCACCAACAGTCGCCAAAGTGGGGTGTGCTGGGCTAACTGTGAAACCAAAACAGGAGCCACACTGTTACATATTGTTTTTTTTTTCTTCAAAGATTTATTTATTATGTATACAGTATTCTGCCTGCATGTATGCCTGTATACCAGAAGAGGGCATTAGATCTCCTTATAGATGGTTGTGAGCCACCATGTGGTTGCTGGGAATTGAACAGCCAGTGCTCTTAACCTCTGAGCTGTCTTTCCAGCCCAAATGCTATACATTGTTATTAAAGCTCCATACCTTACAAGAGTAAGCTTCTGTATCCTAAGCCATGGTATCTTGCAACCATGTTTTCAACCTACGCTGAATCGTGACCCCATGATGTATAACCACCCCTTTGCCTTGCTAAACTCCTGAACATGTGATATATGATTGCCTCTTTGCCTTGATGACTCTTCTACACGATGAATTCTTGCACTTATCTACCACGCAGACAGCCCTGAGCTGACTCCCACTCTTCTGTCCAGCTGCTAACACCCAATTATCTTGACAGCTGTTTTCTATCAACCCTAATCCTTCCCCATAAAAGAAACTTCAAAAGTCAGTGAGGGGCTCTCTCTGAAAGCCTGATTTTGGGGGAAGTCACTTCAGTATTCAGAGGTCTGGAGCAGGGCTTCTCTGATGATGTTTTTGAGTCTGACTCAAAACTATATCCTCTCTTGGCTTTGGCTCCACCTTCCTAAGAGTCTAGAATGGATATACACCAATTCCAGAGAAAAGTAAGTCCTGGTTCTGCTATTTCTCCTTTAAAACAGGTCTGCTTATGCCACCTACCATCCAAAAAAGCTGCACATAATTCACAGAGTCCTAGAAGAAAAAGGAGAGCTCTCCAACTTGTCCTTAGACTTTACAAGCAGGTGGGTGTGCTGGCCAGTGTTGACCTTTGGACTTGTTCTTCTTCAGCCAAGGAGATACTTGGCTAGGTTCTACCACACTTGATGCTATGAACAGGATCCAAATGTGGCAAGCGCAAGAACAGAGCCAAGGAAAGCAGAGTTAAAAGACACAGTCAAGAATCAGAACAGGCAGGGCCCGAGAGGTGGCTCAACAGTGAAGAACACTTGTTGCTATTGCAGAGAGCCAGGGTTTGGTTTTTACCACCTACATCATGGCTCACAACCATCCATAACCCCAGTTCCAAGGGATCACCAGATATGCACATGGTACACAGACATACATGCAGTCAAAATACCACACATGAATAAACCTTTAAAAAAAAACAGAAGGGGCTGAGAGATTACTTAAATACACTAAAGTATCTATTGTGTTAGCTTGGGGACTTGGGTTTGGATCTTCAGTACTCAAAATAAAATTCTGGCACCTTTATGTGGTTGTAACCTCAGCTCTGTAGAGTAGACAAGTGGAAGGTAGATCTCTGAAGTTCACTGGCTCCAGTCAGCCCAGCTGAATTAATGAGCTCCAATTTGAGTGACAGACCTTTCCTCAAAAGAGGATGTGGACAGGGACTGAGGAAGGTACTCAAGGTCAATCTCTGGCCTTCACATGTGCACACACAGGAGTGCACACTAAAAGAGCATTAGGAGAACAGTCACTGTGTGTAACCACATTCTGAAGGAGAGCAGAACAAAGCCCCTCTATGGTGTCTACTCACAACAGAACAAAGCCAGGCTCTGAACTGCACATGAACTAGGACTTCAGTGCTTGAGAGAAGGTTCCTGGTGCCCCTTTCAACAAGAAAGGAGCCCATCAAGTGTCCCTTTACACAGAAGAGGAAACAAAGCCACAACAGAGATTAAAATGTATAAAATAAAAGAGTCACCATATAGTGGGTAGATTTCTTTTCAAGCACTGCCCCCTGGTTGACTCCCACATGTAATTCAGAGCTCACCATATTAAATAAAACAGTCTGAAACCCAGGACGGATTGTAGAAGCAGATTTCTCACTAGTTAAAGGATAAACAGAGATCAGTCAAGGAGGCTTGCTAAGAACAAGGCAAAAAGGTAAATCTAAGAAAGGCTAATTGATGCCAAGTGGTGTTAGTGCTCGCCTTTAATCCCAGCACTCAGGAGGCAGAGGCAGGTGGATCTCTGTGAGTTCAAGGCCAGCCTGGAGTCCCAGGACAGTCTGGATTGTTTCACAGAGAAACTCTGTGTCAAACAAACAAACAAAAAGACTAATTGTCTGAGACTCAGAAGATGGAAGAAGCAGTCAGTGCCTCTGCTAGCTTAGATGTTTGCTGGGAAACCCACTTTTCAGAGCACAGGAGTTGGCAATGCTACACCCCAAGCGTGGGACTGCGGCAGTCCGAGTCTACATTCCATCTCTCAGTTCTCACCTTCCCCCTATAGGCAGACACACACGAATGGACCCCAGTCCACTCAGCATGCAAATCTGGACCGTGAGTTGCTTGTTCAAATCATCTGTTTTTCTAGTCAGACTGCAGGCTTTTTTTTGGAGAGCAACAGTCAAGTGTCCCAACTTCTCCATTTCAGTTTTGCTCTGTCATGTGACACTGTTACTTGCTACTCTGAAGGCCAGTGGCTTACAACAGACATTTATTACTGGTTTAGATGTGTCGTTCTGACATGACCTTTCATGTGGCTGCATCATCCCTGGGCATCCACATACGTAGCCTCTCGCTACATAAAACTTTTTCAAGAGGTGCTTAACACCTGCCACTTACAGTATCCCACAGAATAGTGTGTGTGGAGAGAACAGTTAGCAGGAGGCACTGAGAGCGTATGACTCCTATGTGGTTTGGAGGAAATCTAAAACCATGCTGTTTTTATGCTACCGTGGTAGGCGTTGTATTTAATGTTAAGAAAGAAACTGAAGAGCTGGACATTTGGTACGTGGCCTAAAATCATAACATTTGGGAGGCTGAGGTCATTCAAGGTCAGTTTCTCCACCAGAGCAAGTTGGAAGCCAGGCCCTTGAGGGAAGGAAGGAAGGGAGAGAGGGAAGGAGGGAGGGAGTCAATTCTTTCCTAATGTATATAATCTGCTAACATCACATTGAACTGTAACTAAAACCCTTAACTGATAAAGAGATTCAGTAGCTAAAATGGAATCATAAGGCTGAATCACTTACTTTGAGTAAAGAGAGATCAAAGTTCCTTTAGTCATTTTTTTTCAAATTAAAGATGTATATTTTTAAAGATTTATTTTTATTTATGTATTGTGTGTGCATGCGCACCTCAGGATTCCAGAAGAGGGTGTTGGGAACTGAACTCCAGTCCTCTGGAGGAGCAGGAAGTGCTCTGAACTGCTGAATTCTCTCCCCAGAACCCTTTATTCACAAGTGACATTTTCCCCTGGATACAGAATCCCAGACTGACAGGCTTTTACTGTGCACATCTGAAACGTGATCCATTGTTTTCTGACTCAAATAATTTGGTGAAAAGCCCACATTAGTTCTTATGCTTATTTCTCTACATGTAATGTCTTTTTCTCTTCTGGCTTTACAGTTTTCTTTCTACACTATTCTTCAACAAGTTGATTTTCCTGTGGCAGTGGGATTTTGTTTCTTCTGACTGGAGCGGGATCTCTGACGTCATAGTTTCCATCAGCTCTGGAAAATATTGAGTCATTATTCATTTTTTCTGCTCCTTCCTCTTTCATCCCTTTAGAATTTCAATTGAATACCAGATTTTTGATATTTTTATGTAAATACAGTAATATTTATTATTATCAGAGCTTTGTTCATTTCTCAGTCTGTCCCTCTTTGTGCTTCAATTTATGTTTGTTATGTCTTTGGCGTCCAGCATCCTTGTGTGCAGCCTGATTCTCTGTTAAATTGGTCTACGGAATGTTTTGGAAAAGTTATTCTCTATTCCAGAAATTCCATGTGATTCCCTTTAATGTCCCGTCGCACTCCTTGTTATGGTCTGACTTTTCTTTAAAACATGCAGAAAGGAGCAGGGAGACAGCTCAATCTGTAAAGCACTTGGTGTGCAAGGATGAAGACCCAAGTTCAGATCCCAGCACACATGCAGAAGCCTGCAGTGGCAGCATGTGCTTGTAACCTCAGCATTATGGGAGCAGAGCAGACAGATCCTAGACCTCACTGCCCAGACAGCCTTCAATGAGCTCCAGGTTCAGTGAGAGACCCTGTCCCCCCAAAAATAGAGGGCAACTGAGGAAGACAGGCGATACAAACCTTGGACCCTCACGTGTCTGCAAACTGACTGATTTAACTAGCTCTTCAGCCTTGCCTAGCACACTTCTACCCACCTGCTTTCTGTTTCTATGGGCTGGCCTTTCAAATATCCCATTGCATTTAGTCCCATGCCTACCAGCCCACGGTAACCATTAACTTATCTGTTGTCACTACAGATTAGAATTACATTTTTCTAAAATTTTATAATGGAGACACATAATATATATTCTTTTTATATGGCATCTGTTGTGGACTACTAGATGCAGATGTGCTACTTTCTTTTATGCTGCATCTGTTTAACTCTGTGAAGCTGTGTTGCTTTGCCTGTCTAAAACATCCCATTGGTCTAATAAAGAGCTGAACGACCAATAGCAAGGCAGGAGAAAGGATAAGTGGGGCTGGCAGGCAGAGAGAATAAAAAGGAGGAGAAATCTGGGAAGAGAAGATCAAGGAGTGAGAGAAGGAGCAGAAGAGGAGGATATCAGGGTCCAGTCACCCAACTACACAAGTAGTAATGGAGCAAACAGAAAAAAAAAAAAGGTATAGAGACTAGAGAAAGATAAAATCCCAGAGGCAAAAGATCAATGGGATAATTTAAGTTAGGAAAGCTGGCAAGAAATAAGTCAAGTGAAGGCCAGGCATTCTTAAATAAGAACATTTCCATGTATTTATTTGGGAGCCGGGTGGTGGGCCCCCAAAGAGTAAAGGAGTTAAATCAACAACAGGCATCTGCTCAGCATCTTCAAGCACGAGCACCAGCCATGCTGCTGTACCACACACAGTGGCTTACTCCTGGTTGCCAACGTGCGCTCCATTGCTAAGTCATACCGTAGTTATCTGTTCACATATTCACGAACATTTGAACCACTCTTTTGTTTTCTTGTTATATTCTGTTGTGTTCTTTCTACTGAATAACCCAGGGATAACACTGCTTGGTTGTATGGGACATGGAACTGTATGGGAACAAGAAACTGGCAAGTGATTTTCCAAAATGCTTGCACTACTTTAATGTCCAACTATAATATCCAAAAGCTGAAAAGGTTATATTCTTTCTGCACTTGGTACTGTTGGTCAGTTTTTTTTAAATGTTATGCAGCTATGTGGGTGGATAATGGTATCTCATCATTAATTTGCATTCCTTGATGACTAAGATTGTCTTTTCATGTGTTTATTGGCTATTTATGGATCTTCAGGAGAAATGTTTATTAATAGCTTTTGCCTTTTTAAAAAGAACATAGTCCTTTTTCACTGAGTTGTAAGAATTCTTCACATGCTCTAGTTAGTGCTTGATATTGTAAATACTTTCTCCTCGTTTATTATTTACCTTTAAAAAATGAACATTAATTTCAATTGACAATTCACGTATTTAGAGGGCACACTCTGATGTTTTCATATATGCATACATGTGCAAAGACTAATTTAGGTTAATTATACATCTATCATCTCACTTATTACATTTTCTCATAAGACATTTAAATTTTCCCCTTTCAATTACTGTAAAATACATTTTATAATCCTATTTCTGAATTGAATTGACTGAGACCAGTGTTCCTGATTTTAGAATGTTTCAGATTTTGAAATATATATTTAGATAGAGAGAGAGAGAGAGGGCAGAGTCGGGGAAAAGCCATGGAGCTGCCCGGTAAGCCACAGCCACGTGGTGATACACAGATTAATAGAAATGGGTTAATTTAAGAAATGAGCTAGCCAGAAATACACTTATGCTATATTGGCCAAACAGCATTGCAAATAATATAGTTTCTGTGTGTTTATTCCTGGACCAGGTGGGACAGAAGCCTCCACCAACAAAAACTATTTGGCTGGAACCTCCAGCTCACTCCTGCTTGAGCTGGAAAGCCCCAGCTTGTCTCTCCAAATCCCGCCCTCCTTGAGATTCTCCAACAAAGAAAAGGTGTCAAAAAGCTCATTCCACATTCTTGGCGGCTGGGGCAGCTCTTCCCCTGAAGTTGCCAGCAGCCCAAGTCTCCACCTAAGCATTCATCTTGTCAAAAGTTGGGATTCCACACTTGGGCACAAACCCAGCTTGTGAAGGACACATCACCATCCCTTGCCTACAGGGTATATATGCTCCCTGCTTTATTTTGGAAGCATGACTTCTCCCTCCATCTCTGTAGCTGGAGACTCATCTGGGAGTTGATTTGCTCAAATAAACCTGTCCTTTGTCTTTTTCAATTAGGCCTGATCTGACTTACTGCATTGGCAGAGAAACCTATTATAATGTTACAGAAAACCCAACAGAAACCAGTAAACTGGATAAGAGAGATGGCTCAGTGGTTAAGAGCACTTGCTGTTCTTCCAGAAGACCTGAGTTCAGTTCTCATCACCCATGTACTGTAGTTTACAATCACTGTTAACTCCCTCATTAACCTGCCCTCATGTGTGCATATCCACCCCTACACATTGAAAAGAAGAAACCGGTAAAAACCTAAGTGCCTGTTTCCCTGAGTTCTGGAGCCACCTGAACAAGTTAACCAAGCCCAGTATGTGGGCTGTATGGACCCCAACATCAGTGAGTGAGAAGCACAGACAAAGCAACTGGAGGCTTGAACTGGCAGCTAAACAACGGTGGCCTTGAATACTGAGCCCTCTTGCAGGCTCAGAAACAACGCCTGAGGAGATGCTGCCAGAATGGAATCGCATGAGAGGACACTGCACAGTGTCTGCTGATGCAGAAATGATGGTTTGTTAGAGCTGCTTCAGCTAAGAGAAAAGAAACCCTAAGTTTGTCTCCCTGCCTCAGCGAGAGTTACGAGCCAAGAACAGTGAAGGAAAAGCCCCCATTTCTGGGGTCAGCAGTAGTCCATTTTGTGACTGTGTGGAAGAAAATGAGCTTTCCTTTCACATAGACGTAGACAGCACTGTTTGCTGGAGCTCTACACTCCTCTGAGGATTTACTGAATGCCTCAAGTGTCCAGTAAGACCCCCCACTGTCCCTGTGAAGAACTCTGACATCTCTGAGTCCTGGAAAGAGCTCTGCTTACAGCTCCCTAGCAACAGCTCTTTCCTTTTCATCATGACTTCACCACCACCCCCTCAGAGGTAAGTGCTCACCAGGAGTCCTAGGAACCCCACGGCAGGTGTCTACAGCTTCTCCTGTGTAGCTTTTCCCTTCATATTGGCTCCTGCAAATTCAGCTGTTTCACTCTCCTCAGTTTTGTCTTTTTATTTGTTTTAGTTTTTTTGAGACAGAGTTTTAATGTGGGATGCCCTTCTGCATGCTGTGAATATGTCTTATTACCATTGGTTAATAAGCTTATTTGGCCAACAGTCAGGCAGAGTAAAGCTAGGAGGGAAACCAAACAGAGAGATGGAGGAAAGAAGGCTGAGTCAGGGATATGCCAGCAGCCGCGGGGGGAAGCAAGATGTGAGGTAACAAGCCACAAGAATAATAGAAATGGGTTAATATAAGTTATAAGAACTAGTTAATAACATGCTTGATCTAATAGGCCAAACAATTTGTAATTAATATTAAGCCTTAGTGGTTATTTGGGAACTGGTGAACGGGAGAGAAACCTCCAGTTACAGTGTTTTTTTTTTTTGTTGTTTTTTTTTTTTTTTTTGCCTATCCCTGGCTGTCCTGGAACTAACTCTGTAGACCAGACTCTGGCCTCGAACTCACAAAGATCTGCAAGGCATGCACTACCACAGGGCAGGCCAGCACAAGTTTGCCTTCTTAATGTACCACAACTTTTAGCTAATGTGGGTTCCTCGCTACTCTTAAATATGGAAAGTCTCTAGGCAGAATGTTGGGAGGAAGAACCCCAACTCACCTCCTGATCTCCTTTCCATGGGGAAAGCTGTCAGAAGCAGCTGTTGTTCAATGGCTACAAACAAGGGTTTCATATATGTTTGCTTATAGAAGAAGGGTTAAGTTATTCTTTCACAGGCTAAAGCATCTTCATCTACATCTACTTTTGCCCAGACTCAAATGTCAAATTTATCCATATAGGAAAGACTGCTCTGGTTTCAGTGATCCAGTCCTATTGATTCCTAATCTCAAGATGACAAACCTTTATCCGCCCCCCCCCACTGTCCATCATGCCTAGAATACACTGCACTGATGATCTCAGTGAAAACCAAGGGGTCATGGATAACAGGAACCAAATAATGCTGAAGATCTCTACTTACAGAAGACACAGGGGCCCACACTGCACATGACAGGCCGAGAGGCAGGAAAGCCCAGAGCTGGACTAAGATCCACGGGGTGTGACTTCCACTTTTATCATTGAACATTAACTTAAGCGCTTGGTGCCTCCGTTTTTCCACATGTAAAACAGGCTAATGTGAGTATCGTCTGAGAAGGCTTATGAGGAGGAATGCACCCAGTTCCTAATAAGTTCTCTACACAGTAACCAGATCAAACTGGCCACAGCACCTCCACTTTCTGCTTGTGATCTTAACTGCCCAAACAAGGGGATTTTACAGAGAACACTGACAAACAGATTCTATATTTATATATTCTTAAAATACCTCTCTGGGGCTAGGAGTGGGTGTGCAGCTCAATGGTACAACATTTAAATTAGCACCAACTAGCTCGCATAAGATTGTGGGCTCAACACTCAGGTCCCAACACCACCAAAACACTTAATAAATCTCCCTCCAGGTTCCATATTAGTTACAGAGGGGAATATATCATAGCATAGAGACTTAGGCCGGTGCTTCAGGTCAGCACCCAGTGAGAAGCTAAAGTCACTTACACAGCAGCTCTGCCCCAAACAGGCAAACCAGATGTTATCACAAGCAAAATACAGGCCTGGACCAGGACAGAGTGGCCATGACAGCACCAGGGTGATTGAGGAAACTTCAATATGGGGCTGCATGCTGTACAAAAGTGCTTCCAAGAGGTCAGGGCAGGGTGTCACAAGTCCAGCTATCCCCAAGTCACCAGCACCATCTAATTGGTCCTGAGCTCCTTCCTGCCACATAACACAATAGCAGCTGTGGCCAGTAAGGTTCCCACGTCACACAGCAGAGGCTAGGAAATGCCTCAGGTGGCACGCCTATCTACCCTCTACTTCCTGATGCTTTATATCACCCCAGCAAAAATTCAGCCCAAGTTACTGTCCACATGAACCTGATGCCAGGACCCCCATTACTAGAGAAAGAGACCACACTGTATGTAACGCAGCTAAGCTGGGAGTGATGGCAACATGCCTGTTATCCAGCACTTGGGAGGTTGAGGTGAGAGGATTGTCTTGAGTTTAAGGCGAACCTACAAACTGAGTATCAGGCCAGGCAAGCCTCTGACTCAAAAAGCTCAACAAATAAAAAAAGGAGGGAGAGAAGGAAGGAAGGAGGGAGGGAAGGAGGGAGAGGGAGGGAGAGGGAGGGAGGGAGGGAGGGAGGGAGGGAGATAGCTGTCCTCAGAATCCTGTTCCATCCACATCAATGACACCTGTACAACTACAGCATTCTTGTTGGCTGCTCCCCAGATATTCCTCCCAGTTTTGTGTCAGTTGTTTTCTTAAATACACCCGGGGGCAGGGAGGGGCACTTTTGGCAAGCTAGGAAATGGTGGTGCAGGCCTTTATTCTCAGCAGAGGCAGACAGAACTCTGTGAGTTCAAGGTCAGCCTATTCTACAGAGTTCCAGGACAGCCAGGGCTACACAGAGAAACCCTGTCTTGAAAATCAAAATGAAACAACGACAACAAATCACTATTGGTTAAATTAAAAGACATCCAAAACCACCTTTGTTCAATTTCATGTAACAGAGTTAGAATGTTTTGTTATGTTGCCAACAAGTGACAGGATTTCTCAAAGAAAAATCTGAGAGTAGAATTGTAAAACCAGAGTTTTTTCTTTTTTTTTTCCTTCCTATGCTAGCGATCAAGCATTCTAGGTCTATCATGGAGTAAAATTACATCTGTAAACCAGGGTTCTTGACAAAATTAACAGTATGTCTTTCAACACTGCCTGTAGGAACACAACATACTCTTGCCTCTGGCCACTCCTGTGCTGGCACCACTTTGAGGAGCCCCTGGAACCAAGAACTCAGACTTGCAGTTTGTTCCATCATGGCTCAGTGGTTAAGAGCATTGCTTGCCCTTCCAAAGGTCCTGAGTTCAGTTCCCAGCAATCACATGGTGGTTCACAACCATCTGTAATGAGGTCTGGTGCCCTCTTCTGGCCTGCAGACACACACACAGACAGAATATTGTATAATAAATAAATAAATAAATAAATAAATAGATAAATAAATATTTAAAAAAAATACAAGGGCAAGGCCAACCAAGGAGAGCCACAGGTGTGTTACATTTGTTCAAAGATTCTGACACCCACATACTCTATCTCTAGGGCAGTGGTTCTCAATTTCCCTAATGCTATGACCCTTTAATACAGTTCCTAGTGCTGTAATGACCCCAACCATAAAGTTATTTTTGTTGCTTCTGTTATGAATCGTAATATAAATATCTGATATGCAGGATATCTTATATGCAACCCTTATTGGAGTTTCAACCCACAGGTTGAGAACCATTGCTCTAGGTAAACACACACACACAATGGGAACAAGCTTGCTTGCTGCACTATTTTGTGTTTCATCTCAACTATACTGCTGAAACAGAAAGACTACTTGACGGCCTCAGGCACTCAGCCAGGACACTCACACCAGGCTGGGTCCCAACAGGACAGACTGTGTAGTTGCTGGGCCGAGACTCTGAAAACCCAGTTTCTGCCTTCTCTCTCGGCATTAGTTCTGATCACTCTAAAAACATCTAGGAAAATGGAGAGTCCCGTGAAGTATACAGGTGAATTTAAGGGGCCTGGAAAAGCCTGAAGACTAGAAGACACTGGAAGGAGGGAGTATCTGGGGAGAAAGTGGGTTTTGACACCATGGGTGACCTGGTCTGCACACTCAACTTTGTGCATACAGAAACAAAGAAAAAGCACAAAGGCCCTGATACTTATCAACGCCAGGTACAGGAAAAGCCAGACCCTGCACTCTGTCTTTAAGAAGGACGATGCCTTATCCACCAGGCAACCAGAAGCCAGTTAACAGTGAGGACTGTGCTTGGTTTTCCCCCACAGGAGCCCTCAAAGGTGGACTACAGGTTCTGCTTATTGACTGTGTGACCCTGAGCAAACTTCTCTGTGACTTAGTTTCCACTCTACAAGGGGGTAATACAAGTATCTGTAAATCCACATTTCTTTTTTTATTTATTTTCATTTTATTGGTGTTTTGCTTGTATATGTCTATATGAGGGCGTTGAAACCTGAATACAGATGGTTGTGAGCTGCAATGTGGGTGCTAGGAATTGAACCTGGTTCCCCTGGAAGAACAGTCAGTGCTCTTAACTGCTGAGCCTTCTCTCCAATCCCCATAACCTAATGATTTTAATGTGATCAATTATCAGAGGATAATTTAAAGTGACAGACAGTATGGTGACAAGAAAATCACACTGGGCAGCATGTGGTACACCCTGTAATCTCAGCACTCAGGAAGTAGAACAAGGAGATCGCCACAACTTCTGGGCCAGTCAGGGCCACAGAGTGAGACCCTGTGTCTCACTCACTATGAGTCATGAAAAGTCAGGTAGGGGAAAGACTAAGAGGAAAGGAAAAAAGGAGGAAAATCATGATTGCTCAGAGCCATCAACAGAGAGCTGTCAGTGACTCTGTGAAGGGTGGACAGGACAGGCAGGAATGGGAAGAAGCTGGCAATGGTAAGAGTTCTGCTCTGCATCTACGAAGGCACGAGGTGAAGCTCCTGGTTTACAAACAGATAGAACTCTTCCTCCTAGGACTCCTATGGGCTCGCCAAGTGCTCAGCACAAGAGTCAGGAAGAGCCAGCTCTAGTGGCCAGGACAACCATCGACCACCAAGTGCCTGAGCAAAAGAAAGCCCACGAGAGGAGGCAGTTTGTCACCTGGAATGCTCAGTCTCAGCGTACCCCTGTTCTCTTGAGGTCCCCGTGAGAAATCACAGGGAAAACACAGGAAAAAGCTGGTGGAGCTGGTATGGAATCCTCCTAAGACCACAGCTCTGGGTACACGCTCATTTGAAATTCACACTGACCTGCTGGTTGAAATGAAAGTCTGTTTTGTTTTAAAAAAAATTTTTTTTTACTATGGACTCTATATGAAGAGGGCCAAAAATACTGTTCAAACATTGTTTCATGTAAGAACACTGTACAAACAAGGAGGGTAGAGAGGAAATCCCTATCTAAAAACCAAGTTAAAAGCACTTGGGAGATGTTCTTCCACGGGCCCTCTGAATGCACATGATACACTAATGAGGGTAATGACATCACTCCCACCCAGCACCCACAGAGGACTGGATGTAGCCGACACCGATCCTTGAAGACTTCCAATCCCCAGAAATCCAGGGCCAGAAGAGTGAATTACCATTCCCAGAACTTTGAGGAACACTTACACTGCTCAAGGACAGAAGCAGAGACCCAGGTGTGGACTGGAACCACAGTCAAGGATCCTGCTATTTTTAACTTATTCTGAAGAAACTCCATCAACGCAGCTTCATCTTCATGGAAATGTTATACTAATTACAAAGGGTTTAAACAGATCATTAGAGCAGCAGAGGTCTTATAGGCCCCTACAGAGCAACACTTGGCCAAGAGGTATTTAATAATTTTTAAAATGCATTTGATGAAATTATTTTAAAATTCAGATTGTCTCCTAATTCATGCAACTCCCAATTAATAAATTTTGATTATAAATGAAGTGGGAGAATGCCATTTGGACAAATGCTATCAAAGAAATGAACATCTAGAAATCCAAGTCTCCTGAAATGAATGCCCTGAACTAACCAGCATGCTAACAGCAACACACTACTTTCCCTAGTGGGCACAACAGCCTGGACAGAAAAAAGAACGTTCTCTCTTTCCAAGTGGAAAGGGGTATGTGCCGTGTGCTGTGCCCGGAGACACTGCCTTTACAGCCTTACAGCCCCAGCTCACAGTGAGGTACAGCTTTTTTTTCCTTTTTTTTTTTGTTTTGTTTTTCTGAGATAGGGTTTCTCAGTAGCTATGGAGCCAGTCCTGAAACTTGCTGTGTAGACCAGGCGGCCTTGAACTCACACAGCTGTGCCCGCCTCTGCCTCCTGGGTGTTGGGATTAAAGGCATGTGCCACCACCTGGCAGCTTGCTTTCTTTACAAGGAAGTAACATCTAGGTAAAGGTTACCAAATAACAAGGTTTCCACTCTGGAAGCATGGAAGCGAGAGTACTTTTACAAGGGAGAAATGAGGAGTCCTCCCACTTCCAACCAAGGAGTAACCGGCCTTTCTTGATTTTTTTGGGTTGTTTTGAGATAGGTTCTCTCCACATAATGCTGGCTGTCCTGGAACTTTCTCTGTAGACCAGGCTGGCCTTGAACTCTCAGATCCACCTGCCTCTGCCTCCCAAGTGTTGGCATTAGAGGTGTGTGCCACCACCGCCCAGCAAGGCCTTGACAGCATTAACAGTGACCCGCAGCACCTCTTAAGGAATGTTCATACATAAAAAGTTTATATGAATTTAATTGCTCTAAACTGGGGAGCCCTGGGGTCAGTGAAAAACACAGATGCCCAAGGAGCCACTCAGAAACCTGTGAAATGTGGACACTTTACATTTCCACAGTGGAGTCTTCCGAAGGCCAGCATCACTAAAAAAACAAGAGTGTGTGCACAAGCAGCGGGGCTGGAGATGTGTCCAAGGGGCAGAACACTGGCCTGTCATGGTGAGGCCCAGGCTCTTTCTAAGCACTGCGACAGCAAAGCCACACTGAGCAGTTGAGCCAACGGTTCAAAACTGAGCTGTAAAATAAATGGCATCTGGGGAAACGTGAACACGCAGTGGATATCAGATGACGATGATATGGAGTTATTGGTCCTCTTAGGAGGGCTGTCCTTTAGGAGATAGCTGAAGTATTCAGGTAATGCCAGCAACTTTTCTTCAAATGGCTCAGGAAAAATGTTATAAAGAGAAAAGCTTGACAAAGTGTGAACTTATGAAACTAGGTAGCAGGCTGGCATTTGCTTTTCTGACATTTTTTAAAGATAAAACTGTAATGGGATACAGAGAGGTGACTACAGAGACAATGCACCTACTTGGTATGTACAGAGAGCACACAGGGAGGCCAGCTCTGCAGGAGTGAAAATAACATACACTTTTATCCAAGATTAAGGTGTTAAAGCTGGTGGACTGCTGGGGATTTTTGCTTTGGGTCACAGGAAAAGAGCTGTCACTTCTCAGTACCAGTATCCTGCTGGTACAATCTGGATCCATTTCTACCAGCTTGCTAGTCCCCCTATCTGTGACATTAGAACACACAGGCACATTTACACAAGCTGTCAAAATGCTTGTTCTGTTAAAAGCCAATTGTGTCCACACGTCAGCTCAGAACCCTGACTGCACGGTGAAGGAAGCTTGAGAGTGCTCTGCACTCACAGTCTTAGGGGGTCAGCACCCCCAAAAAGCCAACACACACAGGCCAATGCCGACCTTCGGCTGACGGCTAGATGGCTTTCCTACACTGGAATAGTTTGCCGAGCTCCACAACTGCTCAGCTACATTCTGCTGCAACTCCAGTCTGAGTGACTTCAGTGAGGCAGACTCTGAGACAAAGACACCACACAAGAGGGACTGCTGGGCAGGCAGATCATGACAAAGCTCCTTGCTTACAGTATTTCTATGTAGATACCCAGTCAGTTTCATAACATCTCTGAAAACTCAGAGCGGCTATACAATCTATAACCAGGCTTGAGTTTGCTGGGCATTCCCTGCACAGGGCTCCTTAGCAGAAAGCTCTGGGACGGCCACCTATTTGACTCATAAAGTGATGCTGCCACCAGCGGCTGGTGGCCTCTAACAGTCTGCATGATTGCACAGAATGAAGAACAGGATGCATACGGAACCTAGCATAATTGCTTTAACTACCTAGTCTGAGTCAGTCTGCAACTTCCAGACACAACACAAGACATCAATCAGAGCACCAGGGAGAGAAATACTTGTGAGAACCCAAAGTTTTTCCGGGTGATATTAAGGTATGTTTAAATCCTTCCTCTAGTACAAAGCTCACCCTCACATACGGGGTAGAAAACACAGCAACGAGGGCAAAGTGATTTTACGCACAGAGAAAGGATAAACGCAGGGGTCTGAGGATCCACGGCAACCAGGAGTGTGAATGAGGAAACATCAGAGTCTCTCAGGCAGAGAAGTGGGTGTATCGTACTACAGCAAGAGTGGGTCAGGCGAGGATGTAAGGTCCGGGTAGTCGGAACTGGGAGAGAACCCAGACAGACACTCACTCCACTGCCTTAAGGGACACAGTACCGGTAAGGTGGCTCCACCCCTACCCCAGGGGCTTCCAGTTGGGCTCTGGCTCAGAAGGCTGGCCCTTGGTTCCAGCAGCTCAGACAGACAGATTCTGTGACCAGGAAAGCAGATGTAGACCAACAGCTGGTAGCAGATGCGCTTCTCCAGCAAAAATCCAGTCCACAGTGTAAGGCAGCCCCTTAGGAATCCCTTCCTCTTCCTGGCTATTCAAAACGGAAAAGCCCCACAGTTATATTTCAACAGGGCCAAGACTGTGCTGCAAAGGGTTGGACCTCCTGGTCACACCGCAGTCGCAGCATCTGGGCTTGCTCTACCTGCTTCATAGGTCCAGGATGACCCGGTATGGCCTCCCGGTTCATCACTCAGCGCCTACCGGCCACTCTCATGAACCTCTTCCACATGGAGCCTTCTCCTGAACGGGAATCTACTTTCTCAGTTAGTAAATGCTCGCAGGAAGTACTAGCCCACTGGGATGTGTACAGAAATTCGCGCTGAAGATGAAGTAAGGAGGTGAGAGTGTCCCTGCAGACTCGCAGGGCCAGTACTGCCACTCTGCGTACGCTGACCGCAGCACAGTTCTCATCGGTGAGCAACTCTGCCCTGACACGATCACATCTCACTCTCGGAATCACAAGTGTGAAACCCGAGGGGGCACACCGGACCAATAGCACCAATCGAGCCCAGGAGAACAGTCAAAATCTCGGGTTTTGCATAATAAAAATGAGACCTGTCATTCCTGAGAAAGGAATAGGAAGCGAAACAGGAAGAAGGCCCATTCACAGCAGTGTGTGCACCTGTCAGCGACCCAGTCTGGCTAAGTTGTCACCAACTGTTACTGTGGGAACGAACGAATGAGCAGAGAAAATGGCAAGGCAAGCAGGGATGGAAAAGAAAAAGTGACAAACACATGGACAGTTGGGTGCTTCTTGTTCAGGGCCAAGCAGTCAGAAAGAGTGGCCAGGAGCAGGGGCTCTCCAGGGACAACTGAAGCCTGCGAGAGTTTGCCCAAAGAAACCTCTTGTTACAGATAAGCAAGGCTAACCCAACATCTGCATTCAGCTACAGGAGCTCCCCTCCTCCCAGACTGAAGAGCAGATGTTGCCGGACTCCCCATTCTGCCTACAGAGAACAGTTTTGAGAACAAATCAGTTTTGGAATTAGTGCCACAGTACAGCTTAGCTACAACTCCCCTCTAACACATCCCTGAGACACGCCCAGGCCTATGCGCCAGGCCATCCTTTAATACGGGGAGGATGCCCATCAGGGAAACAACACAACCTTCTAACCCCCCCGGGGGGGACTCAAGGTCCTTACCCCAGCCCATGGGACAAGGGCCAAATGAGACTTCCTTCCTTACTACCAAACTCTCAGAGAAGAGCCTCTGGGACTCAGCATGGAGATCCTGAGACACTATAGCCTTCTCCATCGAGCCAACCAGGATGTCAGAGTTTCACGGAAAAAGAGGAAATTTAGACTGTAAATAACAAACATGGTTTGGAAAGAACAGCCAGGAAACTTCAGATACAACTTAATTAGGAAAGCTTGGGATAGAGCTGAACAGGTGGAGAAGAAAAAGAAGAATGAGACGTGGGGACCAAGGCAGTACGAGAGGATCTTTCCTGAACAATGGAGGGATTAGGACTAGGGACGCGCGGCAATGTGGGGACCCGGACTGCACAGCCCGAACACTACAGGTGGGTGTGGGTGCGGGATCCAAACGCCAACAGAGAGGGCAAACGTCAGGAGAGAAGGATCAGAAGAGTCTAGCGTTAGACTAGTAGGGACTTAAGGTTGTGCGGTCTAAGAGCCAAGGGGAGGCTGGGAGCCGTGCCACCTTTGGGAGTGGATCTCGGTCCGTACCGGAAAGTGAGGTACCCTTAATTTGCGATGGCAAGGTAAGAGGGGTCAGTTTTAGGCTGGCATCTGGTAAGAGACAAGTCTAAGACGGCGAGGGGCAGGGGCACTCCTGGCCCAAAGCAGCCGTGATAAGCCGAGGAGTGTGAGGGTCCGGGACTCCCTTCTAGACTGCGAACGCCCAGCACGGTCTCGCGGGAGAGGGAGGCACCGCAGCCCTAGGGCCCGGTCCCCAGGCCGGAACTCTACGGGCAGGAGGGTCCCTGGGGGGGGGGGAGGCTGGCCCGCGGCCCGCTACGGGGCCGGGGAGGAGCTGGGGTCCCGGACTCACGCATCAATGTGCTGAAGGCCACGACTCCGAGCAGCCCCTGCAGGAAGATGCCGAAACTGTGCATGAGCGCGCCGCTCTCACAGCGGCCCGCCCCGGACGCGACCGTGGAGGCCGGCCCTCCCGGCAGTCCGCGGCTCACGTTCCCTCCCGAGCCTTGCATGGCGGCCTGGCGGCAGGGCGCGAGGGGCCGCCCGGCCTCGCTGCAGCCCGGGCCGCGCCGCCCAGCCGCGACCCGGGACCTGGAGCTGGGAACCGGTACCTCAGCCCGCGGCCGCCCCGGCGCCGCGCGTAACCCTACGTCTGAGATCGCAGAGCTTGATTGGTCGGGCCAGGCGTGAGGCGGGCTTCGCCTCTCCGGGGGCGGGGCTTCGGCCAGGGCTAGGGGGCGGGGCCGAGGGGAATCTGCAGGTAGACAGAGCAGGTGAGCCAGACTGCGTGGAAGAAAATCCACAGAATCTGGTGCTTGATCTAGGTCGTGAGGGTAGCGTCAGGAACAGTGATTAAGTCTGTCGTTAGAGCCCTTTCCTCTTCAAGGTGAGTGAATATTTTATCCCTAGACATGGATTTTGCCCCCCAGATTTGGATTCACGGCTTCAGAAATGTTGCCCAGCTACATTATGCCGAAGCAAGGTGTTCAATCTCAGACTGTTTTCTTGCCACGCCAGACACTGAGTGTTCTACTTTTATGGTCAAAAGCCAGAGGATTAGATTCATTAGCCAATGCTCCAAAGTGAGTCGTCCCCCCAAATCCTAAACATAATTTGTGGAGTTTTTATTTTGAAACAGGCTTTTATATAGTCCAGGCGGCTGGACGAACAAGGATGGCCTTGAACTCCTGATCCCTAGCCTGCACCCAAGCTCTGGGATTACAGGCCCGTGAGTCCAGTCTGATTTTGCTGTGTTGTTTGAGATTGGGGTCTTGTTGAATTGCCTAGGCCGATCTGGAACTTCTGGACTCAAATGATCCTTTTACCTCTGCCTCCAAGGGAGCACTAAACTTGGCTCCTTTTTCCTTCAACCCAGCCACTTTCTCTTTCTAGAAGAGTGAATTTAAATGAGAAGTCAGCACGTGCATGTCCCTGCTTTGCTCACTTATGAGGTATGACTACAAATTGAATTTTTTTTAAAACCAGGTCTGGAACATGTTATATAGACCAGGATCTGCCGGCCTCTGCCTCACCACCACACCCAGCCCGATTTTTTTTTTAATGCTAACAATGGATATTTGCTGATCTTCAATATACCAGTGTGCAGACACACACCCATTTAATTCTTCCTACCCAGACTCCTAGACTTCTCTGGTGTCTTTCTAGACTCCTATTGGAGTCCCAGGGCCCTGACCTTCCTGCTCCATGTCAATGGACATATGTGTGATACAGGTCCAACTTATTATTATTGTTGAACAATAAATAATATCTCAGAAGAAATTTCCCCAAGAAGTTCTAATTATCAAAGAGGTCTAAATGATATCTAAAGATTTCCTAGGTTAGCAGGAATATTAACTCTATAATTCATAAGAAAGTGCAATTCTCCAGCCTCTCGACCTACTCATAAAGCATTCTGACTGTATGGATGCTGCTCCCTCCTCCTGCTCACGCAGCAAGCCCACCTGACCGCCCTCCCCACTGTGTGCACACTTTCCTTGTGTGCAATGCTTTTCAGACTGTTAGAGGTAGGACAGAGTCAGCTGTGTGACCTGAGGATGAGCTTCCTGAAGGTAGAACTAGTCTTGATTCACTCTTGAATCCAACAGATTTAGCATACGACAAATGTAAATTTAACTGAATTTTAACTTAAATTTGAAAATTCTCCACAAATTTATTGACCATGGGGGAAAGATTAAGAAACTAAATGCATAAAGGAAAGTTAAAACTGTCATTATTCCCTGTAAGTTCAAGAAGGATCTTAATAAAAAAAAAAAAAAAACCACCTAACAGATACAGTTCATGTTCAGGAGAACCAGAGAATGTGTCTTAAAGCAGAAGAGACTGTAACTGGGCATGAGATTATTAGTTACAACCAGGTGATGGTGGCACACACAAATCCCAGCACTCAGGAGGCAGAGGCAGGTGGATTTCTGAGTTCAAGGCCATTCTGGTCTATAGAGCAAGTTCTAGGACAGCCAAGGCTACATAGAGAAACCTTGTCTAGAAAAACAGAACAAAACAAACAAAAAGATTATTAGTTACTTGAAGACATAGTTCAAGAGGTGAAAAGTGTTTGGGATAAAACACTGCTCTGTACACATTCAGATGTGGATGATTCTAAGGCCTGCAGAGAACAAAGGACAAGAGGATTCTGCTTACTCTATCTCTTCTTAGAAACTTAAAAAAAAAAAATCTAAATCCAGAAGGGATAGCCAAAAACAGGGGGCTTCTAGACCTTTATTTGAGTAGGAAGGGTCTCTCTTACTCATTAGAAAGAGTTTGGGAGAATGTACTTAGCAATGAAGCTGAGGCCCACTGGAAAGAGTCTCGGAGAATGTAATTGAGCCAGAAGCTTTTCTCACTATGAAATTAGCACAAATGAAGTTAAAGACAAACTAATACCTGTTTAATTTTCTCACAACCACTTAAAACGGTCATATCACAAACTTACTAATTTGCCAAAATAAAGAAAAGCACACATACATTCATTCAAAATAGTTTTGCTTTGTTTTTAATCCTTTAAAATTATAACCATCAAACTTGATGGGAAATAGGTATTCTAGTGCATATTTCTCCTTAAGTGTACTTGGTCTTCAATGCATAAATTTTAAATTAAGAGTAAAAACAGCAAGCAGGTAGGATACAATGCCAAAAGCATCTCATTTTGTTCCAAACAAGCAACTTGATTTTTTTTTTAAAGCGAAATACATTAAATAAGGTGCATTACTTCCAAGGAGAGAGTACTGGAAAGGCCTAGGGACAGAGCTGGAACCAGCCTGGAGTCCCAATCCTGGCAGGCCTCTGATTGTCATTAGAGAAAATTCAACTAAAAAAAGAGGAGGGAGGTGAGGGAAAAGCAAATGAGCACTCTCCAGAGAAACATTCAAACTATTTTCTCTAGAGACCTCAAACGGACTAGAGACTGCCTAAGCTTTGTAGACTTCTGTCTCTACCAATCTGCTTTGTGATCTGAGCTGCCCTTAAAGTCTATAACCTTCAACATTCTGTGACTGCCCCTATTCTGCCAAGCTAGACACAGTTAGGCAGATAAGCCATACAGGAACCCTTAGGCCTGAGTCTCCACACATTCCGAGTACAGTCCCTCTCACACATTAGTAACGGTGACACGGCTTCAGGGTCAGCAAGCTCACCCCCTCCTCCCTGCGGCTCAGCTCCACACTCTACGGCTGGTAGTGACAACTGTCTGGTGACTCTGCTGCCTGCCTCCCTTTCACAATGCTTCACTGTGGTAGGCCGGAATGCCACGCCAGACTAGTTAGAAAAAGCACAGAGTCTTAGACCTCCCCGACAAACCTTCATTCCTGTTTCTTCAGGTTCCTGTGAAATTTTGACTTCGTAAACCCAGCAGCAAGAAAAAATCACCATGCACTGCATTTAATAACCATTACCTTATGTCTCAAACTTAATGCTGCTCACAGAGCAAAGCTACCGGTGTGGCTGAAGACAAGCACTGAGGAAAACAATCCCCAAGTGAACGAACGGACCTGGAACCAGATCCATTTGGACGAGACTTTGGGCTTACATTTCTTACAACAAAACTCTAGGTCAATGGGTAGCTTATGCGGATAAATTCAAACTCTCCAAGTACATATATTCTCATACAAAGCAATCATCAAAATTCATAAGTAAAACATTCAAAGTGAATAAAGCCAATTCTGGGAAAGTGACCATTACTTCTGGGTTGTACAGGAGGCTCTGCCCTTACAAAGTTTCTAATCAAAACCATGGCCACAACACAGCAACTTACAAAGGTCCTAAGACGGGAGACATCCAAATTTACAGAGGTACTATCTTGTTAGCTCAAGTTTTCTACTTAGCTTTTTTTTTTTAAGTATTTATTTATTATGTATACAATATTCTGTCTGTGTGTATGCCTGCAGGCCAGAAGAGGGCACCAGACCCCATTACAGATGGTTGTGAGCCACCATGTGGTTGTTGGGAGTTAAACTCAGGACCTTTGGAAGAGGAGGCAATGCTCTTAACCTCTAAGCCATCTCTCCAGCCCATCTACTTAGCTTCTGTTAGTGAAGGACAACATATACGTCCTACTGATAAAACAGATTACTTTGGGACCTGTATGAGTCTGCACACACATGGAATATCCCCAGTATGTAAGACAAGTTTGAACTCACTGTTTCCACAGTCCAAAGACTACCAGCACTTCTAATAATCAATGAAACCAGAAAAGAATCTCTTAAA
The DNA here is from genome assembly GCF_014885135.2 of Alexandromys fortis. NCBI lineage: Eukaryota > Metazoa > Chordata > Mammalia > Rodentia > Cricetidae > Alexandromys > Alexandromys fortis. The sequence goes on from NW_026067980.1 coordinate 2,250,252, forward strand.
TCTAAGTTTTTGCTGAGAGGTACCAAGTAACAATAAGTATCAGTGACAGGTTTTACAATGATTTTACATTGCTGTTACCTTTCATTTAGGTTCCCTGATGTTCTGTGTCTCTTAGAAACAGTGCTGGCTTGAGAGGGGTGGGTGCTGTAAGCCCTACCTGCCTTAAGCTGTATTCAGGCATCACGCTAGTAACTGATGCTCTTTCCCTTGTAGTGAAAAACATTTTACTTCTAGGAAAAGAGACACACGAACGCCAAACTCGGTGGTTTTCTAGCCTGCCTCTATCATAATTCATAAATATCTACCAAGATCATCCTTTCCAGAGGTTGACTAATACCTTTCCTGGATCCGTATTATAAACACAGGGAACCAAGTACATTGCTATAGAAAGGCTAAAGATAGAATTCAAAGGCTCCATTAATGCATCCCTATACTTTAAAAGGATGAAGGTGGCTCACAAAGGAAAATAGCAGTCATAAGAAACCCAGGAAATATAGTCAAAACATTGGGACCAATCTGCACGAACAGGTCAACGGTTGGCTAAAAAGACCAGCATAGCTGTAAAGTCTAGTTTAAGTTTGCTAACTTCTCAGGTCTAGGAGGAGAAGAGGCCTTCCATGTGTTTGTAAGTTTGTCAATCCAGGTTAAACATAGATCACAAAAAACTTGACAGTAGGCAAGCTGTGGGAACAAGTGCAGGGAAACTCCAGACAACACACCTCTAATAAATTTATGAGGTTGGCTTTCTCAGAAACAGACTTCACATACAAATGTCCAAAATACAAACCCCTTTCCCAACAATGCAAGGTATTACCACCTTAAGAATCTCAGAATGATCATAACTGAACATCACTCCTATACAACCTAACCCCAGCATCTTTGTTAGATAAACAGAAAACAAAACAAAACAAAAGCAGAACGAGACAGGGTCCCATATAGTCCAGGCTAGCCCAGAACTCACTATGTAGCTGAGGATGAACTTGAACTTCTGATCCTCATTTCCACTTCCCAAGTGCTGGGACTAGAGGTATGTATCACCATACCCAATCTGGGATTAGGATTTTATACTTTAAAAAAGTTTTTTGCGGAATTCTCATACAATCCTCTTATGTGTGACACCAGGGAGGAGGGATGGGGCAGATAAGAGTATGCCGTATCCCAGTAAGTGTGCTCTCCTCACTCGCCTAATTTATGACTAGCCTTTTTTTTTTTTTTGGTTTTTCGAGACAGGGTTTCTCTGTGGTTTTGGTTCCTGTCCTGGAACTAGCTCTTGTAGACCAGACTGGTCTCGAACTCACAGAGATCCGCCTGCCTCTGCCTCCCAAGTGCTGGGATTAAAGGCGTGCGCCACCACTATGAATGGCCTTTCTACGGGAGAAAGCGGAAACTAATGATGGTACAGTCAGTCCCACCCCTCCCCCACTCGGGACTACTTAGGGCCTGTCATCTCTGATCATACCACATTATGTGATCTTTGAGTTCAAGAACGACATAATGGCACAGTCATTGCTGTCACCCCTCCTTTTACTACAGCAATGTGAAATTCTACAGGTATATGTTTAGGTCCTCATGAGACCCCCTCTTGTATTGACTTAACTGCTGAGGTCTCGGGAAATTCTATGAAGACAGCCACCCCAAATCAGCCTGCCAATACCAGCTGTTTACTACTATCAAGTATGTTTCTCTCCAGTGGCATGAGAACTCCAGTTATTTTTTAAAAGCTGGATTTCTAAGTGAGCTCAGACAGTGAGCTGTTACTTAGATGAAGCTTCCTCCAGATATGCCTGATGGTGACGATGTGAATAGTCACTGTTTTAAGACTTGGCTGTCAGGTCAAGAGTTATCCAATGAAGAACAGGATCCAGACTACAGACTTTCCCAGTGTTCATAAAAACAAGTGGGGGTTGAGGTGAGAAAAGAAAAAAAAATTCACAATTTAAATTTGTAATATTACCTTATATTTGCAATTTGTATAGTTGTTCAGAATTTACTCGGTTTGCAATTTTAAAACATTTTCAATTCTTGAGGAAAAAATGCTTAGGGTATAAATGTGTAGAGATCAAGGTAACCAAAAAATAAATAAATAAATAAATAAATAAATAATCAACAAGGAAAACATTTAAAGGAGGCAACCTGTGCAGTATGTCTTTCCTTACTCATGGCTACAACATAGCAAGTGCTATTTTCTATAATAGCTAACAATGTCATTAAAAGTGAAAATTCACCTGGAATTTCATGTCAACTTGAGTTTAATTGAAAAAAAAAAATTCAAAGACTGAGCTACTGAATGGGATTTCTCAGAATGTAAATAACATTCAATTTAAACTGGTGTGACTGGAGACAGGTATAAGTATGGCTACAGAGGTCCAGACTCCTCCACTACCTCTCCCATCCAAGTACCAACCAGCTCTGATTGGCTTTCCAGATGAAGCAAGATCTGGGACATTTGGGGTGGCGTTGTCACAGACTCCTCAATACTCATAACCAAGGACGCTACTAAGAAACTCCATACTTTGTGCCATCCCCAAAGCCAGAGTTTCTCTCCTGTGCTTCTTCCTGGACACACCTAGAAGACCGGGAAAATGGGCTTTACAGTGGAGCCAAAGGACACCACTGATTGTCACTGAGAGCAGAGACTCCAGAGATGAAACAGAGGTAGTCAAACAACTCTAGAGAAAAATAAACATAAATAAAAGCCACTTAAGTATCTTTTAAAACTGAAACACCAGACATTAGTCTTTGTGAGGCCGCTTAACAATGGTGGCCAAAACTGGGTAAAGATGAAGGATGTAACAGTAGAATTCTGAGGAGAAATGGTTAAGGGACTATTGTAAGTGCCACGTGATATCGTTAAGAAAGCAGACAGGGCCTTCTCTAACTTCTGTCATAGTTTCAGCATTCAGCTTAAAAATGGCATCATACAAAAAATGTCACTCATGGCTGTAAGCGCAGTCATCAACAGAGGTAGTAAACAAAGAAACTCCTACGAATAGATTTTAAAATGGATCAATGTGTAACTATACATTCAAAACCCTAGAGCCGTATAATTATCCCCAAAATGAACTGCTTTAATTTAAAAAAAAAAAAAGCTTAAAAACACAATGACAATGAAGCACTGATGTGCCTTAGGCACAGTCCCAAGTCAGTGCTGACTTAAAGCTGTGTCCTCTCTCTTCAAGAACAAAGTTCAGTCTACAGTGGGAAGGGACAGAATGGAGAGAACCAAACAGGTGCTGTCCAGATCACTCTCTGTTTTTCCATTCATGGGAATCCACAGTTTTAAGGTTGTTTTCTCACAACTTTTGGAAACTGCAATCTTCCGAGCAGAAGTCGTATTTCCACTGCAGGAGAGCCATTTTTGTGCTGCTTGCGCTTCCTCAGTGCATGTCCTCCTTCCCTGAAAGTGCAAAGAAAGCTAGCCAACATTTGCAGGGCCCACAGCCCCAGGACAACTGCAGCCACCTGGAGAGCAGGGCAAATGGTTTACTGAACTGTGCTTCAAAGACCCGGCTCCCCCTGCTTGTCCTCAGTTGGCAAACTGCTCATAAAAAGCAAACTTGATCCTCTCTATGTGATGGCAAAGCTTGATGGCAGGGCCCAACTTCAAGTCCATGCACTCTTGAACGGTGGGAAGGGTAAGGAGCAAAAGGGCCTGCCCATCGATTTCCTGTTGAGGACAAAGAACAGAGTCCATGATGTGCGCACAAATGAAGCTTCTTCATGGCAGTTCCTACTTGCACTGCCATAACTACAGTTCTCTGTTTCCCTGCATTAGTTTCCCCTTTAAAAAGTGCCAGATTCCGTCACCCTGAGGAGCTTTCGGAGTTAGTAATAAATTTTACCAGCCTTGAGACACTAACCTACAGATTCTGCTCAACAGAAATTCGATATCTATGAAGCCCTGTAACTGACAATTAATTGTGAAAAGAAAAAATACTTTTAAAGGACTCTTTCTTTCTTTTTCTTTTCTTCTGTTTTTTTTTTTTTTTTTGAGACAGGGTTTCTCTGTGTAACAGTCCTGATTGTCTTGGAACTCTTTTGTAGACCAGGCTGGCCTCGAACTCAAGAGATCCAACTATCTCTGCCTCCTGAGTGCTGGGATTAAAGCCGTGAGACACCACGCCCGACTAAAGAACTCTTTCTAAATCTAAAACTATTTGAAAATACTAATGTTCTCCTACTTTGTAAAATTCATTTAAAAAACTTCAAAGATGACCAGGCTTTTGTTTTATTTTTGGAACATGGTCTGACTATGTAGCCTAGACTGGCTTCAAATTCACTATGTAACCCAGGCTGGCTTCCAACTTGTGAGCCTCCTACCATAACTATCCAAGACTGGGGCAATAGTCATAGATGCTGTTCTGAATATAGCTACATCTTCTGCCTTCCATAGCTATTCGTGTTTCACCATACCTGCATTAAAACTGGTCACCACTCTAGAGTATGGTATATTAGAGATGCTAACTTTTTTAAGTTTAAAAGCATCAGGGCTGGAGAGATGGTTCGCTGACTGTTCTTCCAAAGGTTCTGAGTTCAATTCCCAGCACCCACATGGTAGCTCACAACTGTCTATAATTCTAATTCCAGGGAACCCGACACCCATTGCAAATCATCAATGCACATAAAATTAAAACAAACATTGTTTTTAAAAAGATGAGGTCAATTAATAGATGCCCGTTTTTAAATATTTAAATTATTTAAATATTTATAGTATAGAATTCAATTTTGAGGGAAAACAAAGCAATAACCTGCTGCAATTATGGTACAAGTCCTATGAGTAGCAAAAGGGAACCACAACAATTTGTACCAAAATATTATTTCCTAAATCTTGTAATTTTTGCCTATTATACACATAGCTCTTTACCAAACAGACACATTATTACAGATTGTGCTATTCATGATTACCTGGTCCAGGAATATTCTTGCCAGTGGCGCACAGTCAGTGGATCTGATGAACCGCACGACATCTGCCACACTCCACTTCAGTGGGTTACTGTCCAGGTGAAGCCTTTCATCAACTTCAATCCTTATTTCCTTCAACAACAAGATGATGCCAATTGGTTAAAGCACTAACATTTTAAAAACCTCTCCCCAAAGAAATCCCATAATCCTTTAAGACAGGAGTTAAAGTACACTTAAGACTAACCTCTCCCGTGCCCCTATTCTCACTCTCTGGGACTGCTTTCTTCCAGCAAAGAAGATAAGAGGCTCACATGCATTAGCTATCTGGGAAACTTATAATATAAATTTTATCAAATTTATTTATATTTCCAATGTGTTTCTGGACTGTTTTGGTTGTTCTCTGATAGGATGCTAGGGCAAATGTCATTTCAAATGAGAACAACAAGAAGAAATCTTTTATTGTCCCTGTTAACAGGACATTTTAAAAGTCCAGTTATGTTTATTTTAGAAGGGGTTTCATGAGGCACCCAGGATAGCTTTGAACTGATTCCCTGCCTCCATCTCCCAAGTACTGGGGTTAAAGAGTATGTGTATCATCACACCTGGTTTTATACTATGCTGAGGATTGAGCCTAGGGCTTTATGCACTTTAGGCAAGCACACGCTACCAGTTCTGAAGTAAGTTAGCTGTAGCTGGAACTATTATATAAGTCATACAATGTGCATTTATGTACAGAGTAAATGTGCTAAACAAGACAGGTGAGTAAGAATTAAATGGGTAAATAATTTGTTTCTAGAAAACCATACATATTCTAAAAAATTATTTAAATGACACTTTTCTCTAAACCAAATGGCAGGTTGCAAATAAGCTAGCAATGAAACTTTTTCTTTTTACTTAAAACCAGCAGCTCCTTGTGAAGGTCCCTCTATAAATAATATCCAGATAATCCTTGAAACACATGAAAACCAGAGCATCAAGGATCACTTTATTATTTTTTTTAAGTTTTGTTATTATTTGTATTTGTGTGTGTATGTATGCACACAGTATACAGAGGGGCCAGAAGAAGACATCAGAACTAGAATTCCAGGCAGTCTTGAGGGGATGGGTGCCGGAAATCCACCTGGAGTCCCCCAGAAGAGCAGGATGTGCTCTTAACTGCTAAACCATCTCTCCCTAGAAATTCTTCCTAAGTTCATAAGGGAAGAAGTGAGCTAGCACCATAAATGACAGAATATAAAGGAAAATGAAAGATTTTTTTTTTCCTCCAACAAGGTACCTTTGGTGAAGGAGGCTTATTTTCATCATCTGAGAATGAATGAGTGTTGGGTTCTTTTTTACTCGTCTGTGTGTCTGGGGGCAGTGGAGCGGACATCTCACTCTGGGTGGGAGAAGATGAGCTTGATTTTTTTTCTGACGTTTCGGATTCGTCCTGTAACTCGTCCTGTTGTTCAGATGTGCTGCCCTCACTTAAGGACTCATCATCTGCATCATCTGCATCACCCTCATCTTCTCCCCCACTTCCCTAAAAGAAAAGGAAAAATCTCACTGAAACTCAGGACAAACCAGTAGTCACTAAACCACAAAAATATTACTGAGCAGAGACTAAAATTATAAAGATGTACCGGTACTATGTGTGCAGACTGTAAAACAGCGGTCACTTGCCCCTATAAAGGACGGATGTGTCACAGATCTCATACCTGGGGTGAGCCCACTGGGGTATTGTCAACAGATGCAGAAGCCCGTTTCTTCTTATGAACAAAAATATTTTTCCGCCTTTTTCTCTTCTTACTGGCTTTTTTCAGGGCACAAGCTAAATTACTATGACCACCAGGTGGCCTCCCAATTCTTTTATTTTTCTTCTTTCCATAATAGTGTGCTAAATATAAATGACCAAAAAGAAGGAAAAAAGTACCTTCATTATTGTTGTGTACCTCAAAACCACAGGATTCCATTAGCACAGCAGAAAATGGATGTCACTACATTTGTAGTTTAAATTCCACATATTGGAATAAGCAGAGAAATACATAATCTGATTTATACTAACATGTAAAAATGTGAACAATCCTCACTTTATCAAGGCAGACAACATCTCCATCAATCAGAGAGTTCTCAGGCCCCAATCACTCATTTGCAAGGCAACCACTTTTCTGATTCCCTCACTGCAGATGAACTTGCCTCTGCAGCACCTGCAGAGGGCACTGGTTTATAAATGCTTCTTTCATATCAATTGATTCTTTTAGTCTCATCTGTGCTCATATTTAAGTAGCCAATTCTTTATGTTGGTGAGTAGGATTCTATAGTATCGATTTACCCATTCATCGATTTCACTGTGGATGTGCACTTGGGCCATATCCTGGTTTTGACCATAATTAATAAAGTTGTAATGAACAACTCAGGTTCTTTGCAAGAGAAGTAAGTGCTCTTAGTCACAAAACTATTTCTTTATCCCCTCAAACAAGGCTCAAACAGGGTGTTGCCAAAAGTTAGCCTTCCATATAACCAATCTAAGAGTTATCTCCAAGAATAACAAGAGCCTTTGTCTTAAAAGAGGTAGATGGCATTGCTGAGCATCATCAGGCCTCTGTCATGTGCACACAAAGTGCACATGAACATGAAAAGCTGCCCTTGCAACCTGACTGCACTGTTGTACTCACCAAAAAACCACTACGCCCCACTGCCTGCACATTCTTCCCGGGTTCTGGTAAGGAAGGAAGCACTATTCTACTACTAACTGTAGCTTCCACATTTGTGTATCTGAGTTGTTCCTCTTATTACAACATACCTCCGTTCTATCCATGTTACTACAAATCTCAAACTTACATTGCCCAAGTAACAAACTGTACTGAGCTGTTGCCATGTGCTTACTATGTATTTGTGTATCTTCTTCCACAATGTTTGTGCCACCTCTTATCGTTTAAAGGCTTCTTTTTACTTTATTTAAAAAACTAAAAAATGTGACACTGTAGATTGAACCCAGGATTGCACAAGTGCCCCACTAGTTGTAACTTGCTTTTTATTTTAGAATTTTTAAAAAAAATTACAGAGATATATTCACATATAAAATTCAGCTGACGGTCTACTATTTACTGGCTTTAGTGAAGTAACTGCTGTGTGAAATCATCACTAATTCTAGACATATTTCTATTTTTTAAAAAAATTTAATTGAACTGAAACTCATGTAACATACAATTAACTATTTTAAGTATACAATTCAGTGGTAGTTAATATATTCAAAATGGCATGCAGCTATCAGCTCTGTGTCATCTCATAACTTCCTTTTATATTACTGAGTTGTGGAAATTCATAACGTGTTCTGGAAAAAATTCTTGGCTGGACACACACATTAAGGATATTTCCCTAATATTATGGATTGGCTTTCTCTTTTTAAAATGGTGGAATTATTAAAAAAACAAAGTTCGGTTTTTGTTTTTCTGTTTGGATATTCACTGTTACTGGTGCCATACTAATGTCAGTTCTTTCTTCACCGTCACCCTTGTTAAAGTCATCTGATTATGCAAGTTTCACTTTATCTCTAGATCCTCTATTTCAACCCACTATTTATTCTTTAATAAATTTCTTAATGACTATAATTGTCTTTTATGGTTAAAAAAGAAAAAGTCCTTCAACTTTAATTTGTTCTTTATTTAGAATTAAAAGTTCTCGGTATTCTAAATACTTCTTGTGGCCGGGCGGTGGTGGCTCACGTCTCTAATCCTAGCACTTGGGAGGCAGAGGCAGGCGGATCTCTGTGAGTTCGAGACCAGCCTGGTCTACAAGAGCTAGTTCCAGGACAGGCTCCAAAACCACAGAGAAACCCTGTCTTGAAAAACCAAAATAAATAAATAAATAAATACTTCTTGTTTTTAATTAAAATTTAGAATATAGAGACAAAAACATGCAACAGCTTATATGATGGTATATGCCTATAAGCCCAGTAATTGGAAGGCTGAGTAAGGCGGACAGAAAGTTTGAGGCAACCCGAAGCTACACAGTGAGTTCTAGGGCAGTCAGGGCAATCAGGGCTATACAGAAAAACTGTTTCAAAACACCAAAGTCAAACTAAACCAACAAAGACCACAACACTTCTAACACCCCCTCACACACACACACACACACACACACACACACACACCCCACACACACACACAAAGAAAAAAGGGAGGGAAAAAAGAAGGGAAGGAGGAAACAAGTGGGGGCGGGGATAATTCTGATTATGAAGTAAAGTAATATAATTTTTTTTCTAATATAATTTTCTGCAAAAATGAATTCCTCCTTGGTTCTTCTATTTTTAAAGATTTTTTAAAAAAAGATAAAATATAATAAAACAACAAAATAGAATGAGATCACATGACCCCAGTATATTATCATCTGATCCTTTATAGAAGAAGATTGTGCTTCTCTGATAGCATGACTATCTCTATAAGATGTAAGATGACAAATGTTAAGGCTAACACATCTGAAAACCATTACTCACTGTATTTAGTCTTTGTAAGAACGGAGCAGTTTTCAGAACATGTATCCAGAACCATCCGTGGACCAAAAAGGTTAGGACAACATTCCAATTTGATACATGTTTGTCGGCAGAACTCAGGCACTCGATCTGCTGTCTTCACTATCTCAACAGTAGCTCGATAACTCTTCCCTTTATATCTACAATCAGAAAACATCAGATGCCAAACTTATTGCACCAATGTTCACCCTAAGAAAAATTTAACACAAGTATGCTGAAAATAGCTTTACTTGACTTCAGAGCTTGAGAATTCTCTTAATGATTATTTTTATTCTATGTGTGCTTATGTTTGGCCTGCATGTATGTCTCTGTGAAGGTTTTGGATGCCCTGGAACTGGAGTCACAGATAGCTGTGAGCTGCTATATGGTTTCTGGGAATTGAACCTGGGTCCTCTGCCAGTGCTTTTATTTGCTGAGCCATCCTTCCAGTCCCCATACTTTGAGAATACTTAAAACAAAAAGAAAGTTCTGTACTTAAATCTGGTGTGGAGGCCCAAAAATGTGAGCCCATTCCATCTTGTCCAAAGGTCAGAGAGCTGGAACTTATCTCTATTGATTCAAGGTTATTGTCCGTTTCTACCTCAAACAAAGGTCCAATCTAGATTTAGGTGTAGAGTTCTGCTGTCTCAAGGTTATTGTTAACAGGTGTGGCTAATATCCTGACCTTATATTTCAGGAATAGAGAAGTAGATCTGTTTCTACTCCAAACAAAAGTCTAAGAATCCAACTAAGTTCCTACTCCTTTAAGGAGATAACTATGGGTTCCACCCAGTGAGTGGTTTGCCAACAGAATGTTTTGGTCTAGGGTGTGAGCAATACTTGTCTTGTTCTAGAAATAAAATGTAGCCCACAACCTTCAATCAGTATGTTCATTTCCCTGTATCGTGTTAATACAGTCTTTTTATCTTATCTTTGGGGTCAGGGGTATTTTAAGCAACTGGAAATTAAACGCAGGTGATTTCAGTTCAATGTTTTCGTTTTTATTATTTTGTTTGCATCTTCATCCTCTTTACTGTTTTTCTGATCCCCCATGCCCTACCCTGGCAAGAGGTATTTTTGTCAAGGATGGTCCCTGACAATCTGGTACACTACAACTTGAAAATTAAGTTATTTAAACAAGAAAGACAAAGGCTTTGCTTTCTGATCTTAGGTGAAAGTTTACATGTGTATGCAGTCACTTATTTATTCATTTACCTGAGCGATTAACCCAGGGCCTGAAGTGCGCTAGGAAAGCACTCTATCAATGAGCTCTGTTTCCCAGCCTTGAATTTAAGTACTACTTTTACTAATTACTCTAAAAGCATCTTTTTATTAAATCTTCCTTTATCCTGAGCAGTGATCCTCAGAGTGTGGCTCAAGGACAATATGATATGCCAACTGCTACCCTGCCACAAAAAAAGTTCAGGTCAGCAGTAGTGAATGTTCATAAACTTTCACAAAAGTTTTAAAACAATTTTTTCTATCTTCACTCTAATAAAAGTGTATGTTTATGTTTTTAAAAATTTCTATTTCTTAGAATTTATTTTTATCATTAACATAAAAGAAATCAAAAAGAAAAAATCAGCCTGGTCCTTTACCACAAACAGCTGCAGCAGTTACAAGAATAGAGGGTGAGGTACTCTACTCACTTGGCTTTTAGGACTTCCCCACATCCATGCCACACAGAATCTTTGTCCAGCTGGAGCTCACGAAGGACACGACTGGGTTTGTAGGCTGCATTGATAAGTAAAGTGAGGACCTGAGATGGGTTTTAAGGCAGAAATGTAGATTCAGGAGGGAGGAGAAAAATCAGGTCATTAGAATATTAGAATATTAGAATATTAATACACTTGCCAACCTTTTTTGAAAAGCATTTTGAAAGCATTTTGGAGATTATTTCCAGTTAAGAATGTTAACAAAATAATAAAAGCAAAAGCATGTCAGCTACAAATTAAGAGTAATCAGATTCTTCACAACATTCAGGAAAAAACAAGTACCACAAATTTAAAAGTACCCTAGCATGTACTTCCAAATGTTTTTCCCATCATGATGCACAGACAATTGTATTTACTTGGGAATAGGGAGAAAAGAGTTTACTTGACTTAAAAGCTACAGTCTTTCAATGGGAGAAGCCACACATGGTAGGAAGCTAGTAGCAAAAACTGAAGCAGAAACCATGGAGGAACACTGCTTACTAGCTTGCTTCTCAAGGATTGCACAGCCTGCTTTCTTATACAATCCAGGACCGCCTGTCCAGAGGTAGCACTACCCACAGTGCACTAGGCTCTCCTACATTAACCAATAAAATGTAACAGAGACTTGCTGACAATCTCATGGAGGCATTTTCTCAGCAGAAATTCTTCTTTCCTGATTACTCTAGCTTATATCAAGTTGACAAAAACCAGCAGGAGAACACTGTACAGGCATCACTCTTTTGATGGCCAGGAGTCTGGTTCACAAACTCTAGGTTCCTCAGACTCTGCCTTCCCCTTTAGAAGACTGACAGGTTCAAGTCCTCAAACTTGTTATAAACAGTGCAACACAGTGTGGCTGAAGGTACTGAAAGCCTGAGAAACTCACAGCTTAATCATGGACTCGAGTTAATACCATACAACCTCTTATTGGTTGTAAACAAATCTCACAGTGAACCCATGCATTCATACATATTTTTTTCTTTACACAAGGTCTTGCTTTGCACTCAAAATTCTACTGCCTCAGCCTCCTAAGGGTTAGAATCACAGGCACACGCCCCTACCACTCCTATCAGCCATTCCATCCCCTCAGTTATCTGGGACTGCTTGGAGCCTGAAGTTGGGAATTCCAACCTACAATTTCAGGCAAGGCCTTCCTAGAGTCAGTGGGGAGGAGTTTCATCCTGGACCATGTGAAGGTGAACCCTGATGCAGCGTAAGAGATCTCTACTTTGTCCTCATCCATGTGGTATGGTGAAACAATGCTCCCTGGCCCAATCTCTGCCAATGCCAGTCTCTACGAGTCTGCTATCCAGGGCCTTCTAGCCAGCCATGCCGTGTAAAGACAAAAGTAATTTACTGTCTGGTACAGACTCTCCTCTAGGCCCAGCACATCCTGTGCTCTGGTTTAGCCTGGTGAGTCCACCTGAACCTACTTCTGCCTGAATCTTCCCCAATTCGCAGAAAACAAATAACACTATAATTACTGAAACAAAAAAATACGACTAAGAACACAAACCACAAAAGCAAAAACCCCACAACTAAATGACTACAATGGTCTCAACTCTCACAGGCTGACTAAAGGAATTAAGAAACAAAAACCCATTTTTCTTTTGTCTACAAGAAACTCAGCTTTAGGGAGCTGGAGAGATGGCTCAGCGGTTAAGAGCATTGCCTGCTCTTCCAAAGGTCCTGAGTTCAATTCCCAGCAACCACATGGTGGCTCACAACCATCTGTAATGAGGTCTGGTGCCCTCTTCTGGCCTGCAGGCAGACACACAGACAGAATATTGTATACATAATAAATAAATAAATATTAAAAAAATATAAAAAAAGAAGACATTTGATTTAAAAAAAAAAAGGAAACTCAGCTTTAAAGGCAGGTACCACATTGAAGTAAAAGGAAGTAAAAAAAGTATTCTAAGCTAACAGGAACAGCAATCAAACAAGCACTGTTATCCTAATATCTGACAAAATAAGACTTTAAACTAATAGGAGAGAAAGACATTTCACTTTGATCAAGAGTCAAAAGAACAATCAAAAGAGAAGACATAACAATTTTGAACATGTAGGTGTCAAACTCTGGAGTACTCAATTTCATAAGGAGTCTATTATTAGACTTAACTACACCAGTGACCACCAACCCAATAATAACAGGTGATTTTCAGACCCCACTTTCTCCATCAGACAGGACATCTGGACAAAATATAAACAAGGAAACATCAGAACTAAATGACATTATACACTAATTATGACCTTACAGCTTTCTACAGAATATTCTACTCAAACACTGAATAAAACACGTTCTACTCAGCGGCCTACATCACGAGACACAAACTTAACAAATTCAGAATAACTGTGTCTCTTATCTGATCATAATGCAATAAAACTTAAAATTGACAACAAAGAAATCTCTCTTAAGTACATACGCTCATAGAGATTAACCCACTCAGTACTGAATGATGAACAGGTCAAACGAGAAATGAAAAATTCCTGGAACTAAGTAACAATGAGAACACAATACAACAAAACACCTGGGGGAAACTTATAGCTCTAAGTGTCTACATTAAAAAAAAAAATCAGAAAAAGCACAAATAAATTACTAATGATGCAATTCAAGAATTTAGAAAAACAAAAACAAATCAAATCCAAAAGATGACAGTAAGTAATAAAAATTTGAGCAGAAATTAATGAAACTAAAATAAATAACACAAAGAATCAATGAATCTAAGAGCTGGTTACAGACAAGCAAGACTGAGAGTCCTTTAGAATTACAGGCATGCATCACCACTCCCAGCTTTCCAGTGTCCGCTATACAGTGCTCAGGCAGTCTCTGACCAATACCTTTTTTTTTTAGAAAGAACCCATCTGAAGATTTGCTTAGGTGAATGATCCCTGAGGAGTCGAAACAATCGTGTGCCAATTTGCCATGCAGCATGGTAGTACCCAGTTTCCACTAAGGGTTTGTGCCCTGAGTTGCAGCCACATATGACCCACAGTAAACTGTATACCATTTTGAGGACCCCAGTGAAATCTTTACCATCTGCCAACGCATGTGGATTATCTCTGCCTACTGTGCCCATGCTGTACACATTACCCATGGCCTCTGAGTGGCTGTGCCAGTTATCAGATCAGTCCAAGAGATATCACAGAGCACGTCCTGGCTCAAGCAACTCTTCAAGTACTCTAATGTCACGTAGGCTGATCTGATCTCACATTATAACAAGTAGAAGGTACATCTCAGTAAAGTAATATGAAAGAGGACTTTTATTTATTTTTTATTTATTTTATTTATTTTTTATTTTTTTTGGTTTTTCGAGACAGGGTTTCTCTGTGGCTTTGGAGCCTGTCCTGGAACTAGCTCTGTAGATCAGGCTGGTCTCGAACTCACAGAGGAAAGAGGACTTTCATACATCTTTTATTATAGTATATTGTTATAATTTTCGATTTTATTTGTTATTGTTGTTAATCACTTACCATGTCTAACTTATTAATTAAATTTTATCCCCTCCTCAAGCTTATGTGTCAGAATCGTGGTCCACAGTATGATGGATATAGAAGGTGACAGAATTATTAAGAAATGAGGCTGAGTGGGAGGTTGCCATGGTTAGGGTTTTTTTTTTTTTTTTTGGTTTTGCTTTGTTTGTTTGTTGGCTTTATGAGACAGGGTTTCTCTGTGAAACAGTCCTGGATGACCTGGAACTCATTCGATAGAGCAGGCTGGCCTTAAACTCACAGACATCCACCTGTCTCTGCCTCCCGAGTGCCGGGATTAAAGGCATGCACCACAGCCCCACTGCCGTGGTCAGTTTAACTGTGGAAGACTGACACGCTGTAAAATAACCTGGGGCAGGAGTGCCAGTGAAGAACTGCCTGGATCTGACTTCCTCGTGGGCCCGTCTGTAGGGGGATCATCTTGATTATGTTGATTGATGCAGCCTAAAAGTGAGCAGCACCACTCCCTGGAGTTGGGTTCTGGGTATGTAAAAGGGAGGAAGTGAGCTGAGCACACCAGTATCCATCCATCATCTGCTCCTCAGCTGTAAAGTGAGCAGCAGTCCCAAGTTTCTGTGGCCTTGACTCCCTGCACTGAGGGTTGTAATCAGCATCATAAGGCAAATACCCTTTTCTCCTGGGAACTGGTTTTGTCAGATCTGTCTTTTTCTTCCTTCTTCCTCCCTCCCTCTCTCCCTTCCTTTTTTTGTGACAGCATCAGCAATTTAAACAAGAGGTCCTTAGAAAAACTGGAAACATGACCTCAGGGGGACAGTGGGTTTCCAGTCTTTCTCAAGTTTCTTATTTGCCAACAGAATTCTTCCTCACATGTATAGTCTTCACTATGATTAGACCCAGTCAAGAAAAGCTTCACCACAAGCCAAATCAATAGGAATGCTTGGTCTTGAACTTTTTAACCTCCAAAACTATGTACTAAATAAACCTCTTTTTCTTCTTAACTAACCTTCCTCAGGCATCTTGTTACAAGAACAAAAAAGATTTAATACAATACATTCAGGGGGGGGGGAGGATAATGCTTATTACTTTTCTCATTTTGAGGCACTATCTGATGTCTTAGAACTGTATTATGGCTAAGAGGGAACTACCATACGTGACAGTTACATTTGATTAAACCTATAGCTGTTTATCAATGGCACATGATTCTCTCCATGGATGAGCCTGGGAGACTCCTGTTTAATTTCCAAGTTCTGTCCTAGGTCAGAACCTTACCTCTCTAAGTACCAGAACACAGTTCCCAGGTCCTACACACTGCGGCAGCTCAGCAATTCTTCCTTTGTTAAGATACGGCCCTGAGAAGCAGCGGTGGTTGAAGTATATCTTTGGACAACAATATTTGCCATTGATCATCACTGGAAATGAAGAAACAAACATTCATTCACACTCTACTCCAGGTCTCCAATGATAAGCTGGGGGTGGCAACCAACCTATACACCATTATATGAGTTTTGAAATTACATATTTTTTTGTATATGTGAAGTTTGTACATGCTATGCAAGCTTTGAACTACATTCCCAGCCATGTAAATACATATTTTTAAGAATAGCATACTGTCTGACAATGTTCTTAAATATCTTATACTTACTTTTATGCTAACTTATGGAGTTTATCGCTATCCTCAATTACATATGTTGATTAATTCCTGGGTAATGTACACAAATCTAGAGGCCCACATTTTTGATAAAAGAAGTAGAGGATCTACTCCATGAATCCAGTAGTCCTGATAGTCAGTTATTTCCAGTTCTTCAATATCAATTATTCAATAATGTATTCTATAGCATTCCTAGAGATGAATGTTGAACATTATTCAGACTTAAAGCTTGTCTCCTAAGCCCCACCTTAATTAATACGTCAAATACACAGGCACTTTTGCTTTTTTGTATTCTGAGATAAGAGTCTCACTATGTAGCTCTAGTTGGCCTAAAGTTTTATATAAAACCATTAAAAGGTAACCAAGGATCTCTTCTCCATATACCTGAGTGTGTGGAGTTCAGCTGATTCTTCAGGCCCTCATGGACAGTTCTTGAAGAGAGTATTCTGGATCAAGAAAATAAAGGGGGAAAAAAAAAAACAGTGAAATTACTTTTAATACCAGCAAAGTCTTCACATTAGTTTCCTTCAAAAAAACAAATGTGGCAAGTTGTAAATCAAATAGAAGAATGTTCTTAATTTACAACACCTTGTTTTTTTTTTAAGTAGAAATTATTTTAAAATGCATATACACAGAGAAACCCTGGCTCAAAAATCAAAAACCACCCCAAAAATCACCACCAACAAAACATGCGCAGGACAACTGAGCCAACAATCTATAGACATGTGATTATGTATATAAGTGTATGCATATATATATGTATACATATACATATAAATACACTACAGTTCAGAAATTACAAAACTATATTATAAACCCTGTAAATTTCTTGTGGGATTTTGATTGCTGTTGTTTGAGACAGGATCTTGGCATATATCTCTGGCTGATCTGGTATTCGCTATGTAGCCAGAGAGGGCCTCAATGTACATGGAAGTTTCTGAATGGTCCTGTAGCCATTCAGTCCAAAGAAATACATAGAGGCATATATTAGTTATAAACTGTTTGGTCTATTAGCTTAAGCGTATTATTAACTAGCTCTTACAACTTAAATTAACCCGTAATTCCTATCTGTATTTAGCCCTGTAGCTTGGTACCTTTTCTCAATAAGGCATTCTCATTTTGCTTCCTCTGCTTCTTTATAGAACCTAAAAACTTTTGTATTTTTAAGATGCAAGTCAACCACCAATTGACTGTTTCTCAAAGGCTGCGTGTAAGAGTATGCTACAAATAGTTTCCTGATGGGCTCAAAGGAGGAACGTAGCTTTTCTTGTCCAGTCGCTGTTCTGTACATCAAGACACTGTGACAAATCATTCCCTGACTTATAACTCTTGTTCTTCTTTGACAAATACTTCCCTCTTTTATTCAAATGCCTTCAATATCTAAAAGCTAGAAAAAAATTAATTTGGGGAAAACATCTTTAAGATATATTTTCCCTTTTGTATATAATAAGAATTTTGTTTGGAGATGAGGGTTTTACTACATAACCCAGGCTAGCCTGGTACTCACTATACAACCTGCCTTAAATGATCCTGCTGAGTCAGCCTTTAAAGAAGCTAAGATTATATGCATACACCACCATGTCTAATATTACAATGCAATTTTAGGAAAGAACTATACTAAGAGAAATATATAAGCTATCAAATTTGACTTAAAAGTTTATGCTTCCATCTGAGAAAATAACATAAAGGTGATATATTCCCTTAAACAGTTATTTTCCCCTAAATATTCTAAATTGCAAACCTGAATTGTTTAAACATCTATTATATTACTTACTGTTTTTCTGGTTGAACCACTGCAATTTTCCGCTGTTTATGCACTATAAGAAAAAAAAAAAACACCAAAAATGTTTTAAAGACAAAGACTTAGGGGCTGGAGAGATGGCTCAGTGGTTGAGAGCATTGCCTGCTCTTCCAAAGGTCCCGAGTTCAATTCCCAGCAACCACATGGTGGCTCACAACCATCTGTAATGAGGTCTGGTGCCCTCTTCTGGCCTGTAGACATACACACAGACAGAATATTGTATACATAATAAATAAATAAATAAATTAAAAAAAAAAAGACAAAGACTTATGCTTGTAATCAGCATATTTGGTACCTGGTTGTATGTAAATAATGAGCAAGTACATTTAAATTAGACTTTAAGTGTTAACATTCAAAGGAACATTTTTCTGGGTTAGGATCATTTTAGAAAAATCAACATTTTCAAGGATCACTAGGCTAATCAACACCTACAAATACTTTAACAGAAAAAATAGATACTGAAAAGAAAGGCTGATCTGACGAGGACACTAAGGACCAGTTAATGGAGTAGGAATAGTTTGCAGCATAGTGTTCGGGAAGTGTTCGGGAAATAAGACATTCATATGTACAAAGCTAGACTTTTAACTTACATCATATATAAAAATAAAAGCAAATTACTAAACAGAGATAAAACTTCAAAACTCTTACAGATGAAAAAAATTCTACAAATCTGAATTTGTAGAACCCTTCTTAAATATGACACCTAGAGTCATGATAAAAGTGTGATAAAAGAGTCAATAAATTACACTGGAATACACTGAAATTAAAAACATGTTATAAAAAGAGAATAGAGGGTTGACAAGATGTCTCAGTGGATAAGGTCACTTGCTACTAAGTCTAACAACCTGAGTTTGATTCCCAACTCACTAGGTAGGAAAAGAGAATCAACTCCCAGGAGTTCTCCGACTTCCACATGTGTGCAATGGCATGCACATGTGCACATACAAACATAAATACACACACAGTAAATGCAGAAAAACCCACTATATAACTAAATGAGAGTGAAGGGATTGGAGTGGTGGCTCAGCAAGTAAGAGCACTTGTTCTTACATAGACTTAGGAGACAGAGGTAGGCAAATCCGAATTCAAAGTCACCCTGGCCTACCCACTGAGTTCTAGCCCAGTCAGAGTCTACACTGTGAGACAAGGTCACCAATAAAACAAAACAAAACAAAACAAAAGGCTACCTCATTCCAATAGAAGCCAGTTTCTGAGCTGCCCTATGAAGAGCTCCATTTGACAAAGAACTTCGACCGCCAATGATCAGCAAAGAACTAAGTTCCTCGGTTCAGCAGCCTATGGAAATGAATTCCTGCTGCTATTGTCTGACTGTACTCTCAAATTAATTCTGAAACCCTACTTACCACACTAGGAGGTGAGGCAGGTGGTCATGGTAAAGACAGACCTTTCATGAGCGGGAGTAGTGACCCTATGGAGGGTGCCCAGAGAGTGAGCAGTCTGCATTAGTCTGTGAGGACTCAGCAAGAACATCTCTGGGCTGGAGAGAAGGCTCAGGGCTGAGTACTTGCTCTCTTGCAGAAGACCCTGGTTTAGTTCCCAGCCCTAACATGGTAGTTCACAACCCTCAATAACTGCAGCTCCAGAGACTCTGCTCCCTTCTTATCAACTCTGGGGACATCAGGCACCTACATGATACATATTTATACATGCAGGCAAAACACTAATATACATATGATAAAAAAAAATTTTAAATCTGAAAAAGGCCTTGTCTAGGAAACAGAAAAGTATCTGCTAGCACTCTATCACTTGACTTCCCGTGACAGCAGACACATCACTTTATAGAATTTTGCTATCAAAACCAGAATGGACTAAGACACTTGCCAGTAATCATCTGAGTAAACACGGGGTGAGTCTTCCCAGTTCAAGTCCTAAGATAATAACTGTCCTGGTGGAATCCTTTATTACAACCTGTGAGAAATCAAGATTACCTAAATTTAGCCTAGACCTCTAAGCTAATAAAAGTTTGCTCCAGTAATTGTCTATACAAAAGGTAATATTTTGATTTTCTCTGAAATGTCTATATTACCATAACCTGTACAAGAGATCATTTGATAACCAATCCTCTAATCCAGACATAGAAAAAATACCTCGTGCCCGGCGAGGAGTACTGAGAGGATGGCCAGTGGTTTCACACCAGCCCAAAGGAAATATATCCATCGACTCCACACTTACAATGAATTCAGGTATAGGTTTCTTAGAACCTGTTAGATTAAGAAAACAAAATTTTAACTATTAAACATCTTTCTTAATAAGTATTTTTGTTTTATGTGATTTGTTTGTTCAGTTTTTGAGACTGGTTCTCACTAGGTTAACACAGGCTAGCTTTGAAATCCCCTGCTTCAGCCTCCAAGTGGTGGTACTAAAGGTATTGCACAACCATGCCTAGTCCTACACATTACTTTTTAAACAATACTGTAATAAAATAGACACAAATCTCTTAAGCAATAATGTTTCTCCTGGAAGTAATATAGTTTGATATATAAATATTATGAAAAAATAAGTTGCTTTCTATATATAAATTATAAGAACCAAGAAGGAAGTAAATACACAAATTGACCTCTGGCAAAGGAACAGCAAAGAAGCAACTGGAGCTATAATTGGTTTCACTCATACGGCTAGCAAGTATCACAGACATTTCCTTGAAACAACCAGAATGTAAGAGCAAAATATCACGTTTACTTTAACTAACTGGACTACTGTCTTGCATTCTTGGAATAAACCTGTTTGTGGAACAATGAATTCAAATCAGGAAAAGTAACCTGGCAGATGTTTGCAAGGATGTCTGCAGTAAATACTGTCCTTGACATCCGTATTATACATCAATTCTATAAATCAGAAACAGAATGCAATCATTTTAAAGACTATTTGGTAGCAGGATTTAAAAAAAAGCAGGCTACAAATAATAGCTAAAGCATTGAGGACTTACATAGCTTCATCCACAAACCTGTCCAATCACTAAATATCACTTGGAGAAAGACAAATCAAGTTGTCTACATTCTACTTGGTTCTATTTTCTTGGGGCAACCAAAATGTTCACCACTACAATAAGTGAGGCAGTTAATGTTACACAAATATATTTTGGTAACTTCAAAATACATGTTATTTTGATTTACCCTTATGAAAATAAAGGACTTTAAAGAGGTTTTATTGACTTTCATTTCTTAAAATTTAAAATCCAAGGACAAAGAGTAAAATATTAGCTTAAAATTTTGGATTTCAAATTATATCATTATTTCCAAGTCCACCAAATCTAACAAGCTACATTACAGTAGTGAGCAGGAAGAGCAAAAAAACGCCACAGGAAACTTGTCAGGCGTGCTGGCCTACCATCCAGCTGGAGCCACAGGTAGGAGCCTCTCACTGCAGTGATGGTGGCAATGCACACTTCTTCAGGGAGGAGAGGGTTCACAGCCTCCAGTTTCATGTTCTTCTTAAACTGGTGATCAGAAATTGACTAGAAGAAAATCAATGAATCAAATTCATTAATTAGATTAATACTTAGTATTAATTCATATATTCAACTAGAATGTTTTACGGTGTTTAATCACTAGATTTACAGTAAAGCAATATCTTGTTTTGTTTGTTTTCAAGGAAGCAAAGAGAAAATAGGAAACAAGTTTTGAGATTTAACTGTTTAATTCCTGATAACTCAATAAAATTGCTATTGGTTTTTGAGAGTATAAACTTAGGGCTCTCTAGATGGACTCAGTCGGTAAGGTACTTGTTTGATCCCCAGAACCTATAAGGTAGAAGGTAAAAACAAACTTCCACCAAGTTGACCTCCACATATGTGCCATGACAAGTGCATGTGTACATATGCACACACAGAATAAATAAATAAATTTAAAAATAAAGCCATAACCTAACAAAAGATGGCAGGCACAAACTGTTAGCACCAGAACTGATGCACATGGACACAGGAGAAGTGGCCTAAACAAGGTCTGGCTGATCTGCATGTTTCTTCTGTTTTGTTTCAGACAGGTCTCACATAGCTCAGGCTGACCTCTAACTTTTGCTGCGTGCAAAGATGAGACGGTTATTCTTGATCGTCTTCCTACCTTCCACCTTCCAAGGGCTGGGATTTCAGGTATGCACCACCACACCTGGTTTATATGTTCTGAGGTCCTAACTCAGGGCTCCATCATGCTAAGCATGCACTCTAAAGAGATGATGAGCTACATTCCCAGTCATCAATTTTTTAAATTAAAAATGTTTTTTTGAGATAGGGGTTTTACTATTGAGAAATGGTTGGCCTCCCATTTACTTTAATCCTCCTGCCTCAGCCTCCTAGAGCACTGGAATTACAGATGGGTATCTTCATGCTTGGAGGACCTTTTTCTTTCCTTTCTCCTTTTTTTTTTTCAGAAACATTTAAAAAGCATTTACATTATGCCATTATATACTATTACATACCTCAGGGCAACTGTGTCTTTCCCTTCCCTACAGAAAGTGAGATTTATTCTCTGGAAAAGACAAAATACAAGATCTTTGGGCAGGAGGACACAAATAACTGTTAAGGGTATGTGCGTAGTAAAGGCCAAGCCGCAGCCTCTATAATGTCAGACAGGGACAGGAAAAGATCTTTTACAGTACTAGGACAATACACAAAGATTTAGTTTTTCTCAATAAGTGGCCCGTGAGATCCCACTCTGTAAGAAAAATTAAGGTTGACAAGCCCCATCTAAACATGCTCAAACTTTCTAACCAGTTTTTTTTTGTTTCACTTTCTCATTCTTAAATATAAGCAGTAATCTAGAATAATCAGATATTTAAGAATATAAAAGCTACAGACAATTGGAGAAAACAGCATGCAAGGAAACCTTCACACCAGTGGTGGTGCTAATTAGTGTCTTCTGGGAGACAAGAGCATCTATTTCACACTAAAGTAAAGAGCTGTTAGAGCTGGGTCTGGGGCACCTTCAATCACAGCACCAAGAGGCAGAAGCGGAGAGATGTCTGTGAGGTTAAAGCCTGTCTTGTTGACATAACAAGTTCCAGGCCAGACAGAAATAGACAGACCCTGTGAAGTCAGTGATGCTGTCTCAAAAAACAAAACAAAATAGAGAACTATTCAAAGAAAACAAAAAATTAAAAAGTTGGGGCTGGAGAGACAGCTTAAGGCCAAGAGTTCTATTCTGGCAGAGGACCCGAGTTTGGTGCCAGAATTTACATAGCGGCTAATAACACCCTGCATCTCAATTTCCAAGGGGTCTGATGCCGTCTTCTAGCCTCTGAGGGTACCACATGCCCAGAAACACAAAATACCCAGATTTTAAAAATCATTTTTTAAAATAAAAACTCATGATCCCAGCAATTAGTAAACCGAGGCAAGAGGATTACATGAGTCCAAAGACAGCCTTGGGCCTCCAGTGAGCCTGAAGCCAACATGGACTACAGAGTGAGAGTAAATCTCAAAACAAACAAATAAAACAAAAAGACCAACTATAAAGCTTTGTTTGTTTTTGGAGACAGGGTCTCAGAAATGTATGCAGCCATTGCTGGTCTGGAACTCACTCTGTAGACCAGGCTGGCTTTGAAATCATAAAGATCCATTTGCCTCTGCCTCCCAAATGCTGAGGTTAAAGGCATGTGCCACCAGGCTCTACTGAGATTCTGTATTTTCTATGAGAGGAAAAAAGGCAGGCTATCTGCAACTTTGCATAAAGGGGAGAGAAAAGGCAGGTTCATCTACAAAAAGTTAAGAGTAATTCTGTCTCATAAAAAAAGTCAAGAATAAAATTGTCTTTTTATTAAAAAAAACTAAAGAAAGTGAGTAATATTTTTTAAATTCTTTTTTTTTAAAGATTTATTTATTTATTATGTATACAACATTCTGCCTCGATGTATGCCTGCACGCCAGAGGAGGGCGCCAGATCTCAGTACAGATGGTTGTGAGCCACCATGTGGTTGCTGGGAATCGAACTCAGGACCTCTGGAAGAGCAGCCAGTGCTCTTAACCTCTGAGCCATCTCTCCAGCTCCTATTTTTTAAATTCTAAAGTAATGTCCAACCTAACTTTCATATTAAAGCTAAATTTTGAGTATGACAGTAGAGTGAAATTTTCAATATATAGAATTTATTAAAATTTACATAGTCCTTATTATATATTTTTAAGAAGCTATTAAGCAATAGCAGGCACCATCAAAACCCCAAGCAGGGGCTGGAGAGACAGCCAAGTGGTTAATAGCACTAGCTGTGAAAGCAAGAGGACCTGAGCCCAAATCCTCAATATTACTAAAAAGCTAGAGATGACGGTGAATGCCTGTAATACCAAAGCTGTGGTGCAGAGAGGCAAGTGGATGCCACAGGCCCTCTGGGAATGTGTCAGCCTATCAGAAACAGGAAGCTTCTCGCTTAGTGATAGACCTACCTTTTAAAGACTGAAGAGAAACAAGAAGACACCCAACATCCCCTTCTGGCTGCTGCATGTGCACATGTCTATCTCTGTCTCTCTATCTCTAACTGTCTCTCTCTCTTACACACAACCAAGTAAGCCAAGAGAGGAGGAAAGAGGCCTTGAGTTACACACAGCAGTAGGGCGAGGGCAACTCTGTGTGGCGGTGACAAGACCAAATGGGAAGCCTCGAAAGCAGCCTTCCCAGGGAGAAAAAATACTAGGAAGTCATCTTCCTACTGCACTGCCTTCGTGGATTAGTGACAAGATGCTACTAGAAGGAAGGTATGGGAAGAACTAGTAATGAACACAAAGAGCATTAACCAAATAGCAACAAAACAGCAATTACTAACATGACAAACATTTTAAAAAGGAAAAAAAAATCTTAAAATGCTGCAGCAGTGAGCTATTTAAGTTTAGAATCACATAATGTAATGTAAAACTTTAACCCAAACGTCACCAAAACGAAATAGTGATGGTTAAGACAGAAGGGAAGGTAACATGAAATAATTAAATATTTATTTACTATAATATGTCACCAACATAAGTTTCTAAATTAATACCTCAAAAGAGTGCAGCATATTGTTTTGAAAATAATGAGGTATAAATATAAGAATTACAATGAGAGAAAAAAAGTGGTCACTGTATAAACTGAGGACATGATCTCTCCAAGGTATGGCTGAGGGTCTCACCGGAGGGAAGCACTTCTGGGGGGCAGCTTCAGCACCACACTGTTTGAGGTAGTCAGCCCAGTCAAAGTCCTGGCTCCGGAAGCCTGCCCAGAAACAGAAGAGCAATGGTTCATACCCAGTACGCCTGCCAAAGTGTATCACAACTCCTAATGCTGTTATCTATGGACTTTTATCAATGTGGAGGGGCATGCTATAATACAAACAACAATTAATATTTTTCATGCTAGGGAACTGAACAAGGAATATACACAGCTAATTTTATAAAACAGAATAACTCTGGGAAAATTATAATTATGTAATAAAATTAATGAAGTAAGTGTTTAAACTTCCAAACTTCAAGTCAGGTATTTTGTGAGCAGTACTCTGGTGTGACTAGTTACTGACAATTTGCCAAGAGTTTAAAAGAAAAATTAAAAAGACTGAATTTGGTTTCATATATAGAAATTTAGTCTTATTGATTTTATTAGTACTTTTTAACCAGTGAGGACTTTTTGTCGATAAGCTATTTGCTTTCCTTAACATGTCTTAGTTAATACCAATACAATGTCTTTTTCTTTTCCCCCTGAAGACAGGGTTTTAAGGGTATCCTGCAACTCATGTAGCTAAGCTGACTTTGAACTATTGACAATCCTGCCTCACCACCTCTACCACTTTCCAAGTTCTAGGATTACAGGCATAAAACACCATACCCTGGCTCTGCTACAATACTCCTAACACTGTTCTCAGATTCATATTCTACAGAATCTGTCCAACAGTCTCAGAAGTAGAGAGAATAGTGGACACAGGGATGCAGCTGGAGTGGGGGAATTATTTCTAATGTCCCTTTATGGTGGACAAAATTAACTGAACATCTCAACACAAAGAAATGGTATTATAGCTGGCAGATATGTTCATTACTCTAACCTGATCATTATACATTGAATATATGCATTAAAATGCTACCCTGTACTCCATAAATACAGTATATGTGTCAATTAAGAAAACATTTTAAGCAGAGGCAGGTGGATCTCTGTAAGTTCGAGACCAGCCTGGTCTACAGAGCTAGTTCCAGGACAGGCTCCAAAGCCACAGAGAAACCCTGTCTCGAAAAACAAAAACAAAAATAAAAAAATAAAATTCTAAATGTTATGCTATAATCCAAATCATAAATTCAACTCAAGACTAAAATAAACAACTCTCTACTTCAATCTATAAAGGTTCTTGGTAGCTATACCTCCAAACTAGTATCTAACTCAACTCCATCTGTGCAGGGTGAGGAGCTACGTGGTTGCTGTCCACTTTTATCTAAAATGCTCTGTTTCAGAGCTTAATCACAGGCTACTCAAACCTGTGTCCTCCTACAGACAACAGTCCCCACTATCCCCTTTCTTGCCCAAACAAAGGTCTCAGCTCTCCCTTTGACCCTATCTCACTTTCGGATAAAAACATTCTCTTGTATGTTCCTTTTTTAAATATTTCTATTTTTATATATGTATAAGTGTATGTGTATATGTGAGTATGTTCAGAGGTGCATGTTGGTACCTGTAGAGTCGAGAAAGGGGCACCAGATACCCTAGAACTAGAGTTGCAGGCAGCTATGAGCCATCTGCTATGGATACTGGGAATTGGACTCTGGACTGTAGAAGCAGCAAATGCTCCTAGCCACTGTGCCAATTCTCCAGGCCCCACTGTCATTTTCAATTACATAATATATTTAGTACTTGTTTTCTCCTTTTCACACAAAGGTAGCAAACAGTGTAAGAACTTGGAAATCTGCACTTTCCTACAAAGCAACAAGTTCCTAGCTTAAGTGTTCAATGCCACACCGTCCCACCAGGTGCTCCTTATGTTCTGGGAAGTCCTGTGGGTATTTTCCCTCTTGTGCCTCTTGAAAGGCTAGATGATACTCACCTCTGCCTTCTCAGTGATAAATTCAATACGTGTTCACAACAAACACCACATAAATGTTTTCTTGGATGAATGAAGGCTGGGTGGAGGACAGTTTAGGATCCTTGCTAACATGAGTGCTTCCAGCACAATGCTTCAGCAGTCAGCATTCAAGAGAAGCCTTGCTTCCCAAAGCCTACTAAACTGAAATAATCTGATTTGCTAGTATGCTGGCTGGGCAGTGGTGGCGCAGGCCTTTAATCCCAGCACTCGGGAAGCAGAGGCAGGCGGATCTCTGTGAGTTCGAGGCCAGCCTGATTTTACAGAGCTAGTTCCAGGATAGGCCAAGGCTACTTGGAGAAACACTGTCTCAAAAAGCACCCCACCAAAAAAAAAAAAAAAAGGGAAAACCTAACATCTGACATTTTCCATATATTCCACATTTTAAAATACTAAAAATTTCAGTCAAATTCAGTGAAATCTTATTTCAGTACTTTGATTAAAAGGTCAAATATCAAATTTTACCAAATTACAAGAACAAGTAAAATAAGCTGTTACTCCTTTTAGATCTTGATTGTAGCATCCCTCTGACTAGTCATCTGGATAACAAGGCCTCAACGCCTAAAAACACCAGCCTTCTAGCTCAGGTCTATAAGCTCAGCTTCTGCCAGGCTTACTGTCAACACACACAAACACAGGCATATCTGGGGAGAGAGACTCTCAACTAAGAGACTGCCTCCATCAAACTATCCTGTGGGAGAGTCTGTAGGCATTTTCTTGATTAATGATTAATGTGGGAAGGCCCAGTCTACTGTGGGGGTCGTCATCTGGGGCAGGTGGTCCTAGGTTGTATAAAAGAGCAAGCCTGAGCAAGCCATAAGAAGCATATCACTAAGCAGAATTTCTACGTAGTCTACTTCAGTGTCTGCCATGAGCTCCAGCCTGGACTCCCTTCAGTGACAGGCTTTAAGAATAAGATGAAAAAAACATTTCTTCTCCAAAAATTGCTTTGGTCCATGACTTATCCCAGTAAGAGAAGCAAAACAGACACCCATCTTGCTGTGACATCCCAACAGATTCCAATGAACAGAGTAGGGAACCAGAACAGAATCCAGACTTGAGCCTGTCCTTCTGGCTGCCTATACAAATATATGTAAAAGTATGAAAAAAAATTAAAAAAAAAACTATCACTTCAGCTTGTGACTTCAAATATTACAGAATGAGCTGGATGTGGTGGCATACTCTTTTAGTCCCAGTGCTCAGGATGCAGAAGCAGGAGGTTCTTCTCTGTGAGTTCAAGGCTAGCCTAGTCCACATAGCAAGTTCCAGGCCAGGCAGGCCAAATAGTAAGACTCTTCCTCAATAAACAAATAAAATTATGGAATCTACATCTCATCACCTTATCTTGGACAGAAGGTATAAAAGGTCTTAGCAATGGCATCCAACATATATTTCAAAAGCTAAGTCAGGTAGATAAGGAATTTAAGGCCAGCATGGGTCATACAGTAAGTCTGAGGACACACTCAGCTACATAGAGAGACCCTACATAATTAATTATGATAATAATAATTTTGAGAAACAACACAGAAGAACTCAAATGCGTACCTGGAGGAGGGTTGATGTGTAAACCATTCTTTAGACTCCACTGCACAGGAAAGATACCAGGACTGTTAGCATGGCACACAAATGACCGCCTTGTATGGTCTTCTGATCGAAGATCATCCATTTCCACCAGAAAGTACTTATCATCAAAAACCTGTATAATTAACAGATAAAACTGACAAATGGATTTTTTATATTATGTATATAATACATATTAGGTACATACACACACATATCTATCACAAATAGATCTGTACTTTCCTTAGCACAAACATGTTACATAAGTTCATTTACACTGACACTGAGTTATTAAAATATTCAATAAATGTTATATAAAATATTCTACATCAGGAACTAGTTTAGTTAAATATCTTTCATATATTTACTCAGTTTTACTTTTTGTAACAATCTAATGAGGTAGGTACCATTCTCTCTCTCTCTCTCTCTCTCTCTCTCTCTCTCTCTCTCTCTCTCTCTCTGTCTTGCTCTCTTTTGTAGACCAGGCTGGCCTCGAACTTAAAGAGATCCACCTGCCTCTGGCTCCTGAGTGCTGGGATTAAAGGAGTGTGCCATCACCACCCAGTGGTAGGTACCATTTTCAATTCCATTTTTCAGGAATGATAAGATAGATAAATGGTAAGGAAGATAAATTCAAAGAAAAGTAAAGTAATTTACCACAGGTTACATGATCAAGAAACTTTTTTTTAAAACCTGAATTCAAACCAATTATTTGGCTTCCAAGTAAAATTTAGTTTAAGCTTAGTAAGGGGTCAACTACATTACTATATTAACATCAAATGCGAAAGTGAGAAGTCCACAATTATCCTCTGTGTCTCTTCAGACTCCAGAGAAGGCTGGTGGGTCTTGGTGTCATGTCAGGTCTATATCTACCTCTCTTTCTCTCTTTCTTTGTGTATGTGTCTTAAAGATTTATTTTTATTCCCTTATTTACATGTGTGTCTATGGGTGTAGGTGCTGAGGGAAGGCCCTAAATGAAACTGTAATTACAAGTGGTTATAAAGCACTTGATTTGGGTGCTGGGAATTAAACTAGTCCTTTGTTAAAAGCTCTTAAACCACCGGGCCATTTCTCCAGCTTTCAGAGGTCTTAAGACTACTTATAGGATCAAGAATCTCTCATAGCTCTAAAAATAATCTTCCACTAAAACAAAGAAAATGTAAATCTCATCAAGTCAGATAACTAAACATCCTAGTAATTATCCCCATAGTTATAATCCACCTTGGGCTCTACTTACAGAAAATGGGGTCCTGCTCTACTCTAGTCCTAAACTAAATACTCTCTATTACACAGTAACTGCACAACTGACATAATTAACAATGTGCTCAGCTCCTGTGGTTACTCTTAACAAGAACCTTAGTTTTGTCAGCTGTTGGAGAGATAGCAGTCTGACTCCAGAACACACAGCTGTAGCTATCCTAGTGGTGATGCTAACTCTGTGACCCCAATCTCTATGTCCCCAAACCCTTCCCTGGTTAGATGCGTGATGGCACTGCCTGGATTCACACTTTATGAACACTGTGGCCCTAAGTCTTCTAGTTACACAAAGGAAGGCTTGCCTCTAAAGAACATTTCCTTCTCCTACTCTGCTGCCCTGACTGCTCTGCTCTGGCTGTACAAGACTAAGACCTGAAGAAGAAATGGCACACAAAAAAACTGGGCAATACAATACAAATACAGAAGAAGTTCTGGCTTCAGAGTGAACTGTATTAGGATGGCCTAAAGATCAAACCACCATCATTTCCTCAAGTAGTTACCCTGAGGGCAATTCTTCCCAGAATAACTCCCACTTCACCTTAGCAATTGTAGCAGGAGAAATCCCAAAAGGAGACCATGGGTCCACAGCTTCCAATTTCATATTTACAGAAAATTCATGGGTTCCAATAACTTGCTTATCCTGAAATATATACAACAAAAAGAGTAAAAATATAGTGCCTTTGAATTAATTTATGTGCATATGTAGTTAAATACTTGTGATGGTTAATATTCACTGTCAACTATACTGAATTTGGAGTCCTCTAGGTGACATGCTCTGGGTGTGTCTCTGAGGGCATTTCCAGAGAGGTTTAACAAGGAGGGAAGAATATACTCTGAACGTGGAGAATATTACCCTCTGAACTACGGTCCTGGATTGGGTAAAAAAGTAGAAATGAGCTGAGCACCAGCACGCATTTCCCATTGCTTGCTGACTGCATGTTTACTGTGAAGGGACACCTCAAGCTCCTATCTCCAGGCTTCTCAGTCACAATGGTCTACATCCCTTCAATGAGTCAAAACAAGCCCTCTCAGTGCTTAGGCTGCTTTTGTCATGGGTGGTTCATCACAGTACAGGAAAGGTAATCTAGTTCATGAAAATAACAGAGCCGCTAAGCTTCTGGTAAATCTTGCTACTTCTCTTCCTGGGAAAATCTACTCAGGACAAAACAACTCATTGTAAAGCATTCCTCTCAATGTCTGCAATGTAATGGGCATCTGGAAGAAAAAAACATATTTATTCCTAACTAGTTAAAGTTATGTAGCTAACTGGAAAAGAAGACATCCAGACAGCTTTCAGAGGACCTCGAGAGAGGATGATCAGCATCCCTGCTGTCTGACCTCTCCTTCCCACACCGCAGGCTGCAGCGCTCTCCTGCCTCCAGTGGTTCCTTCCCATTCTTTACCTCCCCTAAGTGTTATTTTCTACTATATGGTAAAACTTGTATTTATCATGAGTTTCTGTTTTTACCTTAAATAAATAAGAAGGTAATGGCTCTTCCTCCTCCTCTTTTACTTTGGCCAGAATCTCTTGCCAATCAGCTTCATTTTTCAGATGCCTGATTTCTTTAGTGAGACAAAATAGCATGATTTAAGAGGAGAAAACCTATAGATGTTTTAACTTCTGAAAGCATTCCATAAACAGAATTACTTTCTACTATGGATTAGGAAATGGTTTAGGTTTACTCTCCCTCCACCACCAAACTCCCCCCAAAAGAGGGTTTTTCAATATAATGCTGGTTCTCCTGGAGTTTGCTCTGTAGACCAGGCTGGCCTCCAACTCAGAGATCCTCCTACCTCTGCCTCCCCAGTACTGGGATTAAAGGCATGCACCTCCATGCCAGCTTTTTTTTTTCTTTTAGGGGCGAGGAGTTCAGGTCCACCTTCATACAAAATAACCTGTATTCGAATCTCAGTATTCTATTTAAGAGGTCAAAACTTAAAGTTTGTTAAAATAACTACAGTAAGAGCAGATGTAATGCTGCAGCCCATGAAATAATACAATAAATACCCAAACTGGACTACACAGTAATGATGCAAGTAAAATATTGGTAAGGGAAAGAGTCTGAGGTATAGTCAATAATGTATGCTAAACTATAAGTGTAATAACAAAATCAAAGAAAAATACATACTTAATGCAACTGCTTTGTATTATGTAAATTAAGAAAGGTTTCCATGCTGGGCGGTGGTGGCGCATGCCTTTAATCCTAGCATTCAGGAGGCAGAGACAGATGGATCTCTATGTATTTGAGGTCAGCCTGGTCTAAGAGCAAGTTCCAGGACAGTCAGAGCAACACAGAGAAATCCTTGTCTAGAAAAGCAAAAACAAAAATGTTTTCATAGTATGTAGAATATATTTTTCACCCTTACAGATATTAATAATAAAACAATAACAGAAGTTTATATAAAAGTGCTATGTCACTCTTTACCTGACGGGGGCTGAAGTTCATATCCTTGCTGAGCAGCCCAACCAATGTGATGAAGAAACGGATCTAAGTAGTACAACCAGTGTTCAAACTTGTCAGAACTTCCAAGTCCTTCATAGCGCAGCCTCAGCCGTCCCCCGATGTTCTCCACGACAGTAACAATCCAAGCGCTTAAGGAGTCTCGAAAAGCTTGGCATTCTAGTCTGGACCCAGGAGCAATGAGATCTAAAGGATTCCTTCCATTACGGAGCTACAGGTTAAAAACGTGAAATTGGAGAGATTCATGTTTCTTCTTAAAATTCAAGTTCTAAATTTTGTGAAACTAGTCTTCATACTGTTTTACTCAACCTACAACAGTGGATTAAATTACATTGTCTATAGATGGCCTCCCACAATATCACTTTTGGATGATATGAAAATGTTTATCATAAAGAAAAGCTTACTTATAACACAACAAAATTGTTTTAACAAATATCTCTAATTATTATTTCATTTACTATAGTTTTAAAAATAGAATCTTGTCTCTGATTATGAAAGCAAATAAGACCATCATTAAAGAGAAAATCAAACATGCCTACCCTCTTTTATAATCCTAAAGACCTGAAGAGACCACAGAGAGTAGCTGGTATAAACACTACACCCAAGCCAATATCTACTTCTGCTTCTCTTTGCTATGTTTTTTTCTTTTTTTCAAATCATATGCTGTTTTTCACTTATTAGATTACAGAAATCTTTTTATTAGAGCAGATGTCAGCTTCCCTAGCTTTTAAACTGTTCTTAATATTTTGTATTTATGTGAGCAATAATGTATCTACCTTATCATCCATTCATTTTATTATTTTTATTGCCCTGGGCAAGGATAAAAAATTAATCTAAGTATATTTTTTTTTAATTTGTTTGAAACATGGAAATATCTATCAGCAGAACCTTAACTGGCAACTGATTGAGAAGCTTCTCAGGCACTAAACACGCCACCAAAGTACAACTTCTGATACCACATTTAAATGTTCCGATCCCTATGCTTATGACTCTAATAACAATGATTCTTTTCCTCCTCGCAGTAAATGAGCTATCAGTTTTGGATTCCTTGCAAAAGTTTTCCATACTGGTTGAAGAAGCACTGATACTCACGCCCTCTAGCAAAGACACAGGAGGACCACAGGCTCCTCTCAGGGTCTGCTGTAGAAATGCACCCCAATCAGACACCTTATGTCGGATGCCTAAACAAGGGAGGAAGTAGTTATTATTCATGTCAGCCACTGAACACAAAGAAACCTGACATATAGAAATGACTTAAGGGTAGGCTAATCACTTAAAAATCTCTTTTTGAGCGCTTGAAAAGACAAAACGAAATAGCTACAAAATGTCCTCATTCTTCACTGAGCCATGTGCTAGTTAGTTTTTTGTCGCCTTGGTACAAGCTAGAGTCATCTGGGAAGAAACCTCAATTGAGACAATGCATCCATCACACTGGCCTGTACACAAGTTTGTGGTGCATCTTCTTGACTGATGACAGAGGTGGGAGAGCCCAGTACACTATGGGTGGCAACCCCTCTGAGTAGGTGGTCCTGAGGTACATAAGAAAGCCAGTTGAGCAAACCACGGGGAGCAAGACAGTACAATGTTCCTCCATTGCCTCTGCTTCGGTTCCTGTCTTGGCTTCTCTTAATGGAGTATAGCCAGAGATATACATGAATACCAAATAAGCCCTTTCCTGCTCAAATTGCTTTTGGCCATAGTCTTTATTATATCAATAGAAACCAAATTAAGGCAGCTACTCTCTGGCTCAATAAGAACTGTATCTAAAACAGAGACTATCAGTTGTACACAAAATAATTCCCTTACTTAATGTTATAAAAAAAAAAAAAAATTCCTGGGCTGGAGAGATGGCTCAGAGGGTAAGAGCATTGCCTGCTCTTTCAAAGGTCCTGAGTTCAATTCCCAGCAACCACATGGTGGCTCACAACCATCTATAATGAGGTCCGGTGCCCTCTTCTGGCCTGCAGGCATATACACAGACAGAATATTGTATACATAATAAATAAATAAATAAATAAATAAATAAATAAATAAATAAATCCTACTTCATTTTTATTATAAAAAATTTCAAACATGAGTAAAAAAATACAGAAAGAGGCCTGGGTGTGATGATGTCTGCTTGTAAGCGGGGAGGCTGAGGCAGGCAGATCTATATGTGCTCCAGCCACAAGTTCCAGGCCAGTCAGGGCTACATAATAAAAACCTGTCTCAAAAACAAAAACAACCCACAGTAACAACAACAAAAAACACACACAGAAAAAGGTACAATGAATCTTCATGCAACATAGCTTCAACAACTGTCGCCTCATGCCCAAATGTTTTATCTGGATCAAGAGTTAGCAAACTGTCACTTGTGGGCTAACTCAGACCTGCTTTTTATAAATAACACTTTTCTGGCACATAGCCATGTTGATTACTGATGTAGCAGCCAGCTTCACACTACAAGGGTAGAATGCTGTATCTATGGCGGAGACCATATGAGTGACAGCTAACGCATTCACTATCTGGCCCTGAGCATGAGCAGATCATTTACCAACCCCTGGCCCATACCCTCACAAATTTTACTGCTACCCAATCAAGAACTAATTAGAAGCCAATTTTAAACATCATATAATTTCATCCATATATATTTCACAAAATATTCATGAAATAACTTTAAATTTCTTTATACTTGTGAGTAGTTGTCTCAATGTATATCTCTACACCATGAACATGCAGTGCTCAGAGACACCAAGAGAGGTTGTAGGATCCCCTGGGACAGGAGTTATAGGCTTGCTAGATGGTATATAGATGTTGGGAATTGAACCTGGGTCCTAAAGAAGAGTAGCCAGTGCTCTTAACTGTTGAGCCAACTCTCTAACCCCAAAATAACTTCTTACAAAACCAGAACATTATGCTTATAACAAATTAGTAATTCTTCAAAAGTAAATGTCTAGTCTACATACAAACTTCCTCAATTATATCAAAAATGATTTTTAACTTTTTTGATCTCACTGGGAACCACTTTAAAAAACATGCACTGCAAACAATTTGATATCAAAACTTCTTTTATCTGTAGGTTCAATCTTCTCTTTCCCTTCCCTCAACTTTCTGGTAGAACACTTACTGAGACACACAGCCTCTTAGCACATCATTTTTCAGAATTTGTTTTCACTGGCTGCTTCCTCATGGTGACCCGTTGTCCCAT
Organism: Alexandromys fortis; assembly: GCF_014885135.2. NCBI lineage: Eukaryota > Metazoa > Chordata > Mammalia > Rodentia > Cricetidae > Alexandromys > Alexandromys fortis. Next base: position 2,285,738 of record NW_026067980.1, read on the forward strand.
TGCCCCCCGTTTTTGTTCTGATTTTTTGTTTTGTTTTGTTTTGTTTGTCTTCTCAGTGTGTGCATAGGTGTGTTAACAGGGACTGAAGCCAGTTCCTTGTACTTGTGTGTGTATATTAGTAGGGACTGAAGCCAGTTCTTGAAACCCTGTCTCGAAAAACAACAAAACAAAGAAACAAACAAAAGTTAGCCTCGCCTAAAACGCTGTGTAATCTACATAGGAGTAGCCTGACAAGCCTCAAGACTGTGGCCAATCTAAATTTTCTTACAACAATATCCTATCACACCTTGAAAGGGAATATGCTACTACCTTCTGGAACTTCAAGGGTCTTCTTATTCTGCTCACACCAACCAAGGGGATAGAGGCCAGCTTTCCTGATATCACACCAGAAGTCTGCTTTCCGGTCTTCACCATAGCCTTCATAACGGAGTAGAAGTAACTGCTCACAGGCAGTAATGATGGTGGCAACCCAGTAAGTTTCGGGATCTTTTTTCACAGCTACCTCAAGCTTCATCCCAGGAGCAAAGCCATTTTGCAAACGTATGTCCACCTGAAAAAAGAAATGTTATTAGCCACCAGACAAAATGTATTTCATGAGTGTTTTTCTGCCCAAATTCTTTTTTAAGATCTAAAATTTTCAAAGCACTAAATGCCTATAAAACCTTCTCAAAGGAAACCTGAGAAATTCTAATTATAACTCATAACACTAATCAAAAAACCAGAAGTAGCCACAGGGCTCTGTCCACATGGCAGTGATAGAACTTGCTATTTTCAACAACACAGCCAGTCTATTATGATGATAGAAGGTATCTTCTAGAAAGTAATACATTACTAAACATTCACATTTTCATATCCTTCAACATGTCTTCAAGATTTCTATATCACTCAACAACAAAAGGTTTCAGATAACCACAACAGGGAAATGAAAAAAGTATAAAGATATAAATCAGCAGTATTAGTATTATTATGTACAATATTTGCAGGAAGTCCACACTTCTGTCAGCTGTTATAATAAAGTGTTCCAATGTAGACGAAAAGTTACATGGTGACAAAGGTATGGGTTAGCAATTCTTAAGTACATTAAAATTAAGTACTATATTAAGTAATATAAAAGTACTGTGGGAGTAGTTACAAATTCAAAAAAAAGGACAGGGGGTGGATGTGCTGGCACTCACCTTTAATCCCAGGACTTGAGAGGCAGAGGCAGGAAGATCTCCTTAAATTCAAGGCTAGCCTGGTCTACAAAGCACTGGCTTTGTGGGACAGCCAGGGCTACACAAAGAAATCCTGTCTCGAAAAGCCACACACACACACTATCTAATCTCACCCCCAAAAAAGGGGGAGGGAAGACTGGAGTAAATCCTGTCATTGTAGACTGGAATCAGAAGAATCTAAATAAAAACATGAACTGATAGGAAAGCAATGTGGACAAAAGTGCATGTGTATTTCTTAACCCTGAACGTATTTAGTGCCCAAATAGTTTTTATATCATCTTGCAATCAATAAAAGCAAGGGATCATGGAGAAACTACTAGTTACAATTCTGGAAAAATAAAAATAAAGTAGGAGTCTCAAACATCTTGTGATGTCAAACAGAAACAATTAAAAAAGTATGGGGCATGTTAAAAGGAAACACAAGATAGCTAAAAGGATCTCCCAATGGTCACAGTTGCAAATCAAAAGATAAATATAGAACAAAATGGTGGAAAATATCAGCAGGTGGTTCCCAACAACAGTCCCAGTACTCAAGGGACTTAGGCAGGAGGCCTGCCTGGACTACATAATGAAATTATCTCAAAAAACAAAAAGTAAAATGAAAATAATTGTCATCAGACAAGCATCATATAAATATGCACAGCAAGCAAGAATTATTGATAGATGCTAAAACTACTATGATGAAAAACAGTATTTGCATAATCTCAGAGGATCACTCTATACGATTCTTATCAGCTGCAAAAGGCAAAACAGTAACAATACAATGAAGAAAATGGCATATATCACTTTAAATTTATCAAAGTTAATATAACTCCTAAAACATCAATATCACCATTGCATACATATGCTGGATTACATACAAGAAAAGGACTGTATTTCCTTTGGCATGCTTGACATATCTGAATATACACAGTTTAATAAGGGGAAAGTTTCCCAAATCAAAAAATACTGCACAAAATAACTGACATATAATATATATTCTTTAAAAGAGCCAAGTTCATGAAAGGAGACTCCGCTGTGACAAACGAAGCAAATAAGGTGGGTGGGATATAAAGGTACCTGCCACTAAGTTCACCCGAGTTCAATCCCTGGGAGAACTCCAGCAAGCTGTCCTCTGACTTCCAGGCAGGCACTGTGGCACACCCGAACAAATACATGCACGCAAATAAGCAAAAATGTAAAACTTAAAATAATGGAAATGTAGTCAAAAACACTAGAAAAATGAAAATGAAGTCCTAAAATAAGCCAAACAAAGTTCCATGTTGCTGTTGCTTTTTTTTTTTAAAAAAAAAAAATCTAGTTTTCTTATGATTAAAAGTTACAATATAGTGTGAAGCTTACATTCAAAACTTGGTTTTTGTCTTTTCATTCACCAGATTTTACACTGTCACTCTAGGATGGGTCTACCATGCTAAGAACTGATGAGTCTCAAGACTCGAGACAGAGCATGCTCCTTCTGAGGATTCTGTTCTGTATTTCCAAGGGAACCACTACTCCAATATGCAGGGAATTTCCTGAAACCAGGGCACTGTAAGTCATTCAACCCTTAAACAGAGTCAATTAAATCTGTGCTGCCCACAACTGAATTGTACCAATAAGAATTTCTGAGTTCAGCCAGGCTGTTGTGGCACACACCTTTATCCTAGCACTTGGGAAAAGCAGGCGGGTCTTTGTGAGTTCACGGCCAGCCTGGTCTAAAGAGCTAGTTCTAGGAAAACTAGGGATGTTACACAGAGACTCCTGCTGTTTTAGAAAAGAAAAAAAAAAAAGAATTTCAAAGTTCAAAAACCAAGGATACTTGAGTTTCTATCCTAAGAGTATGCTCTTCCTCTTCCTCTCCTACCACCCACAGCCCAACAGCCTGCAGAGTCTCCTGGAATGCCTCAGCTAGGGGCTTTACTGGACAAATTGAAATAAGTTTTTTCTCTAATTTTAAGAATTAGTACTACTGATAGATTGGTCTGCTTCTGTCTACTCTTCAATAAAAGACTTCCTTTCAATGAGTCTCCATCTCCCAAGTGGCCACTTGGTAGCATAGGCTTTTTCCTTTGGGAAAGCTGAGCTCAGGTAGAGCCCCTTCATTTGTGGGTTTGGCACAATTATCTACAGGTATTATGCAGTATCTCAATCCTCACTTACAGTGCCAGGGAAATTTTGTTGAAAAAATAAAATATTCTGAACACAGAGCCACATTATTACATGTGTTTTTCATGATTTTACCATTCCCCTAATGGGCCTCAAATATAAAAACAAACCTACCCAATGTTCCTCTCTCCTCACCCCATTCCTCACAATTAAAAAACCCTGCAAAACTGAATGTGTAAAAAATACTGCCCATCACTGAAAAGCATCCCCAAAAACCAAAACATTCTTTCTTACAGTGTTAACTCTGCATTTTTATTATTCATCTGCCAAGCACTGGGATTACAGGTGTGCCGTTATGCCCTTTTTATGGGGGTTCCAAAAATCTGAATTAAGGTCTTCATACTTGTAAATTAAACACTGTATTGACTGGGCTGTCTTCCCAGTCCCAGGCTTCCTGTTTTCACACATCTGTCTCAGTGTACACTGTTCACACACGCACCCTGCAAAAAGGGCAAATTTTCTTGATGATGATAGCAGGAAGAAAGAAAAGGGAAAATCATTTACATTTTTTTTTCAAATTTCCTAACTTTTCTGTTTTGTTTTTTAAGATAGGGTTTCTCTGTAGCTTTGGAGCCTGTTCTGGAACTAGCTCTGTAGACCAGGCTGGCCTCAAACTCACAAAGATCCGCCTGTCTCTGCCTCCCGAGTGCTGGGATTAAAGGCATGTGCCACCACCGCCTGGCTCAAACACCCTAACTTAAAAGAATTCTGAGTTCACTTATGTAGAAAGTGGTACCAGCGAGTAGGTGTTGCTATGACAGGTCTAACCATACTTTTTTTGTGGAATAGGGAAGACTTTGGGACTCTGGACTAGGAAAGTGGTTGAATGCTAAAAACAGGGCTTACTTACTGGGTATACTAGTAGGAGCTTAAAAGACAACAGCACTAAGGACCAATGTGAACTATAGAGGCCCCACTCTAAGAGGTTTCGGAGGTTACAATATTATCAACTGGGATAGAGACCATTCTTATAATATCTTGGCACATTCTCATGGCTGCATTTTGCTCTTGTCCTAAGAATATTCCTGAAACTAAATGTAAGAGTTTTTGACTAATTTCATTGGCAGAGGAGAGTTCAAGACAGTCAGATACTGACTCTGTTGCTTGTTATATGTATTTGCTCATATGCAGATTCACAATGAAAAAAATCAAACAAGGCAAAATGAAATACAAAATATATAGTTTAAGGCGAAAGAGCACGAGGAAATTTAATGTTGAAGCCATGGTTTGTGATGAAAGAATAAGGAGAAATGGAATAAAGGGAGTGGTGCCCTCAGGGCAAGACAGCTAAACCTGAATCAAACTTGTGAAAAGGCCTAAGGCAGCAGTTTTCAATTGGCAGATCACCACCCTTTAGGGACTGAATGACCTTTCCACAGTGGTTACATATCAGATATCTTGAATATTAGATTTTACACTACAGTTCATAACAGTAGCAAAAATTGCAGTTACGAAGTAGCAACGAAAATAATTTTATGGCTGGGGTGGGGGAGAGGTCACCACAACACCAGGAACTGTATTAAAGGGTTGCAACTTTAGGAAGGTTGAGAACCACTGGCCTAAGGAATTATCTGTTCCTAAAAAAAACAACTGCAAATCAAAGCTTATGAAAATATAACTCAAGAAGGGGCCAGGAGGCCAGGGCCCATCCCAGGTGGCAGTAGAATTTAGAGGCATCTGCCATCTATCTCTGGCTTTAGAGTCAAGAAGGATAAAGGAGTAAAGGGGTCACAGAAACAGCATCCCTCAGGGGTTAGGCAACGCTGCTGAGGCCAGGTGTAGGGCAGGCCCAGAGAGAGCACTGTGAAAGTAAAAAATGTGCTGGGCCCGAAGATGGTAAAGACGCCAAAACTATGGGATATCTTCCAAGGACAACTGCAAACAGAGAGTGGAACCAGCCCAAGGGAGGGATGTTGGAGGCAACAAAGCTGGAAGGACAGAGCCATCTAAGCCCTAATATCAGACACAGAACAACAAGGTCTGGAATTTGTCCTGCTAGGTTTCAACCTTGCTTGGTCAGTATTTCCTTACTCTGCCTCCTTTCCTCCCTTTTAGAATGGTAATGTGTATTTCCTGTCATTGTACATCAGAAGTATGTAATTTGCTTTTTGCTTTTATCCAGAGTTATAAATTAAGAGATTGACTTGAGTCTCAGAAGAAACTGGATTTTAAACAGTCCTGAGACTCAAAGACTGTGAAGCTCTGAAGGTGAACTAATGCATTATGCATTTTGCATTCTGCTATGGCTAGAGGCCTACTGGCTAGAATGAGACTGCTCCCTAAAGGACCCCAGCTGCTATGAGTGTTTGGGAAGGGTTAGGAGATGTGGTCTTGTTGGAGAAGGTGTGTCACTGGGATAGGCTCTGACGTGTCGAAAGCCCACACCATTCTCAGTTTTCTCTCGGCCCCATGGTTGTTGTCTCAACAATATGAGCTCTTAGCCTACCTGCTGCCCCACCACAATAATCACAGACCTCTGAAATTCTGAGTCTCCAACAAGTTCTTTCTGTAAGCTGCCTTGGCTATGGTGCTTTGTCACAGCAGTAGAAAAGTGACTAAGACACAATACAAAGATTAAAAGAAAAGGGGTAAGCCAGGCATGGTGGCAAACATCTTTATTCTCAGCAGTAGGGGAAAGCACATTGATCTCTCTAAATCTGAGCCCAGCAAGTTCCAACACAGCCAGGGTTACAAAGTGAGACCCTGTCCCAGGAGAAAAAAGTAAAAAAGTCAAGAGGTGTTGCCTACATGTTTAAACGATGCATAGGGAACTGTGGTGGAGCCTGTCTCGTCTAGATAATCCTCCCAGCTGAATTCTTCTACTTCTACACCAGGCACAGGATCTGCAAAACAAAACAACAACACAAAGTTGCATCTCAAAGTAAACACAGGTATATAAACAAAATTTACTATAGGACAAATTCATTGATCTTATACAAAAAAATTAAATACTTTTTGTCTTAATAGCAAGTTCCCTAAGTGCACTGACTGTCAATTTAATTCAACATAATTAATTTAATTCATCTGATATACATGCTTGGTGTGGTGGTTTGAGTAAGAATGGATCCCACAGGCTCATATAATTAGATGCTTGATCATTAGGGAGTAGCACTATTTGACAGGGATTAGGACACTGGAATGGATGTGGCCTTATTGGAGGAAAAGTGTCACTGGGGGTGGGTTTTAGGGTTTCAAATACTCAAGTCAGACCTAGTGTCTCTTCCTTTTTTCCTGCAGCCTATTGGTCGGGATGTAGAACTCTCAGCTACCTCTCCAGCATTATGCCTGCCTGTATGCTGCTTTGCTTCCCACCATGACAATAATGGATTAAAACCTCTGAACTGTGCACCAGCCTCAATTAAATGTTTTTCTTTTCTGAAAATTGTTTTTATTGAGCTATATATTTTTCTCTGCTTCCCTCCCTTTCTATCCTCTCCCATAATCCCCATGCTCCCAATGTACTCAGGAGATCTTGTCTTTTTCTACTTCCCATGCAGATCAGATCCATGTATGTCTAAATGTTTTCCTTTTGAAGAGTGGTCATGGTCATGTTTGTCTCTTCACAGCAATAGTCCACTGACTAAGACACTGGGAAAGCAAGAAATATGAAGTTTCCACAAATGAAGCATTTGAAACTAGTGTGAATATGAAACTATTCAAATTACTCTGAACTCAAATATAGTATCTAATACCAACATTTAGGATTCTTAGTAGACATTTCAAATTTAAACTGTGAACCTGCTACTAGCTAATATTTTCACTCAGTCTAGAAAGTGTGAACTTACTTTTGGTCCCCTCCTTCTTTATTCAGCCCTGATATACAATCCAATGAAGCATATCCTATCTCTATTTCTCATGAAGCCCACTGCTATCTCTAGAGCAAGGTCTATCCACCTTTACCTCCACCCACCTAAGACTGAAAAGACTTGAAAGGATCTGAGCTACCCTTCCACTTTCTATGAACCAGCTCACAACTCTCTGTGGGCACTGCACTCACATGCACAAATCCACATACAATCACACAAATATACATAATTTAAGATTAACCCCAAAATCTCTGTAAAGGGTGGGGACTAGAAGCTTCTTCCTTGATGACTAGTTTCCACATTACTAGAAGGTGCTACAGAGGTTGTAGAAGAGAAAAGTTATCAATTTTACTCAACCATGAGCCCAATAAGTTTCACTACCAACCTTTTGGTTAAGATGTGCCTACTAGGGCTAGAAAGATGATGGCTCAGCAGGTAAGATCACAGGTTGCTCTTCCGGACCACCTAGGTTCAATGCCCAACACCCACATGGCAGCTCACAACCGTCTATAACTCCAACTCCAGGCATCTGACATCTTCACACCAAATGCACATAAAATAAATTTAAATAAGTTTTAAAAAAAAGGATGTGCCAACCCATGACTAGTCCAACTTGAGGTCCATGCCACCAGAGGGAGCCTATGTCTGATACTGTCTGGATGGCCAAGAACCAGAGGCAGGGCAGTCCAGAGACCCAGGACAGAACTAAATATAACTGGGAAAAAATGTCTATGAAATCATTCCTAATCATATTCTGATGTACTCATAGATTCGTGCCCAACCCAACTGTCATCAGACGCACATCATTCAGCAACTGACTGGAGCAGATGGAGAGTCCCATAGCCAAACACCAGGCAGAGCCAGGGGGACCCTGCAGAAATGGGCAGAAAGGATTGCAGGAGAGAAGCCAAAGGGGCCAATGACACCATGAGAACATGACCTACAGTGTGGGATTTCCCTCTGTATGCTGTGATTACCATTAATGAATAAAGAAATTGTGTTCGCCTGTTGATAGGACAGAACTTAGATAGGCAGGGAAAATTAAACTGAATGCTGGGAGGAAGAAGGTAGAGTCAAAAGAGAAGCCATGGAACAGCCACCAGAGACAGACCTGCTGAAACTTTGCTGGTAGGTCACGACCTCGTGGTGATGCACAGATTAATGGAGATGGGTTAAATTAAGATGTAAGAGTTAGCCAATAAGAAGGTAGAACTAATGAGCCAAGCATTGATTTAACTAATACAGTTTTTGTGTGATTATTTTGGGGCTAAGCAGCCTCCCCCAACACTACAGAATCAATTAGCATGGCTCTTAGGGGCTCACAGAGACTGAAGCGACTCAAAAATGCATAAAGGGTCTGTGCTAGGTCCTTTGCATATATCTTATGGTTGTGTAACTTAGTGTGCTTATAGGACTCCCAACAGTGGGAATGGAGGGTGTCTCTGACTCTTTTGCCTGTGCTTAGGGCCCTTTTCCTCCTACTGGGTTGCATTATCCAGCCTTGATATGAGGGTTTATGCCCAGTCTTATTATATATTGTTAGACCATGTTCAGTGGATATCCCTGGGTGATGAACTCTTTTCTTTTTTTCTTTTTTAAAAAAGAAGGAAAACTGGAAGAGTTGTTCTGGGAGAGAGGGGAGGTAGGGGGAATGATGGCGGAAGGGAGTAGAGGAAGATGAAATTCTAGTCAGGTAGTAAAGTAATATGAGAGAAGAATAAAAAGATATGCCCACTGGTGCACTAATGACATGACTTTTATGGAGACAGCCAATTGCTTTCTGATTGGATGTGAGACCTGCTTCACAGGGAGAAAATTCATACTTATACCATAAATGTGGTCAAAAGTTCATGGCTGGGGAGATCAAATACCTAGTAGGGAAATCTCCCTCTTTTGTTTTGCTGGATGAATATACTATGTCCATTAAATCACCTTATAAGTATATTTATTTAGGCCCACAGAGCAGTGATACTATCTATCTTTTTGTTATGGATAGACGTTACTTCCAAGACTTGTACCTGGCCAAAGCGCTAAAAATAAATAAATGCTCAGGCCTAAATGAGGCCTAGATATTATCTACTCTGTGAGGCTCAGGGAGCAGGATGGAAAGGGGAAGAACAGAGGATGCTGTGGAGTGCTGTCTTCATGGCACGGCTGTCACATTCATGACTTCACAGTAGCTGCGATCACCATGTACAAACCGCACAAGCCTGGGCCCAACAATGTCTGTAATGGAGGGAAAGGGGCCCAGGAGGTTCTACCCTTCCCTGAGGAGCTAGAGGCAGACAGTGGCTGATGGAGGAGGAAGAGACTTATTTGTCAGTGGTGTAGTCAATGGTAAATTGCCTAAGCTGCTGTAAATAATTTCTCACCAGTGCTCTTATAAGCAAGATTAATTAAACTCACTGGATCACCAAAAGAAGGGGTATGAAAGTAAACTGGGAACTAGTGGGAAAAAGGAGACAAAAGAGTATAATAGGGGACAAATATGGCTAAAGTGCAGTTTATACATGTGTGAAAATTGCCATAATGAAATGAAACCTATTACTATATATAATTAATATGCATGAATTAAGAAAAAATGTAGAAGCTGGGCAGTGGTGGCACACACCTTTAATCCAGCACTTGGGAGCAGAAGCAGGTGGATCTCTGAGTTCAAGGCCAGCCTGGTCTACAAGAGCTAGTTCCAGGACAGGCTCCAAAGCTACAGAGAAACCCTGTGTTGAAACACCAAAAAAAAAAAAAAAAAAAAAAAAAAAGGGAGAACATAAAAATGGTAGGGCCACCATGGATGACAGTATGACATCTTATCACTAAGCCTATCGTTTGCAAATTGCACTCAAGACTGTAGGATGCTCAGTCCCACATACAGCATCTACATCACACTGCTTCGTCCTCAGCACTCAGACACTCAGAGACTGTGAAGCTGCAACTTCATCAAGCACAAATCCAAACTGGTCAAAACTGCAGAACAGATGCAGGAGGGGCTCACAATACCATCAGCTGAAGAGGTATTAGGAAGTAATGGCTGCTGGAGGAGAGTCAGTTTTCTTTGGCTGCAAGCCCTGAGAGGTTGCCCATGGTCTAGCAGATGCCCTAACCTGTGCACACATAGGCTAAGTGGACTCACTAGATTTTTAAAAAGAGCACAAGAAATTAAGAGGGAAAAAAAAGCTAGGGGTTTTGGAAGAGTTGGAGGGGAGGGAGTAGACAATGGATTTAATCAAAATACACATTCAGTAAAACCAAAAGACCATACAAAAGCAAGATCTAAACAACCAAATATGGATGAACCAGAAGAAAATGATCTAGCCAGGTGGTGGTGGCGCATGCCTTTAATCCCAGCACTTGGGAGGCAGAGGCAGGCGGATCTCTGTGGGTTCGAGACCAGTGTGGTCTACAAGAGCTAGTTCCAGGACAGGCTCCAAAATCACAGAGAAACCCTGTCTCGAAAAACCAAAAGAAAAGAAAAAAGGAAGAAAATGATCTAAAAAAATAACCTCAAGAGAATGTTTGAAATTCTTAAAGATGAAATGAGAAATTAACTTAAAGAAATGGAGGAAAAAACAAACAAAAAATTGGGAGATATCAGCAAATCACTTAAAGAAAACCAAGAAAAAGAACTCAAACATATAAAAGAAACTACTCAGGACTTGAAAACTGAGATAGAAAAAAATAAAACACAAGCCAAAGGAATTATAGAAACAGAAATCTTGACAAAAAGATCAGGAACCACATATGCAAGCATGAACAACAGAATATAAGAAATGGAAGAGAGAATCTCAAGTGCTGAAGATAAAAGAGAGGAAATAGACTCATCAGTTAAATAAGACATTAAATCTAACAAAGGCTTAACGCCAAATATCCATGAAATATGGGACACCATAAAAAGGCCAAATCTTGGAATAATAGGTATAGAAGAAGTTCAATTCAAAGGCACAGAAAATTCATTTAACAAAATCATAGAAAACTTTCCCTACCTAAAGAAAGATATGCCTATGAAGATACAAGAACACCAAATAGACCAGATCCAAAAAAAGTCCTCTTGCCACATAATAATCAAAACACTAAACATACAGAGTAAAGAAAGAATATTAAGAGCTGCAAAGGAAAAAGGCCAAGTAACATATAAAGGTAGACCTATCAGAATTACCCTGACTATAGGCAGAGTAGACAGAACTGAATGCAGGGAAGAAGGGCAGACAGAGAGCCGCCATGGAGCTGCCAGGTCAGACATGTTAAATCTTTCCCAGTAAGCCACGACCTCGTGGTGTTATACAGATTATTAGAAATAGGTTAAATAAAGATGTGAGAGTTAGCCAATAAGAGGCTAAACATAATGGGCCAGGCAGTGATTTAATTAATACAATTTCTGTGTGATTATTTCGGGTGTAAACTAGCAGGGTGGCCAGGACCTAAAGCAGGCCCTCTCACACAACAGATTGATGCTCCAACGTGGTAAACTGACTCCACATAAAATGTGAGAGAGCTTTAAAAAGAATATAGAGTTTAACACAGCTTCTTGCTGTTTGCTGGCGGCTTGCCTCAGCTGCTTTAAGGGAGATTTTCCTGATTCAGCTGTAGTGGGAAAAAAAGCCGCACAGTTTTAAAATGCTGGCTTTCTGGGGTATGCTGCTAGCACAGCTACTGTCTCTTGCAGGAGTCAGAGCATTTGGATGGGGTTTGTAAGTAAAGTGCTATGGTTTGATGGCAACTGGACTTGCTGTATGCCTGAAAGGGAGGCACTGCTCGTGGCTCAGAGGCACAACTGACTCACAGGCACAAGCAGCTTTGCTACGCCAGCGGTGCAGTGCACACGGCTCAGAGGCACAAGCGGTTCCGCCATGTTGGACTAGGTGGGGCAAGCAGGCAGTACCTGTATTTGACCTGGGATTGTCGCAGCTTAGATTCTTAAAAGTTTAGCATTCTAAAAGTGCAAAGCAAAAGTGTTCCTGGACAGTAAAGGATTACAGATTCAGAATAGGACAGATTCAGACATAAGTGACTTCTAAATGGGTCACAATGTTGAATAAATGTACGGAGGCTTGGGAGAGAGAAGGAAAAGAGTATAAGAGAGTCATAAAATAAAGTTAGTGCTTTAAAAAAAAGGATAAAGTCTTTAAAGAAACAGAGTACAGATAATCAGAGATTAAAAAAATAAGCTACGTAAAAATGGAAAATTCACAGAGTCTGGATTATGTGTATTATTGTGTTTTCTTTAAATTTTTTGACTGTGAAGGAGCTAAGTACAGAGAGATGTTTCATTTATTTATTTTTTATTTATTAAAAATTTCCAGCTCCTCCCCTCTTCCTATTTCCCTCTTACTCCCCTCCCCCTCCCTCTCCAGACCTAAGACAAGTCAGGGTACCCTGCCCTGTGGGGACTCCAAGGTCCTCCCCCTCCATCCAGGTCTAGGAAGGTGAGCATCCAAACAGACTAGTCTCCCAAAAAACCAGTACATGCAGTAGAATCAAAACCCAGTTGTTGCCTTCTCAGTCTGTCAGCCACATTCAGAGAGTCCAGTTTGATCACATGCTCGTTCAGTCCCAGTCCAGCTGGCCTTGGTGAGCTCCCATTAGATCAGTCACATCGCAGAGACACGTTTCATTGTGTGGGATGCTAAGCTAAACCAGCATGGATATTATAAAGGTAATATGACTTCAGAATTAGGGTATAAGAATATGGTGTTTTGGAAAAGTGGTTCTTCTTTTGTTTTCATAGAGGATGAGACCCTGTGGATTGCTTCTGGACCAATATGATATGACAGACCACGCCCTCCTGAAAGGTTTCCTTAAACACCCTCAAAAACTTACTTTATCAACTGCTGACTGAGATTAACCTAGCACATAGGATACACTATGAAAGACCTAATTAACAGCGCCCCCATACAGCACATAGCAGTTTGGAGAGAAAAAAACTGCACCCATATTCCCAAATATTGTTTATAAATTTTTTTTACATTTCATTTAGATATAATATAGATAATATGGCATTTAAAATGATTTAATAACTTAGGACTTTTCATGACCATGAGACACGTCTGTACCTGAAAGCACTAATCTACTTCAAGAGGAAGATGGGCACCAAAGAGGCTCCTTATGGAGTTGGTTAGCCATCTGGGCAAGAAACTGCTCTTGCCTGGACTGATGCATGAACTGGACATGAAGAACCTGTGGAGAGATGACTGCTGAACTTGCCTAAAGATGAGAAGATCCTTCAGAGTTCCTAATTCATAAAAGAGTCTGCAAGACATTCTGCAGGACACAGAAAAAAATGACTGAACTGTCTTTAAAATTTTCTGCTTCATGAAAATGTCTGCTGGATACTACGGGCCCGTAGGCTAAAGATGGATGCCCCGATGGTACAGAAGAACTTTAGATGACTGTACAGGCAGCAAGATGTCTTTGTCATTTCTAGAGTTTTGGAAATTGCTTACAATGTACTTCCTGTTTAATTAAGTAATATTATATCCTTCTGGAGTCTTTGATGGAGTTGAAGAACGAATAGTTATTATTATAGTTTTCCTTAGATATGATACAAGATAAAGTAGATATAAATATGGTAACTGTAGTTCTTGCTTGATAACTGTTTTGTTATATGTAATTTCACTATGTTAAAGTTAAAACCTTCCTTTTTGTTTAAACAGAAAAAGGGGAAATGATGTAGGAGGTTCTTCTGTCTATGTGTTGCTTTTACTGGCTGAATAAAGAAACTGCCTTGGCCTTTTGATAGGTCAAAACTTAGGCAGGCGGAGTAGACAGACTGAATGCTGGGAAGAAGGGCAGACAGAGATCTGCCATGGAACTGCCAGGTCACACATGCTAAATCTTTCATGGTGTTATGCAGATTATTAGAAAAGGGTTAAGTCAAGATGTGAGAGTTAACCAATAAGAGGCTAGACATATTGGGCCAGGCAATGATTTAATTAAACAAACAAACAAAAAAGAATACACCTGACTTCTCAGTGGAAACAATGAAAGTCAGAAAGTCATGGTCAAGCATTATGCAGACATTAAGAGACCACAGATGCCAGCCCAGACTACCACACCCAGCAAAACTGTTGATCACCATAGGAGGACAAAACAAGATATTCCATGACAAATCTAGATTTGACCAATACCTAGCCACAAACCCAGACCTACACAAAATATTAGAAGGAAAACTCCAACCCAAGGAAGATGGCTACACCAACAAAAACACAGAAAATTGATGATCTCATTACAGCAAATCCAGAAAAAAAAATGCACAAATTAACATCACCAATGATGAAAACTAAATTAACAGGAGATAGCAACCACTGGTCATCAATATCCCTTAATGTAAATGAACTCAACTCATCCATAAAAAGGCACAGGCTAACAGATTGGATATGAAAACAAAATCCATCCCTCTTCTGCATACAACAAATGCATCTCAACCTCGAAGACAGACATCGTCTCAGAGTAAAGGTTGGGAAAAAAATATACCAATCAAATGGACCTAAGAAACAAGCGGGTGTAGCTATTCTAATATCTAACAAAATAGACTTCAAGCTAAAATCAGTCAAAAGAGACAAAGAAGGACATTTTATATTAGTCACAGGAAAAATCCATCAAGAGAAAATTTCAATACTGAACATCTATGCCCCAAATACAAGGGCACCCTCATATATCAAAAAACACTTTTAGGGCTGGAGAGATGGCTCAGCGTTTAAGAGCATTGCCTGCACTTCCAAAGGTCCCGAGTTCAATTCCCAGCAACCACATGGTGGCTCACAACCATCTGTAATGAGGTCTGGTGCCCTCTTCTGGCCTTCAGGCATACACACAGACAAAATATTGTATACATAATAAATAAATGTATTAAAAAACACTTTTAAAGTTTAAATCATATATTAAACCACACACACTAGTAGTGGGAGACTTCAACACTCCCCTCTTACCACAGGAGAGATCAATCAGACAAAAAATGAACAGAGAAATAAGAGAACTAACAGATGTTATGACTCAAATGGACTTAACAGACATCTATAGTATATTCCATCCAAACCACAATCCCAGAGACCTTAGACAACAATGCAGACACTAAGAGTTATATAGACATAATCTACATGGGAAGTAGAAAGTATAAAAAGACAAGATCTCCTGAGTAAATTGGGAGCATGGGGACCTTGGGGGAGGATTGAAGGGGAAGGGGAGAGGCAGGAAGGGGAGCAGAGAAAAATATAGAGCTCAATAAATATCAATAAAAAATGTTAAGACAAAAAATACACTCATTGGCATTTTTTCTCCCAAAATAGATTACTGTATCCATAATTACTGACAATAACTTATTTGCAATAGCTAAAAATTAGAAAAATCAAAATGAATGAAAACATAAGTACAATACATTCATGAAATGTGACTCATAATACAAAGTAACAAATTGTAGCTGGCAAGATGGCTCAAGAGGCAAAGGCATTTGCTACCTGAGTTCAATCATTAGGGCTCACATGGTGGAAGACAAGAACCTACTCTCCCAAGCTGTCCTCCCATCTTTACATGTAAGCCATGTCATGCTCACACCACACAAATTATACATAAAAATTAAGTAATTAATTAGTTTTTTAAAGTTAATAAACTTTGACATGCAAGAGTGTCAACTCATCAAAAGTTATTTCGGGGAAAAACGTCAAATGGTCATATACTAACTTTATTCATGAGGCAGGCATCTTTAAATGGCAAAATTACAAAGACAGCAGATTAAAAAGTATAGTGAGGGGGCTGGACAGATAGCTCAGTGGTTAAATGAGCTGACTGTTCTTCCAGAGGAAGCTCACATGGTGGCTCACAACTGTCTCTAATTCCAGTTCCAGGGAACCTTATCAATGCCCATAAAATATTTTATATAACAGTTACATGAGAGAAACTGAATGAAGGGTAACATGGGAACCTATTGACACTATCTTTGCAACTTCCTATGAATTCAAAATATTTAAAAGCAATTATAAAGTAATCAGCAAAGTACAATTATGTAGAAAATGCGGCCTGTTAATAAAAACTTTTTTTATTTTCAGCAAACAGTAGTTGTAGTCCCTAGTGCCAGGCCCAGAGACAGCAATGAAAACTGTATGACTTCAAAGGGCTGTTAGTTTAGTGGTAGAAAAGACAAGTCAGACAAAGTGACACAGGCATCTGCACTCTGGAGAGGGGTTTAGCAGAACCGATACCTGCATCCAGCTGCTGCTCCCCGTTCATCTCCACAGCATATGGGCTGGCTCCTCCCCAGGCCAAGGATAGGTTGAGGCTCTGCTACGATAGGACGATGATCTGAGGTTTCAAGTTTCTGTTCAATGGGCATCCAAGGATCTAAACAAAGGTGTTTTTAGAAAGTTACAAACATGGCCAGCATTTGATTGGGTTGAGAGGACAGAGAAAAGAAAATCACTTAGAGGATGTAGGTTTACAGTGGTGGGGACATGGCATCTTTTCCAAATGTGAAGTTTGTCTAATGAGTATGAATACCCAGAGGAGTGTACAAGAAGACTGTAACAGCCTTAACAGCTAGGGATTACAATAAATTGTGTTTGAAGAGATGGCTCAACAGTTATGAGCACTGACTGATGACTTCAGGACCCAGGTTCAAGTCCCAGTACCCATATGGTGGTTCACAACCACCTGTAACTCCAATTCCAGGGCATCTCGATGCCTTCTGGCCTCCTTGGGCATCAGGCACGATGACACACACCTTTATTCCCGGGACTCAGTGAGAGGCAGGCATTTTGTGAGTTTTAAGCCAGCCTGGTCTATATGGCAAGTTTCAAAACAGCCAGAGCTACATACTGACAACCTGTCTCAAGGAAAAGAAAAAAGAAAGAAAAAAAGTTTTACTGGAATAGAATCCACACAGGAGATGTACAATCTAGTAATTTTTAATTAAATTTACAGAGGACTTAGCTATTACCATATACCAGTCTTAGAATATCTGTGTCGGCCGGGCGGTGGTGGCACACGCCTTTAATCCCAGCACTCGGGAGGCAGAGGCAGGTGGATCTCTGTGAGTTCGAGACCAGCCTGGTCTACAAGAGCTAGTTCCAGGACAGGCTCCAAAACCACAGAGAAACCCTGTCTCGAAAAACCAAAAAAAAAAAAAAAAAAAAAAGAATATATCTGTGTCATCCTGAAAAGAGACTTCATGCTCATGCTCACTAAGCACACTAAAAGGTGACCGTCATCATCATGAGCTCACAGGTACAGAACAATTATCATACCTGCCCTGGAGCCAATAGCTAGCAAGCAGCAGAACCAGACTTTTAACCAAGAAGGGTATCTACATTTCATATCCTTAATTACTGTATTATCTCTGAAATCAAAGCAAATGATGATGACTTTGAACTCCTAATGCTCCTGGCTGTGCCTTCTGAATGGTGGGATGCATGGTTGTTATGGTTAATTCTAAGAAAGAAAATTCAATAAGTATTTGTCAGGTAGTAGAGGGGGAAAACCCACTAAGATATTTTAATTTGCATACCTATTCCAATTCAAAAGACATATACTTTTAAAATCTGCTGTTAAATATGGTGGATGTCCAACTGTTCAGATTTACAGCTCTAACTCTGCTCCTGGCAGGTATAAGTCACTAAAAGCCACTCCATTTCCTGTTTCTTCTCTCTCAACAGTACTCAACCATCATTCCCTGCATACGTCTGCTTTAGAGATTAAATTAAACTAGTGTTCAAATTTGTCAAATAAACTTGATTTCAGGATAAAAATCTTCTGCTGATTTATTAGGTTGTTTCTCCTGATTATTTTTATTGTTGCTAATTTACTGCTACATGTCTAAAAAAATTAAAAATTAAAGTCTGACAAAGTCCAGGTTTTAAAGCACTGACAGACAAATCTTAGTCACCTATATAAACTAAATTAAATTTGATCAAAATGTAATCTTTTCAAGATTATGTAAATTCAATTACCAATAGAGTATCTGTCTTAGCTCAAAAATTGGCACTAAGAAATGCATTAAACGCCTAAAATTATTTCTTCTTAGGAACAGGTTCTTCTAATGCCCAGGCAAGACTTTATATCAAGACTTAAGTGATTCTCCTAGAATTCTCTCAAATATTAACACACTTGGCAAACAATGAGAAAATGTTAAGGAAAACATGGCACAAGAATATAAACATGTAAAATAGTCATTAAGTGTCTTGTTTTGAGACTATGTCTCTCTATAGAGCCCTGGCTGCCCTAGAATTTATAAAGTCAGGTTTGCCTTCAACTCAGAGATCTGCCTGCCTCTGCCTCCCTAACCTCTGTTGTGGTTAAAAGGCGTGCCAACACACCCATTCATTAAAAGTGTTATTAATGAAACATTTTTATTCTCAATCAAATTCCAAAGGAAGTGTTTTACTTTATTGATATGCTAATTCTTTAAGAGGACATGCATATCCAAAAGGTGAGAATGTAGACAGGGGCTGAGGATATAGCATAGTGATAGATCATTTGTCAAGCAGAGACACCCTGGATTTGACTCCATTAACAAGAAAAGAGCAATAACAAAACAACAATAACACACATACATGTATGGCTTAGGGTTGATAAAGCAATTGCGTAGATGGAAGTTTCTGTAAAGATTTGTCACTCGAGGCTGGGTGGTGGCGGCACATGCCTTTAATCCCAGCACTTGGGAGGCAGAGGCAGGCAGATCTCTGTGAGTTCGAGGCCAGCCTGGTCTACAAGAGCTAGTTCCAGGACAGGAACCAAAAGCTACAGAGAAACCCTGTCTCGAAAAATTAAAAAAAAAAAAAAAAGATTTGTCACTCGTATTGTTTTACTAAAATGCTGTTTGGTCAGTAGTCAGGCAGGAAGTATAGGTGGGGCAAGCAGAGTAGGAGAATTCTGGGAAGAGGAAAGGTAGAGACACAGTCACCAGCCAAACGTAGAGGAAGCAAGATGATAATAAAAAGGTACCAAGCCATGTGGCTAAACACAGATAAGAATTATAGGTGAATTTAAGTTGTAAGAACTAGTTAGTAATAAGCCTGAGTTATAGGTCAAACAGTTTATAATTAATATAAGCCTCTGTATGTTTATTTTGAAATGAACAGCTGAGGGACCAGGCAAGACAGAAACTTCCATCTACAGGAATAGCCAACAGTTTCCTCATTGGATTTAAGGCCTGCTATACAGGGAGAAACACTACCTAGTACTGTAAATATGGCCAATAATTCGTGGCTGGGAAGCACACATGACCCAGGGATGAACCCATTACTATTATTTTGCTAAATGAACATAATATCAACTTGCTCTCTAATTTGTATCTCTCTACTCACAGATTAGTGAAGCTCTCAAATCTCAGATCAAATCAGGAGGAATTGTGCAGTGGCTAGTAGTAGAAGCTCACACCTGATCAGGAGTGTTGGTGGCATGCTCAGTCACAATGCACCATCTATTCTACTTATTTTTTTATTTTTATTTTATGGGTATGAGTGTTTTGTCTGCATATATGTGCCTGAGGAGGCAGAACAAGAGAACCCTGGAATTGGGTGGGTGCTGGGAAGTGAACCTGGGTATTCTTTTAAGAGAAGCAAGTGCTCATAACTCTGAGCCCAATCTCCAGCCCAAATGGGATTTATCAATACTACATAAAACTCTACCCCAAGGCTTAGGGACCATCAAGGAGGAGGGGAGAAAAAGACTATAAGAGCAAGAGGTCAAGAGAGGACCAAAGCAAAACACTCTTCTGAACATGACAGAACTGCTATTCTCATAAACTCACAATAGCTGTGTCTGCATAAGATCAAGCCAGTCAACGGCCTAGCATGGAGGAAAAAATGGTTCATGAGCCCCTATCCCTGAAGAGCTATGGATAGTTGATGACCTCTCTGAGAGGAAGAGTCAGTTTTCTTTAAAGATGTGGCTCCTGGTAGATCAACCATGCTTCAGTGGATGGATAAGACCCAGAAATATATGGGCAGCACAAACTAGACTCTAGGATGTTTTCTTTTGTAAAGAGGAAGTTGAAATGGGTATAGAGGGGCGGGGTGAATTTGGGAAGAGATAGGGATGAAAATATGATTAAAATTCTATTTATGAAATTCTCAAATTTATAAAAATATTTTTAGAAAACTACCTTGTTCTTGAATATTTACAGCAACATTATTCATAATAGATAAATGGTAAAAATTATTCAAATGTTTACCAATCAATTAATGGATAAATAAAATGTGGGGTATCTAAGACAATGAAATCTAAATAATCCACACAAAAAAATATAATACTACTACATTTTATGATGTGATATGGTGGTTTAAACAGGTATGGCCCACACAGATTTTTTTTTTTTGGTTTTTCGAGACAGGGTTTCTCTGTGGTTTTGGAGCCTGTCCTGGAACTAGCTCTTGTAGACCAGGCTGGTCTCGAACTCACAGAGATCCACCTGCCTCTGTCTCCCAAGTGCTGGGATTAAAGGTGTGCACCACCATTGCCCGGCGAAACTTTGAATTTATGAAAAAATATGATCATATCAGCTATAGGAGATTTGTCATTTCTCTAGCTTATAAAATAGTGGGATAAATAAATGATTTTAAAATGCTTATCAACTTTGGATACTATGAACAAAAATTTCAAAAATCATAATTTAATAATCTTAATATTTCATAGAAGTAGGTACTAATTAGTAATTGCTGTGGAAATGGCTGTAAAATACTCAATAGTGTGAACCAGGAACTTGTAAATTTATCAGAACTACATTTCCAGTATTATTATAGAATAGTTAATATAGTATTTATGCCTGAGACTTTTTCTTTTTTTCTTTTGGTTTTTTGAGACAGGATTTCTCTGTAGCTTTGGAGCCTGTCCTGGAACTCCCTTTGTAGATCAGGCTGGACTAGAACTCACAGAGATCCGCCTGCCTCTGCCTCCCGAGTGCTGGGATTAAAGGCGTGCGCCACCACCGTCCGGCTGCCTGAGACTTTTTAAAATGTGTTTTAAAACTTAGAAAAATTGACATTCGAGGGCCTTTACTAGAAAATTCGTGTCACAATTGATACCTAAAAATATTAGCATAGGGGCTGGAAAGATGGTTTAGCAGTTAAGAGCACTGACTGCTCTCCCAGAGGACTTAGCTTCAATTCCTAGCACCCACATGGCAGCTCACAGATGTCTCTAATTCCAGTTCCAGAGGATTCAGTGCCTCCTTTTGGCTCTGAGGGCACCAGGCACACAAGTGGTTCGTAGATAAATATGCAAGGAGAACACCCATACACATAAAATGAAAGTCACACATTTTTTACAGTGAGCATAACTTAGTGATTAGCATGGGAAACCCCTTTGTGGCTGATTAGTACATTTAGAGAAAATGAAGTGTAAGGTGGGGTTGAAGCTGATCAGAAAGTTGCAACAGTGAAAAAAACAAAAACAACCCCTACCCCCAAAATCAACCCTATTCTAGATTTTATTTTTAAAAATGGGTGTTATAATCAGGTAAAGCATAGCTTATGAAAATAACTTAAACCCAAAATGTTATATATATATATATATAAGGTATAAGATACAGTTCTACTAATTGGCAACATTTTTTTGAAAGCTCAAAGAGCAAGGCCTCAGTAGTGATGGAAGCAGACAGGCATGTTCCTCCGATTTCCTTTGGAATTCATGACTTTTCTTACCTAAACTGCTCTTCTCAGATTTTACAGTCTTTGTTACAGTGCATCCTTCCGATTGTTCAGGCTCAGAATTTACTCTCTTCATCCATCTTTACTCCTTTCAATGTTTTCACTGTTCCTGTCCTCAACCTAGACACCAGTGCCTCTCATTGGACTCTTCCAGTATCTTCTAAATTGATCTATCTGTTCCTGCTTTTATTTCCAGTCTGTTTCAACACTGTTCAACATAGTTATAGAGTAGCTCCTTGAAAAGATCGCATTATGCCCCTTTTCTGCTCTAATTCTCCAGTGGCTTCCTCAAAGCTAGAGTCTTTCTAACAACCCATAAGTTCTTTTTTGCTTGTAGTTGATGGCTCAGCTTCCTGTTCTTGCTGCAATGCTTCATGCTGCTGTGCTTCCCCACAAGGAATTCCTATCCCCCTGGAATCATAAGCCCAAATAAATGCATTCTTCTATAAGTTACCTTGGTCATGTTATTTTATCACAGCAGCATAAAGTAACTGATATGGAAGTTTCAGCACTAGTTTCTCATCTGTTGCTGTGATAAAACCATAACAAAATGACTTTGGTGGAAGGGTTTATTTGGTGTGCACTTAAAAAACAGTTTGTCATCAGGGCAGGAGTTCAGATAGGAATCTGGAGGCAGGAACTGAAGTGGAGACCATGGAAGACTGCTGCTTACTAACTTTCCCTTATGACTTACTCAGCTTGTTTTCTTATACAACCAGGACCTCTTGCATAGGGGTGGTAACACCCACAGTAATCAATAAAAGCCCCACTGTGCTTATAAGCCAACCTGATGGAGGTTCCTTTTCTTGGAAAGTGTCTTAGTTTGTGTCAAGTTGACAAAATCCAACTAATATAGACTATTGTTTTTAATCTAAATTTCACTTATTCAATTTTACCAATAATGATTTAGGTGAAAACCTGCTAGCTCAGAGAAACAGAGAAAGCACTTTGCTGATTTTCCTCCTTTGCCAATGTCCCCAAAAGAGAACTTTCTCCTACACTATCTCAAACAAAACTCCTCAAACTGAATGTCCCTCCCTTCTACTTCCTGTGCATCTCTGTGTCCTCCTGTCCCACCTCACTCTCTATGTTTTTTTTCTTCTTCCTGTCAACTGTTTGGTTGTTCCACCTCTTAACCTATGGTTGACTTTATTTAATCCTATTTACAATATTAAGTGGAAAGCTCTTGGATTAAAAGTGTGTGCTAGCACTGAGCCATAGTACAACTAGGCAGGTTTTTCCAGTAAATAACACAATCTCGGGGTTTATAGTGTATTAATACCCTGCAGCAATAGATTCTTTCAGTATACATACCATTTTTAAAGAAAAATCTAAAAGTGTCTTTTACATGTCATAAAATTCACTTATGTGAAGTATACAGGGGCTGAGGAGAAGGCTTGATCAGTAAACCACCTGATTGACACAGCATAAGAACTTGAGTTCAGATCCTAACGGCCCACATTAAAATAGAAAGCCAAATGCATTATCATAAACCTATATATAATTCTACACTGGAGGGGATGAAACAGGAGAGATTCTGGGGCTTGCTGACCAGTCATCTAGCCAATTCAGTAAGTTCCATATTAGGTGAGACCAACAGGAAGGGAGGAACCCAGCCCCCCCCCAAAATAGTGGAAGGTGATAGAGTCCCTTGACCTCTGACCCCCACACATGTACATACAGAGACACAAAGTATACAGTTAGAGTATTTTCTTTTATCATTTAGTTATTTGTTATTTATTTTTGAGATAGATTCTTACTGTGTAGCTCTAGCTGTCATGGAATTTACCATGTAGACTATGCGGCCTCAAACTCTGCTCTGATTAAAGGCAAGTGCCACTATGCTTGGCTGAGTTTTTCTTTTTTAAAAAAATATACAGAGAAGTACCAGGATCTTAGCTATCATTACCAGTTATTACAGGATGATATAGCTATCACTATCACAACCCAGTTTTCAAATATTTAGTGTTCCATCAAAAAAAATATTAAGCACAAAAACCACCCTCTGTTAATTATTGACCTCTCTCCCTGGTGTTTGGCCTCCATTAATCTTTCTGTGCCTGTAGAGGTGAAGACAGTTTGCCTGTCTTGCATGTTTAACATAATTGGAAACATACAAAATTTGGCTTTTATGTCTGTCTTCTTTTACTTACTATAGTATTTTTAAGGTACCCAAATGTCTTCTATTGCTGTGAAGAGACACCATGGCCACAGGAACTCTTACAGAGAAAATATTTCATTGAGGCTGGCTTACGGTTTCAGTCCATTATCTTGGCAGGAAATGGTGGCATGCAGGAGGACACGGTGCTCGAGAAGGAGCTGATAGTTCTGCATTTTGATCCTCAGGTAGTAGATGGTGACTGTGTACCACACTGGACATAGTTTGAGTGTATAAGACCTCAAAGCCTGCCTCTACAGTGACACACCTACTACAGCAAAGCCACACTTTCTAATAGTATCACTCCCTATGGGTTGAGCATTCAAACTCAATAGTCTGTGTGGGCCGGGCGGTGGTGGCGCTCGCCTTTAATCCCAGCACTTGGGATTAAAAAAAAAAAAAGTTTTCTTTATAGATACCAATAAGAAGAACACTTTTTGTTGTTTTGCTTCCTTTTTTAGACAGGATCTCACTGTGTAGCCGTGGCTAGCCACGACTGGATGCTCTGTAGATCACACTGGTCCTGAACTCACAGAGAGATCCACCTGCCTCTGCCTCCCAAATTAGGATTAAATATGTACACTATCACATTCAACAGATAAACACATTTTCTAAGTCAGTATATCTTTTCTTAAGAAATAAAGAGGACTCTAATTCACAAGCATAGCAATGTAAAAATGTACTAATTAAAGGACTGAAAAGGCTGGGCTGCTTGGTAATCATTATCAAGAAAAAGCAGTATTTAAGTGCCTTCAAGTGAACTGGATAGTTCTAAAAGATAGCCAATAAATATATTTAAAATTCTGAATTTTTACACGTCTGGAAAAAGAAATTAAAACTATATTGATTCCATCTTACACCAAAAAGAATGGCTTACCAAGCAAATAATAAAAACTGACACTGGCAACAACTAGCATGAGCGTCCCCTTTAAGCTCATGGGAAGGTAAAATGTATGTATATAGCCCCCTGTGAAAATCAGTATGGTAGTTCCTTATAAAAACAAAACCTACAACTATCATGATCCAGCTTTATCACTCCTGTGTATATTTTCCAAAGACCCTAAGTTAAAAGTACATAAAATGCATGTGTGAAAATGTTATTAATAAAACTCTTAATTTGCATGTCATTTTTTAACTTAATAAAGTTAATACAGAGTACCCAACTTGTATGTCCCTGTCTATTTTTATATTTTAAACAGCAAATAAATTCTAATAATAGTGGTTTTAAATTACATCAATTCTTTAGACATTCTAAGAAATTATTAAAAGTTGAGTATCTTTTATATGATGCCTGTCATCATAAGTGTTTTAAATTTCAGATTCTAGAATATTTGCATAGACTTTGCCAGTGAGCATCCCTAATGAACAATTCAAATTAGAGATGCTCAGTGTGTAGAACTAAGTACATTACTATATTTACTTTTGCCAAAATGGTCTCATCATCTTGTTACTTTGAGATAACAACCAGTTTAATTACTTCAAGAAGGAACACTATTTATTTATAAAAGATCTTCTTTAAATAAACTCCTCTGGGGTGAGAGAGAAACAGAGCTGACATCTGAGTGATCGCTGCACCAAACACAGTGCAGTACGATTGTTTCACCATTCCAACAACATCTGAAATACTGCCATTTTAGAGGCCAGGGAATGGAGAACCAAAGAAACTGTATTACTTAATTTACGCTAATTTACTGGCTATCAAAAAAGAAAACTTTATGTGAAAGGCTTTCCCCCCACAAATAGACTTCCTCATCTTCTGTCATTTCCTCTCAAACACTTTATGTATGTTCTAAAGCCTCAAATACAGAAAGAAGATATAGAGAACTACTTACAGAAAGCCTTTAGAGCTACAACCCAATGAATCAGCTAACAAAAAGTAACGCCAAGATAGGATAGATAATCGAGTATTTTCTCTGAATTTGTCAAATGCAAATAGAGTACACATTTTTGTTTACTAACTCTTAAATCTTAAATTAATCTATTTTTATTATTTCATGTATTGCCACAAGGCTGTGGCTTACTGGGTAAAGTTTCGGCATCTGTCTTCTTCAGAAGCTACATAGCGCCTCCTTGATTCCATCTACTTTCTCTATATGTATCTCTTCCAGCTTAGGTATATTCTGCCCTGCTATAAGTCAAAGCAGCTTTATTCATCAACCAATAAAAGCAACACATATACATCCCACATCATCTCCCTTTTTCTGTCTAGTTAAAAAGAAACTTTAATATAGTAAAATTACATATAACAAAACAAGTATCATGCAAGAATTATAGTTACAATATTTCTTTATGAGTCTAAAGTTTTATACCTAATTTATCTTTTATAATAACTAAGGAAAACCATAACTGTCTTCAACTCTTTAAAGACACCAGAAAAATATAATACTACCTAAGTAAACTGAAAGTCCACTATAAGAAGCTTTCAAAGCTCTAGAATTGAAAGAGACATCTCACTTCCTAGACAGTCACCTAAAGTTCTTTTGTAATGTGGGGGTTTCCATCTTCAGCCTACAAGCCCATAGTATCTGCCAGACTTTTCCATGAAATTTAAAAGGCTGTTTTGCCAATATTGGCAGTTTGTCAGTCACTTTTGCCTAAATCCTGCAGAATGTCTGGCAGACTCTTTGAAGAAGCAGGAACCCAGCCGGGTGGTGGTGGTGCACGCCTTTAATCCCAGCACTCGGGAGGCAGAGGCAGGCGGATCTCTGTGAGTTCGAGACCAGCCTGGTCTAAAAGAGCTAGTTCTAGGACAGGCTCCAAAACCACAGAGAAACCCTGTCTCGGGGGGGGGAGAAGAAGAAGAAGAAGCAGGAACCCTGAAGGACTGTCTCATCTTTAGGCAAGTTAAGCAGTCATTTTGTTGGTCCTGCATGTACAGTTTATACTGTATGCCATCAAGTAGTCCAGGCAAGAGCATTTCCCCCCCAAAAGGCTAGCCTTGTCACATTGAAGGCAAATTCCATAACAAGTATTTTTAATGCTATCAACCTCTAAGAAGTATCTGATTCTCCCAGAAGCAGGCATGACTCATTGCTGAGAAAAGTATAAATTCATAAAACATTTTAAATGCCATATTCCATAGGTCTTTGAACGATTTGAAGAATATCTATCCATCTGAAATATATCTTGTACTGTATTCCCATTCCTAACATATCACTTAGATTTGCTGTCTAGCAGTTATCACAGTAACCAGGTTTCATTTATTTCCTTGTGTTTGTCTTTTGTCTCTTAAGGGTACTGTACAATGACAATGGCTATTTGTACAACGAATGACAGGCACAAAGAGTGAGTCAAAGATGGAGAAAGGGAGCAAGGAAAAGTGAACACATTTCCAACCTATATCTCAGTTTTGTAATAACAAACCTAAAGAAGACTTCATAAGACGTCAAGCCTTCGACTACTGTGAGTCACAGACCTCTACCTTAGCACCTTCCTCCAAGAGTCTAAAATAACCACTCAACAACAGAGCAACTTCAATGAATGAATAAGATCATATAAAAGGCAAAAAAAGAAAAAAAACCTTTCTAACTTCAGATCATTTCTCACAGTATTTCCAAGAGCTATAGTTCTAGAGTTCAAACTGAGAAAGGCATTTACAGTACACTACACAGAAACACAATAGAAGTTAGCAAAAGAAAGCCCTCCTCTCCGGCCTATATTCTGTACCCCAGACCCTTCCTACAATATAAAGTAATATGGTATGGCTGTCAAAGAGTAAAAGGTAAAAATCTGAGCCCTCATTTATTAGGTGAGACAAAAGACAAAGGAATCAAAAATAATATAGCAGGTTTAGCAGGTGAGATGGCTCAGTGGGTCAATGGGTTTGTAAAGCATTTGCTGTACATGACAATGGTTAGATAGGTCCCTTCAACTCACTAGGGAAGGGGAGAATTAGCTCCCAAATGTTCTCAACCTCCAGATGCACACTCTCGCATGTGTCATACAAGTCATAATACACAATAGTAATTAGTAATCTTTTGTTTGGTTTGGTTTTTTTTTTTTTTGGTGGTGGTGGTTTTTGAGGGGTTTTGTTTTTTTGGGTTTTTTTGTTTTGTTTTGTTTTTCGAGACAGGGTTTCTCTGTGGAACAGCCCTAGCTGTCCTGGAACTAGGTCTTGTAGACCAGGCTAACCTTGAACTCACAAGAGATCCAACTGTCTCCGCCTCTCGAATGCTATGATTAAAGGAGTGCACCACCACCACCTGGCAATCGCAATAATTTTTAAAAATACTATTGCAAATCTTTGTTTGTTTTGGAGAAGGTCTGACTGTAGTTTTTGCTATGGAAATAATCTGATCTACGGTAAATAAAGTACTACAAGCTTACTTTTAATTTATTTGGCTGTGGGTCACTCTTAACAGATCTAGAGAAAAGGGGAAGGGAAAAGGGCACAGAAACTCCAACTGCTAGCATTCTACTAACTCTGTCTCTACTTAGAGAAGAAAAATCTATAATCCAAAATGGATTAGCAAAGTAAAGTAGACTATGGAATAGTATTCACCCTTAAAAAAGAAAGAAATTTTGACACATGAATGTGTGTTAAACATCAGATCTATAGGACAGATAAAACTGTGAGGGCTAATGAAATAAGTCAGTCACAAATATAATATATATAATAAATAAGTAACCTATGACTTTGCAAATGCTTACATGTGTATCTAGATCAGGCAGTTTCAGAGAGGCAGACGACAAAAGTGGTTGACCTGAGCTAGGGCAGGATGAGCTTACTATTTAATGGGTATGTACGGCTTTCCAGTGTTACAAAACAAAGAGTTACAGCAATGATGGCTACAAAACAATGTGGATGGATTTAATTTCACTAAACTATACTTTTAAAGAGATCAGGATAAATTGTATTTCATAATAAAAAAGCGAGAGAAAGGTTGGCATCACCAATTTTTTATTTTATTTTATTTCATTAATTAATTAAGTTTTGGGTTTTTCAGGACAAGAGTTTTGCTGTGTAGCTTTGGAGCCTATCCTGGAACTTGCTCTGTAGACCAAACTGGCCTTGAACTCACAGAGATCTGTGACATGGAGCAGGGGCCCTTTGTTCAATAATCACACAGAAACTGTATTCATTTAAACATTGCCTGGCCCATTAGCTCTAACTTCTTATTGGCTAACTCTTATATCTTGATTTAACCTATTTCTATTAAATCTGTGTATTGCCACATGACTGTGCTTACCAGCAAGATTCTAACCAGCAGGAGCTCCATGGTGTCTACCTGTCTGCCCTTCTTCCCAGCATTCAGTTCTGTCTTCTCCATGCCTGCCTAAGTTCTGCCCTATCAAAAGGCCAAGGCAGTTTTTTTATTCAACCAATGAAAGCAACACATAAACAGAAGGACCTCCTACACCAGAGATCCACCTGCCTCTACCTCCTGAATGTTGAGATTGAAGGTGTGTGCCAACATCATTTGGCAATCACCAACTTTTTAAACTAGTTAATAAACAGATTCATATCATAAATCATGATGAGCACCACAAATAAATGTGACTGGCAATTAAATACATCTAGATTTTAGTGTACTTAGTCATAAAGTAAAAAAATAAAAGACAAGAGAACTCAACCCTGGCAGTAAGTTGTAGAGTAGTGAAGAGCTAGCAATGACAGAGTGGGGGGCATTAAATAAGAACTGCCACACAGGGCCGAGCAGTGGTGGTGCACACCTTTAATCCCAGCACTCAGGAGGAGAGGCAGGTGGATCTCTACAAGTTCACAGCCAGCCTGGTTATCTATAAGAGCTAGTTCCTGGACAGGCTCCAAAGCTACAGAGAAACCTTGTCTTGAAAAACAAAAACAAAAAACAAACAAACAAACAAACAAACAAAAAACCTGCCACACAACCCTGTAGCATCCCAGACTTGTGACAAATGGTCCCTAACCACGCTCTAAAGAGAGGATGGTTTGATATCTAAAGTAACATGTAATCTGGGACATCACTGGACCTAAACACAGATTTACTCAACTACAGGAGATAAGCACTAATCACACTGAGATCATAACCACAGTGAAGACCTGTTTCCAGTTAGCTGCCAGTTCTAGAGGCTTGTCTCAGCTTGTGGTCAAGACACAGACATACAGAAGGGACTGGACTAAACGAAGATGAGTCCTTGGCTTTCTTATGCTTTTAGGCATTATCTAAGATACTACCCTATAGGTAGTATTTGGTGTCACAGTCCACTCAGCTTAATCTATCCTATAACTAAGCTTTTCCTACATATGAAATTAAATATTTTCTATATGAGACTGTATTAGGGTTTTATTGTTGTGATGAGACACCATGACCATGGCAACTTTTATAAAGGATAACATTTATTTGGGGCTGGCTTACTGTTCAAAAGTTTAGTCTATTATTGTCACACCAGGAAACAAGGTGGTATGCAGGCAGACACAGTGCTGGAGAGGTATCTGAGAGTTCTCCACCTGGATCCACAGGCAATAGGAAGAGAAAGTGAACCACTAGGCCTGGCTTAAGCTCAATGACACACTTCCTCCAACAAGGACAAACCTCCACCACCACTCCCTATGAGTCTATGGGCGCCATTTTCATTTAGACCACCATAGCTACATAATAAATTTTAGTATTCAGCATCGCACCCACCCTTCAGACTGTGTCATTCTGACACATCAGCAGTGTAGCAGGAGCGAAAGCACAGGCTCCCATAGCACTGGTGGAAACAGGCTTTGTAAGAGCTAGGTTACAGACAGCTTTTCCTCGCTACTCCTTCAACATTTCATTTTCTGACAAGTTCCTAAAACTACTTATCTCCTTTAGATCAAAGCACCTGAAGCTGTTTTCTGGCTATGTGTAAACTTAATATTGCGGAGACGAATTTTTGCCAACTTGACACAAACCTAGGCATACCTGGGAACAGGAAATATTAACTGAGAAATTATCTTCATCAGACTGGCCTGTGTCTACAAGGTGTTTTCTTAACTGCCAGTTGACACAAGAAGGTCCACCACGAGCAATGCTATCCCCAGGCAGATGTGTAAGAAAGATAACTCAAAGGCCAGAGGAGGCAAACAATCCACGTTCCTACAGGGTTTGCCTTATAGTCGGACTTTCCTTTGGGCTGTCAGCTCACTGGCAAATAATTACATGGAGACTTATTAATTATGAAGGTTCAGCCTATAGCTTGGGCTTGTTCCCAATAATTCATCTAACTTGAATTAACCCATTTCTATTAATCTATGTCCTGCCATGGCTATTACCTCTTCTCCTGCACATCCTGCTTCTTCCAAGTCACACTGGCATCCCTGGCATGCCTAAATTATCTCTTCTCTCTGCTTGGAAGTCCTGCCCATCTCTTCTGCCTAGCTACTGGCCATTAGCTTTTTATTACAATAATCACAGTAACACTGTATTATCTTCACAGTGTACAAATATCCCACAATATATCCCACTTTTTGTCTAAATAAAAAGGGAAAGTTTTAACTCTAACACTGTAAAACTATATACATATATATTAAACAATTATCAACAAGAAATACATTCATAATGTTTAGTACTTTAATATTGGCAAATTCAAAGAAAATATTGCATTATCTATCCTATCTTGATGAGTTCCAACCTTTGTACCTGAACCATTTTATATCATAACTTGTAAAACCATCCTAAAAATATCTTTCTAGACCTAAAAACATCTTTTTAGATAAACAACTTAAGCTTTTATGTTTCTCAGCATTATAAACTTTACATCTCTTATATAAGTTTTTTTTCTGAATTTAGTACCAAGGAAAATGTTAACTATAACTATCTAGTCTTTAACCCTACCAACAAGCTAGGAAGAATATAATATTACCTGAGTAAGCAGATAGTATAGAACAAACAACTTCTAAAACTACAGGAAGAACGAAAACAGCTGGTTTCCTGGACAGTCACCCAAAGTTCCTCTGCAACACTGGGCATCTTCCTTTGGCCTACAATCCTAGAATATCTGACAGACTTTTTTGTGAAGCAGGAACTTTTGAAGACCTGTCCTACCTTCTCTTGGCAAAGCTCAGCAGTCTCTTTCTCTTGTGTCTTGCTTGTCCAATTTGGACAGTACAGTGTCAGCAGTCAAGGCAAGGGCAGTTTCTTTCCCAGTGGCTAACACTGCCACTGACACAATAAAAGCAAATGCCATATGGAAGTTCGTTCGTGCCCATCATCCTTTTTTTTTTTAAAGTAAATTAGCGCTGCGAGGAGCAGACAGGTCTTACTGTCATGAAAAGCCTTAGGTTATTAAAACATCTCGAATGCTATATTCTATAGATATCTGATATATTTGAAAACCATCTGTCTATCTAAAATATATGTGCTTGGCCTTGAAAACATACCTAACATGGTCAAAATCCGATTGTTAGATGACTACTAACCTGTATTTGTTAATTATCCTAAATAGTTTGTAATAATAACTTTCAAAGACTAGAAATGTACATTATAGTTTTAAATGAGCTGCATAGGTACAATACCTTAAATAAAAGTAGAAATGTGTGTGTGTGTGTCTACGTAACAAAAATTACCTTAAATTTGTATCAATATGCAAAAAATATCTTAAACAAAAGTAGGAACACATATTAAGTAATAAAAATAACCTTAAATTTGTATCAATATATAAAACGTCATACCAATATAAAATATTTAAGATTAATAGGTGGTTCTTAGTTTACTGCCTTTAGTTCCTACCTTCGTCACCCTTGATGATAGAGTATAACCTGTTAGCCAGATAAACCATTCCCTCCCAATTTGCTTTTGGTCATATGTTTTATGACAGCAACAAAAAGCAAACTAAGACAACGGTTCATCAAAATCAGTATTTGTATAGTTTTCATGCTATTAAAACATACATATACAACACAAAAAAAAATAAAAAAAACTTTCAACAAATCTTTACTGAATAGTACAATAGGCCAGACCATCCTCTAGTCTGAAGACCAGGAAAAAACACAGACAAAACTTTGTCCTATAAAAACATATAGTCTAGAGTTGGAGAGTGGTGGTGTACGCCTTTAATCCCAGCACTCAGGAGGTAGAGGCAGACACAGGCTTACACATAGAAACCCTGCCTCAAAAAAGAGAGAGAGAAAGAGAGACAGACAGGAGAAAAATATAGTCTAGCAAGGGAAAAAATAGTACACAAAATAAATAAGTAATATGAAATATTGGAAAAGGGTGAAATTTTAGTTGTACTAAGATCATTTCCGTGGGGCGGGGGGACCCAAGGCAGCAAGAAAGCTAATCACATTCACCTCTACATAAAGAACATTCCAGCAGAAGGCAAAACATGTGTAAAGACCCTAATGAAGGAGACCCCTACACAGACTGGATATAGCAGATGTCATCTGTGGTGACATTAGTTAATGGGGAAGCAGATTCTGAATAGAGGAGCAACATGATGCAACTCACCTATTACCGGAGTCCTGCTGTATCAGCAACAGATGGTACAGGACAAGGGCAGAAGACAGGAAACAGACAAATGAGCTTGAATAACGACTGAAACCAAAGTGGTAACAAATGAGGATGCTCAGCAAATTCTGATCCTTAGAAATCCAAGAGCTGGTCCCAGAATCTGGAATTCAAACAAGAGAAATTTCTATATAAGGCTAGAGATGGCTGAATAGGTAAGAATACTTGCTACCCAACCTAGCAACCTGAGTTCAATCCTGGAACTCACATGGAAAGACAAAGCCAGCTCCCAAAAGTTATCCTCTGACTTCCACGTGGGTACCATGACACATACATACATACATACATACATACATACATACACACATACATACATGTGTGTGCGCGCGCAAAAAACATACACAATAAATAAATAAGAAACTGGGGAGATGGCTCAGTGGTTAAAAGCATTTACTTTTATGTAAATGTATGTATGCAGAGGACCCAAGTTTGGTCCCAACACACATACCTTGAATTCTAAAGAGGCAAAGGCAAGCTGATCTCTATGTGTTTAAAGCCAGCTTGTTCTACATAGCAAGTTAGCAATTCCAGGCAAACTGGGGGAAAGGGAGGAGTCATAGCTTGCCTGTTGCTGTGAAAAAATACTAACCAAAATCAACTTGAGGAAGGAAGGAATTTAGTTCAGCTTACAACTTTCAGGTAACACCCCATTACTGAGGAAGTCAGACCAGAGCCTGGAGGTGGGAAGTGAAGTAAAGGCCATGGAAGAATGCTGTTTACTGTTTTCTTCCCTATGCCTTGCTCACCTTGATATTTTTTTTTATTTTACTTGCCTGCACACACATACAAATAAATAAATAGCCAAGTATGGTGGTACGAGGAGAGGCAAGTGGGTTTCTGAGTTCAAGGCCAGCCTGGACTACAAAGCGAGTTCCATGTCAGCCAGGGCTGCTACATAGAGAAACCATGTCTCGAAAAAACTAAATAAATAAATAAATATGGCTTAAAAATTTAAAAAAAAGCATTAAGTTTTTAATTAAAGAAAAATTAAATTTCTAGCAAAATATTAACACTATAAACTCTACCTGAGGAATCAAATTGCCAAGATAATGTTTAATTTTAAATAAGTACCTTGAAAGTATAAACAGAAAAAGAGTATACTGTTAATAAAGGGTACGTCGTCTCTTCTAAAACTTGGTACTCTGCCAGCATTCTCCAGTAACATATAGGAATTAAATTTTTTGGCCCTTTTTCTTCCATTCTACTGCAGTCAAATTCATTTTAAAAATTAATAAAAATATTTTATTATTCCAGAAGAGAAAAATGCTTCAAAATACCCAGAACATGAATCAAAACAACAACTGACTAATATGTAAGCACTCCACATAACTCTCCTCAGCAGTCAGAGAGAAATAGGGAACTTCATAGAGAACAGAGATTTTGCTGGCCCATTTATCACACAGTGTAATTCCTGCTGCACTGTTTATGTTCACAGCCCCATGCTAACAGTTACCCACATTCCTGATGTCAGGTAGCTGGCTCACCACAGTCCCAGGAAGTCACTGTGGAACCACCCACCCACAGTTCTCAGTCTAACTGCCCCAAAATGGCTCTGAATGCTGCTACTTTCAAGGAGGGAGAACTGGTAGGGACCTCACAAAAATTAACAATTACAAACGCTCAAGGCTTAGTAAGTTATTTTAAAAGAAAATGTCAAAATACTTCCTTATTAAAACTCACTTGCTCCATCAGAACCCGAAATATTTTGCCTGGTACAGTTGTGTATACCTATAAGCCTAGTACTTTAGAAGGAGCTGGCAGGAAGAGCAGAAGTTCCTAAGTCATCCCTGGATGCACAGCAAGTCTGAAGTCCAATCTTGTCTCAAAGCAATATAAAAATCTTTAAATATTTAAGCCTACTAGTAATTTCTATACTAACAATATAAAATCTGAGTATCCTCAGACCTATTAACTCTGTAGGTTGTACTCTGACAATAACTGTTTCTCAAAACAACATCCTACAAAGATGGTAGCCCATACCTTGGTCAACATCTTCCAGAGTAGATGCTGTCCCCTTCTGACATCACTTCAATCATAAGTTCTCTTGTGTCACATCCTCTCCTAGGACTGTAAACTTCTCAAGGGAAAGAACTTACTCAACTCTGCACTCTTTAAACCTCCTAGACCAATGCTTCCCAACATAGCTCCTTAGCAAGTGTTGTGTGAATTTCTGTATGAGATTAAGGTACTCAGCTCACTAACGTCTAGTCCTAGAGAGCCCAGTGCAGCTAGCATAAAAACTGGAGAAGTCAGTGAAGAAGAGGCCCCTGTAAATCCCTTAGGTAGTATCCAGAAGCAATTTAATTGGCTCTCAGTTCTCTTAAAACACTACCACGTTAAAAGAAGCCTCCAAAATATTGGGATTTTTTCCCTCCACTTGTTGTGGAAACATTGTATTGTACAACTTGTCAGGTTGCCCTGTTGTCTATAGTCTTTCACAGTACAAAGAACTAGACTAACACTAGCAGTTACTATTGGTGGTCAACCTCAACTGTCAACTTGAGTCCTCAATCAACTGAAAACAACAAGCTTTTGACCATGCCCATGAGGGGTTATCTTGGTTAGACTAACTGGGGTGGAGAACCTACTCCCTGAGCTTAACAACTTTCCCTAGGATTGATGTGGGAGTCCCCTCTGTGTGCTGTGATTACCATTAATGAATAAAGAAACTGGAACTTTGCTGGTAAGCCATGACCTCGTGGTGACATAGATTAATAGACATGGGTTAAATTAAGATGTAAGAGTTATTAGTCAATAAGAAGCCAGAGCTAATGGGCCAAGTAGTGATTTAATTAATACAGTTTCTGTGTGATTTTTTCGGATCTGGGCAGATGGGAGTGACCAAGCGGCTCCCCCGCAACAAATTGGTGCCCACATGGCCTACTAAATCCACATAAAACCTGAGAGGGCTTGAAAAGGAATTTTAGACAAAAAAAAAAAAATTACAGAGTTTAACACAGCATCTTGCTGTTTGCTGGTGGCTTGCAGCAGTTCCTTTAAGAGAGATTTTCCTGATTCAGCTGTAGCAGGAAAAAAGCCATGGCCGTTTTAAAATACCAGCTTTCTGGGCTATGCTGCCAGCAAGCCATCTGGGAGGCGGAGCACTTGAGTGGGGATTTGTGAGCAGACTGTTGCAGCTTGGTTAATGGCAGCATGGACTGGCTGTGTGCCTAGAGATGGAGCACTGTGCATGTCTCTCAGAGGCGGTGAGCAGCTCCACCATGCCAAACTGTGTAGAGCAAGCAAACAGTACCTTATTTGACCTAGTAATGTTGCAGCTCAGATTCTTAAGCATTTAAGAAGTGCTTCTGGTCAGAAAATAATTACAGATATGCAATAAAGACAAATCCGGATTTTTAAAAAAAAACTAAAAATGGGTCAAACTATTGGATAAATGTACGTAGGCTTGGGAGGGAGAAGAAAAAGAGTATAGAGAGTTGGAAAAGAAGTAAATCGTTTAAAAAAAGTCTTTAAAGAGAGTACAGACAGTCATAGATTAAAAGAAGTAAACAAAGAATAAGGCACATAAAAATGGAAAGTTGAAGCCGGGCAGTATGGCGCACACCTTTAATCCCAGCACTCGGGAGACAGAGGCAGGTGGATCTCGGTGAGTTCTAGGCCACCCTGGTCTACAAGAGCTAGTTCCAGGACAGGCTCCAAAGCCACAAAGAAACCCTGTCTCGAAAAACAAAAAAAAAAAAAAAAAAAAAAAAAAAAAAGGAAAGTTGACAGAGAATCTGGATTATGTATGTTATTGTGTTATCTTTGAATTTTTTGACTATGAATGAGTTAAGAGAGACATTTCATTGTATGGACTGCTAAGTTAAACCAACATAAGGGTATCTTGATTTCAAAATTTGAGTCTAAGGAAATGTTGTTTTGAAAAAAAGGTTCTTTTGTTTTCACAGAAGATTAGAAGTCTGTGTGTTTCCAGACTAATGTGGTTTTTGGAGCAAGGCCCCCTGAAAGGTCGCCATGAACACCCCAAAAATAATCACAAAGAAAATTACTTTGCCCAATAAACAGCAGGAAGTAGTTTGGAGAAAAACTACACCCATATTCCCAAATACTGTTTATAAATGTTTGTTTACATATAAAGGGGGATTTGCTATATAGATTTGCATTGATATGGATCTTGGTTTACTGATACAAATTTAAGGTCAATTTTGTTATATGTATATGTATT
This sequence comes from Alexandromys fortis, assembly GCF_014885135.2. NCBI lineage: Eukaryota > Metazoa > Chordata > Mammalia > Rodentia > Cricetidae > Alexandromys > Alexandromys fortis. The sequence continues at coordinate 2,323,335 of NW_026067980.1, forward strand.
TCTGATCTTGATTAAGGTATTATGTTTGTGGAGGTCATTTAAAAGTGTAATGTATAATTAAGAAATATGAGTTAATGGATAATCATCTATAATGGTCAAGCTTGGAGTCATGTTAGTTGGATTTTCTGAATGTATGGAGAAATATTTCAGTTAGATAGGTATTCTTCAAATCTTTCCGAGACCTTCAGAATATGGAATTTAAATATTTTAAGAAATTAGGACTTTTCATGACAGTGAGACATATCTGCCCCTGGCAGCACCAATCAACTTCAAGAGGATGATGGGCATTGAAAAGACTCCTTATGGAGTTGGTTAGCCATTTGGGCAAGAAACTGCTCTTGCCTGGACTGCTTCATGGTATGCTGCAAAATCTGGACATGCAGAACCCACAGAGAAATGACTGCTAAATTTGTCTAAAGGTGAAATGATCCTTCGGGGTTCCTGCTTCATGAAAGAGTCTGCTAAACATTCTTTAGGATACAGAAGAAAGTGGGGGAACTGTCTTTGAAATTTCCTGTTTCATGGAAAAGTCTGCTGGATACTATGGGCCTGTAGGCTAAAGATGGATGCCCCAATGGTATAGAAGAACTTTGGGTGCCTGTCCAGGCAGCGAGATGTCTCTGTCAATTCTAGAGTTTTGGAAGTTGCTTACAATGCACTTCCTGTTAACTTAAGTAATATTATATCCTTCTGGAGTCTTTGATGGGAGTTGAAGAATTTATAGTTATAGTTTTCCTTAGGATAAAAGATAAAGTAGACATAAATATTGTAATTGTAATTCTTGCTTGATACCTGTTTTGTTATATGTAATTTTACTATGTTAAAGTTAAAACCTTCTTTTATTATTTAAACAGAAAAGGTGAGGTGATGTGGGAGTCCCCTCTGTGTGCTGTGATTACCATTAATGAATAAAGAAACTGCCTTGGCCTGTTGATAGGGGAGAACTTAGGTAGGCGGAGAGAACTGGACTCAATGCTGGGACAAAGAAGGGTGGAGTCAGAGAGATGAGATGTTATGGAGCTGCTGCCAGAGTCAGACATGCCAGAACTTTGCTGGTAGGCCACAACCTCGTGGTGACATACAGATTAATAGACATGGGTTAAATTAAGATGTAAGAGTTAGCCGATAAGAAGCTAGAGCTAATGGTCCAAGCAGTGATTTAATTAATACAGTTTCTGTGTGATTATTTTGGTTCTGGGCGGACAGGAATGACCAGCGGCTTCCCTGCAACATAGGGTTGTGAACTGTGTAAACGGAGGGAGCTGTTTACCAACAGTGGGTGAATAGGACCAGTTCTCCCAACCTCCCACGACCATGACCTTCCCACCAAGACAGACCATACCTATAAACCATGATTCAAAACCACTTTCCCCCATAGGCTGTTTTTATCAGAGTATTTGGTGACAACAGGAATAGTAACTAGTATACTGTTCAGATCCACATTTATTTTGCTCAGAACGCTTTTAGAATTTCTGTAACTCAAGTTTTGAGTATAGTTGAGACTTTCTTTGTCCCAAGTACAACTTTCTAACACACTTTTGTCTACCTTCAAATAAACTTGCTAGAACACAAAATAAATGTCAGAAAGGCAGCCATGGAAAAGTGAGAGCACTTAGAATGAGGACTCTCACAGGGAAGAAAAGCACCACTGTTCCCGGAATTACCTGTCCATAACAGCTATGGGCTAGTAATGTACCACCATGGGGAAAAAACAGAAATACACTAGCAGGGATTGCTAACTGCTGCTGTAGTTTGGGTCTTTACAAAATATTTTTATTACTTTTAATTATGTGTAGGTGTGTATGTCTGCATGTGGGCATGTGAATGGGAATACAGGCACCCTCAGAGGTGAGAGGAGCTGGATCCCTTGGAGCTGGAATTACAGACACATGAGAATCACCTAATATAGGTGTTGGGAAGCAAACTTGGGTCCCCTGAAAGAGCAGCAACACTCTTAATTACTGAGCCGTCTCTCCAGGACCTGAAGTCCATCTCCACAAAGGCCCATGGAGCAGAAGATTTGGTCCCTGGCCTTTGGCACTTCTGGGAAGTAGCAAAACATTTAAGAGATTGAGCCTAATGGAAGGAGATTAGGTCATAGGGGTGGGCTCTCAAAAGTGACTGTGGCACCCAAGTCACTTTCTGTCTTTGCTTCCAAGCTACCACAAAATAAACCACGTGTTCTAGCATAGCTTCCTACCTTTTAGAAACTGCCTTGTCATAGCCTGTCCCCAACTCACAAAGCCAAGTGATCATAGACCAAAACCACAAGCCAAAATAAAGTTGTTCCCTTTATAAGTTAGTTATGTCAGGTATTTCTTAGTGATATTTTTAGAAAAGGCTATTGTGAACAGCATTGTTTAATTTTCTCAGCAAATTTATTGTTAGTAAATAGAAAAGCCACTGATTTTTGTATCCTGCTGCTTTGGTAAAAGTGTTGATAACTGCCAAGAGTCTTACAGTGGAGATTTTAGGCCTTCGAAGTATAGAATCATATCTGCAAACAGGGATAAGTCTTGCTTTCTTAATTCATCTTGATTTTTTTTCTTTCCCCTGGTTTTTGGCCAAGATTTCAAGCATTGTACTGAATAACAATGGTGAGTGTTGGTCCCTTCTTGTCTTAGACTAGGAACACTTTCGGTTTCTCCTCATTCATGTTGACTGTGGGTAATTGACTATAGTCACTAGAAGCAGAGGGAACACTGCCAAACTCTTTTTATGAGGCTACAGTTACCCTGATACTCAAACCACACAAAAATGCAAAGAGAAAGAGAATTACAGACCAATCTCATTCATGAACATTGATGCAAAAATACTCAATAAAATACTGGCAAACCGAATCATCATCTACCATGATCAAGCCGGCTTCATCCCAGGGATGCAGGGATGGTTCAGCATACGAAAATTCATCAATATAATCTAGCATATAAACAAACTGAAAGAAAAAAAAAACACCTGATCATTTCATCAGATACTGAAAAAGCCTTTGACAAAAACCAACATCCCTTCATGATGAAGATCTTGGCAAGATCAGTCTTGGTGAGATCAGGGATACATAAAACATTCCTAAACATAATAAAGGCAATATATAGCAAATCAACAACCAACATCAAACTAAATGGAGAGAAACTCCAAGTGATTCCACTAAAATCAGGAACAAGACAAGGTAACTAGAGCAATAAGACAACAAAGGAGATTAAGGAAGTACAAATTGGAAGAAGTCAAACTCTCACTATTTGTTGGTGATATGCTAGTATACATAAGTGACTACAAAAATACCACCAGGGAACTCTGATAGCTGATAAACACCTTTAATAATATGGCAGGATACAAGATTTAAAAAAAAAAGTAGCCCTCCTTTACACAGATGATAAATGGGCTGAGAAAGAAATCAGAGAAACACAATAGCCACAAATAGCATAAAATATCTTGGGGTAACTCTAACCAAATAAGGGAAAGAATTTTAAATCTTTGAATAACAAAACTGAGTAAGACACCAGAAAGTGGAAAGATCTCCCATGTTCATGAATAGGTAGGATTAACATGGTAAAAATGACAACCTTAGCAAAAGCAATCCACAGACTCAATGCAACACTCATCAAAATCCCAGCACAATTCTTCACGAAGAACAATACTAAATTTCATATGGAGAATCAAAAAACCCATGATAGCCAAAACAATCCTGTGCAATAAAAGAATTCTGGAGGCATCACAATCCCTGACTTCAAACTCTACTACAGAGCTACAACACTGATAACAGCCTGGTATTGGCATAAAAACAGACAGGAGGACAATGGAACCGAATAGAAGACCCAGATATCAATCCACACATCTTTGAACACCTGATCTTTGATAAAGAAGCAAAAAATATCAAATGGAAAAAAGAAAGCATATTTAACAAGTGGTGCTGTCATAACTGGATATCAACATGTAGAAGAATGAAAATAGACCCATATCTATCACCATGCACAAAACTCAAGTCCAAATAGATCAAAATCTCAAAATAAAGCCAGCCACACTAAACCTTATAGAAGAGAAAGTAGGAAATACACTTGTTGCAGGAGGTCCTTCCACTCCTCCAACCAATAGCTGCTGAGATACCAGCCCATTGGGGCATGGTCTCTCTCCCTTTAAAAAAGCGGCTACTTCCCTCGCCTGGCTCTCTTTACTTCCTGCTCCGCTGGTGACCAGACTCCCTTCCTGGTTGTGTAGAGGGCTGTTGTCTGGGACGGTGATCTGTAAGTTTTTTCCCCTTTAAATAAATACCACCCTATTAATCATAATTCCAAACTGGTGTGGCATTGTTTGTGACCTACGCCTTCATACACTTGAACGCATTGGCACAAGGAACCACTTCCTAAACAGAACCCAAGCAGTACAGACACTGAGAGAAACAATTAATAAATGGGATCTCCTGAAACTGAAAAGCTTCTGTAAAGCAAAGGACATGGTCAACAAGACAAAAATGCTGCCTACAGAATGGGAAAAGATCTTCACTAACCCCACATCTGACAGAGAGGTCCGATCTTCAAAATATACAAAAAACTCAAACTATACATCAAACTACCAAATAATCCAATTTAAAAAAGGGGTACTGGCCAAGTGATAGTGATGCACACCTTTAATCCCAGCACTTGGGAGGCAGAGGCAGGTGAATCTCTGTGAGTTCAAGGCCAACCTGTCTACAGAGTGAGTTCCAGGACACTCAGGACTGCCTGAGTCAATGTAATCAACATCCACGGTCCAATGGCATTTACTCTTCACAAAACTTGAAAGAAAAATCTTAAAATCATATGGAAGCCTCAAAGTCTCAGAAAAGCCAAAGTGATCCTGAACAAAAACAGCAATGCTAGAAGCATCACACTTCAAAATATCCTCCAGAGCCATTATAACAAAAATAACATGGTACTGACACAAACACAGACACACAGAGAAACAGAATAAAACAGAAGACCCAGAAATAAACCCACACAACTATGGTCACCTGATTTAAGAGAGGTGCCAAAAACGTGTGTGTGGGGTGGGGAGCCTCTGAGGAAAGAGGATTTGCACATAAAGGAGATCTAAACTAGATCCTGCTCAGCAAATCAGCCCAAAGTGGATCAGAACTCTTAATGCAACACTTGCAGCTCTACACTGCTGGAGAAAAATGCAAACATAGGCAAGGACCTTCTAACTAGGGCTCCATTGGCCCTGGACACAACAGCAAAATTAATGGGACTGTATCAAATTTGAAAGCTTCTGCACACAAAACTAAACTGATAACCCTCAGAATGTGAGAAAATCTTTTCTAACTATTCATTCTATGGAGAATGAAAGATTTATTGTAATTATGTGTGTACATGTGTATGTACACAAACGCAAGTGTCCCCAAGGCCAGAGGTATCCAATCTCCTGAGAACAGAGTTGCAGGTGTAAGCTGTCAACATGGATGCTGGGAACTAAAGTGGGGTCCTCTGGAAGAGAAGTTTGTGCTCTTTAACGACTTAGAATATATAAAGAATTCAAAATTAAACCAAAAAATAATCTAATCAATAAATAGGCAAATGAATTGAACACTTCAAAATAAGAGGTACAAATAACCCATAAACATGGGGGAAATGTGAAAGCTTCTTTGTCATCAAGGAAACACATATCAGAACTGAAGCTGGATGTGGTGCTGGGACACACTTGTCATTCAGCACTTAGGAGATGAAAGCACCAGGAAGGCCAGCCTTGCAATACACTCCAAGGTCAACTTGGGCTACATAAAACAGTCTCAACAAAAGGAAGGAAGGGAAAGAGAAGCAGGGAGAGAGAAAAAAAAAAGTCCACTGAGATCCTATCTCGTCGCAGAATGACTATCACCAAGCTATCAACAAATGTTAGCAAGGGTCCCCCACTAATCCCTGCACCCACTTATACATTCCCCCAGGCATGATATGACCCTTACAGTCTTGAACTATAATCACCTACACAAGACTTCATTAGGTCCATTACAGTCCTGAAGTGAATGGGGTTCTCACAAGGCAGGTACTTAAGACATCACCCCTCCCTGAGGTTACAGAAGCAGTTAATACAACAGTTGCTGGGGAAGAAACACTTTTCAAGGTTGGAAAGATATCTCAGCAGTTAAGAGCACTGGCTACTCTTCCAAAGGACTCAGGTTCAATTCCCTGCACCCACATGGCAGTTCACAACTGTCTGTAACACCTTCACATCAATGCACATAAAATAAAGCATAGCAAAACATAAATAAAATAAACTTTCTCCTGGCTTTTTAGAAAAAAGAAACACTTTTCTTCTCCAGTATAGCCACTCTGAAAGTTGCTCATGTTCATGCACACAATCCATCACCTATGTTCCAGTAAGCAATCACAATGGTTTAACTGGTCCACAAACCTAGATATGGGTAGAATCACTTCTTTGGTCTGTCACTGGTACTCTATCTGGAGTGAACAGATGTTTGTATAATTCTGTCAAATTAATGTGACAACACTGTTGATGGGAATGTAAATTAGTGCAGCCAATATGAAATTAGTTTGGATGTTTTTCAAAAACCTAAAACCAAAAAAACCATCTGATCTAGCAATACCATTCCACCACTTCTAGGTCTATACCCAAGAGAATCAAAGTCAGTATGCTACAGAGATCACAGCCAAATTCACAATAGTCAAATTATGAAATCAAATTAGATGTTCATCAACGTACCTATGAAGAAAATGTGATATGTATACATATATGTGTATACACACAATGGATTATTATACAGCCATGAAGAAAGAAATCCAACTAGAGACATGGCTCAGTTTGTAGACTGCTTGTCTAACATACATGAAGCCCTAGTTACATCCTGTAGTAGGAAGGAGCAGTGGGCTGCATTCCTGCCGCCCCGGCTCCCGGCCGCCTGGCTAGCTTATGCCCCGAAATAATTACTCGGAAACTGTATTCTTTTAAACACTGCTTGGCCCATTAGCTCTAGCCTCTTACTGGCTAATTCTCGCATCTTGATTAACCCATCTCTAATAATGTGTGTAGCACCATGAGGTGGTGGCTTACCAGAAGATCTTAACCTGCATCCATCTTGGAAAGGAGAGCTATGGTGTCTGCCTGACTTGGCTTTCTTTCTCCCAGAATTCTGTTCTGTCTACTCCACCCACCAAAAGCCAAGCAGTTTCTTTATTAATTAACCAATGAAAGCAACAGATAGATAGATGACACTCCCACATCACCATCCCAAGCGTGGAGCATGGTGTAAGCTGGACATGGCCTATAATGGAGACAGGGGAGTGCAAGTTCCAGGTAGTAAACAGCGATGACTCAGAAGGTAAAGCACTTGCAGGAGAGTCTGACCATCTGAGCTGGGTTCTTAGAATCCACATAAAGTGAAGGGAGAGAAGGGATTCCACAAAGCTCTGTTCTGACTTCCACACACATGTGTCTTCACCCTCCCCACATATGCACATTACATATATGCACAATTTAAAAAAAAAAAACAAATAAAAACGAAATAAAACCTTTAATAGCTATTGTTTTCCATGGTTGGCATTTTCTTTAGGCTGCCAACCAGTTCCCAAATAAACACATGGAGACTTATTATTATGAATTCCAAGCCTTACCACCTTAGGCTTCTCCCACTAGTTCTTTTAATGTATTTTAACTTGTTTCTATTCTTCTACATTTTGCCTCAGGGTTTGTTTTTTTTTTACCTTTCTTTCATTCTGTATGTCCTACTTTCCTGTTTCTTCCATGTGTGGCTGGCCCCTGCATTTCCATCATCTCCTTTTCTTTCTTCCTTTCTTCCAAACCTAAATTCCTCCTCCTATTCTCCCCGCCCATAAGTCCCAGCTACACCTACTCCCTTGCTATTGGCCGTTCAGCTTTTTATTAGACAAATCAGGTGCCTTGGACAGCAAGGTAAAATAGCAACATATATTTACATAATTAAACAAATGTAACACATCTTTACACGTTAAACAAATATTCCACAACAGTTGTCACCTTCTGCTGTTCCACAGAGATCCCATCTCATCTCAGAATAACTATCACCCAGGGGGGAAGAAAAGACTTTAACAAAATTCTAGAACACAAAAGAGTCTAAAATATTCAAAATGCCTTCTACCTTTGACTAAAGTATTAAAATTATTTCCAACTCTTTTAAATGCCTCATTATGTAGCCTGGCAGCCAGGAACTTACTATGTATCAAGTTGGCCTTGAACTATGAGAAATCCTCCTACCTCTATCTCTGATACAGCCTGATCTACAAGAGCTAGTTCCAAGATAGGTCCCAAAGCTACAGAGAAACCTTGTCTTGGAAAAAAAAAAAAGGAAAAATTCCAGTTTACAAAGCTCTACTCACCACAGTATGATGCACAGCTGCAGCACCACTTGCAGACAACAGAATAAGACAATATTTATCACTACAAATACTTAATACCTTAGTTTTATTACATGTTGAATAAACCTGCAATAACAGTAAATAAACAAAATGAAGCTAACTTGGGTTTATCCTGTTGATAGCAATGTGCCTTTAATGAGGAAAAAAAGGACCTAGTATGGTGGTGTAAACTGACAATGTCAGTGCTCAGGAGGCTGAGGTAGGAGGATGACAAATTCAAGCCCAGCCTCACACATACTAGTACCCTGACCAAAAACAGGGTAGCGCTAAATGAAGAAACCTTGGCTACCTCTGAAGCATTTGATGCAACGTTAAGATTTATTTATTTTTATTTATGTATCTGTGTATGTGTGCCTATATGAATTCGCATGTACCACATCCATGCAGGCACCCACGAAGACCAAAAGAGGGTATCAGATTCACTGGGACTGGAGTTACTGATAGCGCTAAGTCACCTGAGATGGATTCTAAGAACCAAACTCAGGTCCTTTGCAGAAAGCTCTTTAATGGCTGAGCCACCTCTCCAGACCCCTGGAAGTCTTTTGTTTTTCTTTAAGTTTTATTTTTATTTGTCTGCATGCCTACAAGTACAAAGGCATGTCACATGCCCCCCCCTCTCTCTCCCTCACACACACACACACACACACACAATAAATTTTAATAATAACAAAAGAAAACATTTACAACTTTTTAGTCCCCTGAAAACATGTAATTACTCAACTCCTAAAATCCTTAATTCTGTAAAATCTTCTTACTCTCTATCCATGATTAGATATTTGGACTTTACAAATACAGAATTAAATATTAAACAACTAAGAAAAGCAATGTGTATAGCATATGTATATATATTTATGTAAGCCAATAAAGTTACCAAATACTTACTAGTTTTCAATTAATTCGGAGATGAGTAAAAGGTGATGACACTTAGCCTGACAGCTAGGGTAAATCACTAACCATGCCTTTCAAGTAGCTGAGGCTCATGTACAACTTTAACTTACTATGGGTTATAGTTCTGGACAGCATGCTTTAACTTGGGCCAACATTGGGAACATAGGCGACTATAATATGACACCCTATGAGCCATCTGTCTCAATTCAATGAGATCCCTAGCTTCTGGACCTTTGCTTCTTTAGCAAATTCCATCTACTACCTTGATGTCACAACTAAATAGTCTCAACTGCTTCTAAAGAAAAAGCAGTTGGTACTCACTGCTCTGCTAGGCATCTCCAGTTTCCCAAGGGAGGTAAACAAGTCCTGGTGCACAGGAATCTGAGACCTCTATTTACATTCCTGCCATAAGTGTTTTTAAAATTTCACTTTCTCAAAAGAAAATTCTGATATATTACCATGGATAAACCTTGAGAATACTATAAATGAAATACAGTAATCAAAAAAGGACAAATACTGTATGATCCTGCTTATAAGAGATACCCAGGGTAGTCAAAATACAATAATCACAAAAGGACAAATACTGTATGATCCTGCTTATAAGAGATACCCAGGGTAGTCAAAATCAAAGGTAGACATTACAGTGGTGGTACCACAGCTGAGAGGAGAGGAAAATGGAGTCACTATTAATTATCTTTTCACTTTTATTTTTATTGAGCTATACATTTTTCGTCACTCCCCTCCCTTCCTGCCCAATCATTCACTTCTAGTTCACTTTTAAGAGATGAAGAGATGGATGAAGGTGAGAGCTGCATTAAAATTATGAACATATTTAAGGTAGAATGGTTAAAATTATAAAATTCCGGTCATACTTTATCTCTAATTTTTTTATTTAAATAATAATAAAAATGCACTTGGGGCTGGAAAGATGGCTCAGCAATTATAAGCACTTGCTGCTCCTGCAAAGGAGCTAAGCTTGGTTCCCAGCATCCACAAGACAGCTCAGACCTGCCTTTAACTATAGGTCTGGTGGATCCAAAGCCTTCTGACCTCTCAGGGCTCTCACATGTACATGGTGCATTTACATATACTCAGGCACAGAGCATCCACATAAAATGATAAGATTGCTAATGTATCTCTTAATTCTTTTCATGCTCTAGACAGGATATGTTAAGTGAACCTGTGTGGTTACCATCTAATTATCCCAAGGCTGTTTCACAAAGACATGAGTAAAACCAATCAAAATGCTTTCTTGAAATTATGTCTGTAAACTGCTATACATTATTTTTAACAAGAGAGATTGTGTGTACATGATGTGTGTTCGAGTTTTGTGGAGTGATAAGTGAGTATGACTATGTATGCAGGCAACAGGAACTGTTGTTTCTCAGATGCTGCCCACCTTGTTTGTTAAGACAGGGTTACTCGCTGGCCTGGATCTCCAAGTAAGCCAGGCTGACTAGCCAGTCACCTCCAGGGATCTACCTGTCTTAGCAGCCCCAGTGCTGACTGATCCATACATCTAGCTTTTTAATATGGGTTCTAGGAACCAAACTCAGGTCCTTATTCTTGCAAGACAAGCACTTTATTGACAAGCTACTAAGTAAGCACTCCCCAGAAATAATCATTAAGAACACTGGCAGAAACTAAGAGCAGAAGAGCACTAAATATAAGTACTAAGCTAATGCGAAAGGATATTAAAACCAAACAGCAACTCATAGACAGCTTTACCACTGAGGCCACTACAGATACATTTCAAAAAACCCTGGGGTGTGAGGAGGGAGCTGAGAGAGTCAGCAGTTAAGGTGAATCACTAGTTGCTCTTACAGAAGACCAGGGCTCGATTCCTAGCACCCACAGGTGGCTTACAACCATCCATAATTCCAGCTCCAGAGGCTCAGAAACCCTCTTCTGAATTTCTCTAGCACCAGGCAGGCATGTGATGCATATACACATGCAGGCAAAACATTCACACACATAAAATAAATAAATCTAAAAAAAGTTCTAACCACTCAAGATATAAAAACATTAATTTTGACCTCAAGCAAAATATTTGTTGCTTAAGTAGCTTTAAACTTTAAACATCAAAAAGTAAAATAAAAACAATTGTACATCAGGAAGAAAACTTTTTGAGCTATTTAAATAACTGCTAAATATCTTATTTCCTTCACCTTATACTGTCATTCCATGTGTGTAACACCTAACTGCCAGAATGACTAACTTGGCTGTCAACTCTACTACAACTAGAATCAACTAAAACCCAAGCAGCTGGGCATGCCTGTGAGAGATTTTTTTTAATTGGAACATTTAGGTAGGAAGACTGTTGGACTCTAGCGTCCAAACACTGAGGAGGAGTCGCCCCCAGAAACCATCTCACACACCACAGCCGATGCAAAAGCATGAGGATTTTTTTTCTTTTTTTTCTTAAGCTTTATTTTTATCACTCTTATCCACCACACATCGGGAAGCTATCAACAGTGCATCGCATGGTGAGTCAGAAGCATGAGGATTTTATTAATTCTGTCATGATAGGATCCCTCAGCATTCGGAAAGCCGAGAGACCTCGAATAGCTGGTACAGTCTACTTTTAAAGGGGCCACAGAAGCAAGGGGGGGGGGTTGTTCTTTGACTATTTTAATTGGCTTATTCGAAAGGGCTATTACCAATAATTGACTGGAGAGCTGTTACCAGATCAGATAAGGTAAGAAGTCATTTTGACCACATTTACCAGGAAACAGAAACAAAACATAAGTATATGGGTAATTGTTAAAGAACTGAGTACGTGCAAGTGTAGCTGTTAGGTCCTTGGTTCCCAGGGGAGGAGGGGAAGCACTATGGCACAGAGCTGAGAGGATTCAAAATTATCAAAATGGCTTCAGAATTGTCTTAAAGTCTTACAAGACCTACCCTACATCTGGGCCACACCTTCTGGCGGCAGCCCACATAAAAGGACCTACAATAAATAAGAAAGCTTTTGCGCCAGAAGGTGGTGGCTGCGAGGTCAGCCTGGTCTACAGAGTGAGTTACAGAAAAACCTGTCTTGGGGGAAAAAAAGGAAGCTTTTGCTTTTGGCCTGCTCATGCTCACTGGCAAATTCATCTATCCTCCTGCTGAGGTATTCTTTCAATTACATCAGAACCTACTTCTTTGAGATTCCAACAAAAACTGAAAACCACCACTCTATAGGAATCCTCTGGGACTCCAGCACCAGATTGGATCTGCTGAGATAGCCAGTCTTGAGAACTGAAAAACTACCAGACTCTTGGCCTATCAGTTGGGGGAGACTACCCAGATCATAGCCTGTAAGCAACTCTAATAAATCTCTCATTCATTCGTGTGTGTGTGTGTGTGTGTGTGTGTGTGTGTGTGTGTGTGTGCTTATCAGTTCTGTTCCTTTGGAAAATACTAATTCAACTACTAACAAACCATGTTTATCTTTCAGTTCCCAGCACCTACACTGGGGCAGCTCACAACTGCCTGTAATTCTAGCTCCAAGAGGGTCCAAAGCCTCTGGATTCTGAGGGCATCAGCCTCATCCATGTGCATATTTTCACATACATACACACGTATAATTTAAGATAATAAAAATAAATCTTTAAAAAGATGCTCTCTAAATATTACCTCATCCCAAAACCAAATCTCCCCACAAAGCAGATACTCTTTAACTACTCTATCTACCCAAAATTAGTTCAGCAATTAACTTCTTCCTATACTAAGCAAAGCATTAAAAAGGAACTAATCCACAACGTACTGTACATCAGAAATGCGGCACAGTGTTTAGTTCATTAAAGTTATCTACAAAGTTCACATCATCTCACAGAATATGGACAAGGAGCTGGAAAGACGGCTCACTGGTCAAGAATGAGTACAGGTCCTAGCACTTATGTGAGGTGGCTAACATTCACCTGTAACTCCAGCTGCAGGGAACCCAACACTCTGACCTCCTCAGGTACTGTAATTCATGTACACATCACACATACACACCTATACCACACATGACATACATAATTAAAATTAAGTATCTCCAACAGAAAACATACTGAATTTCTGCTTTTAAAGAAGTCCTGCTGGGAGGCAGTGGGGCAACCCTTTGATTCCAGCAATAGGCAGGCAGAGGCAAGTGGTTATCTGTGAGTTTGAGGCTAGTCTGGTTTACAGATCAAGTTCCTGGACAGCCAAGCCTACACAGAGAAACCCTGTCTCAAAAAACAAACAAACAAAAAAAAAAAGTCCTGAAAGATTACCTAAAGACAGAGAGAGCTTAATGAAGTTTGAGATTTTTTGGGGGTGTGGTAGGTTTTTTTTTTAATGAATTTTGCCTTTATTCAGGTTAATTTCATATTATACTGAACTTGTGCTTACTTTGTTTTGTGAGTCGTTTTTGTTTTTTTACAAAGTCTCTCTATTATGTAGCACTGGCTGTTCAGAAACACTGTAGGCCAGGCTGGCCTTCAACTCACAGAGATCCACCTGCCTCTGCTGTCTGAATGTTGGGAAAAATGATGTGGGAGTGATTCCTTATTAATAAAGAAACTACATAGGCCCATTTGATAGACCAACCTTTAGGTAGGCAGAGAAAACAGAACAGAATGCTGGGAGAAAGAAAGCTGATTCAGAGAGTCGCCATGATTCTCCCACTCCAGACAGACGCAGGTTAAGATCTTCCCTGATAAGCCACCTCGTGGGCTACACAGATTATTAGAAATGGGTTAGATCAATATGTAAAAGCTAGCCAATAAGAGGCTGGAACTAATGGGCCAGGCAGTGTTTAAAAGAATACAGTTTCCATGTAATTATTTCGGGTAAAGCTAGCCGTGCAGGCGGCCAGGTGGCAGGACACAGCCCGCCACTCTTACTACAGAAAAAGGCATGTGTCACCACACCCAGTCTCTGACACTGGATTTATTTTGGTTGAATTATAATTACTAAATATCTTCATTCATTCTATCTTTTTTAAAAATTATTTATTTATTTATTTATTATGTATACAATGTTCTATCTTTGTGTATGCCTGCAGGCCATAAGAGGGCACCAGACCTCATTACAGATGGTTGTGAGTCACCATGTGGTTGCTGGGAATTGAACTCAGGACCTTTGGAAGAGAGCAGGCAATGCTCTTAACCACTGAGCCATCTCTCCAGCCCCTCTTCTATAATATCTTGACCTTCCGTTTACATATTTTTATTTTATATCTCTTAAAACATAGCTATAATCTTCACATCCAATTTAGTAAATTTTCTTTAACAATAGCATGTTCCATTGCATTTTTATGGCTATAAATACAACTGTTAGATCTCACTGTGACAGGATAAAAACACAGGGAAATTTTGGAAATAAAAAGGGAAAGGAGCCTCTCATCTAGGAGTCTGCCAGAGGTTCTTGCCAATGGAAAAGCAAGAATTTTAGCAAAACTACCAACATCTGTTGTGAGCCTCCTAACATAGAAATATACTGCTTTCATATGCAGATACTTTATGCTAAAATGGAAATAAACTTAGTTTAAGGTCTAAATACCCATGGATAGGGCCTCATTCCTTACCCCGAGTGGATAACTGATTGTTTGCTAGGACAGTATCACACTACATAGCCTATGGTTGGTTCTGAATTCACAATCCTCTTGCCTCAGCAACCCCGTACTAGGATTACATGGCCTTTGCCTCCCAAGTCTAAGACTAAAGGCATGTGCCACCACTGAGTCTGAATATGGTTTTATTAGCATCCCTTTGAATAAAAACAGACGAGAGGAAAAATTATCCACATATCCTCAGTACTTCGTTACTAGAAAAGGTATGCACTGTGCAGGGAGCCGCATTTCTGACATGGCATACGGCAACTTACTGCATGTGTCAGTTCCTTTTTTAATGCTCTGCTTAGGACAGAAAAAGGCTAATGACTAAACTGACTTGGAGTACAGAGTACTCAAAGAGTATCTGCTTTCCAGGAAAGATAGGGTTTGTTTGGGATGAGTGGGGTTTAGAGAACGTGTTTTTAAAGCTTCTGCAGTGGGCTGACGAGATGCCTTAGTGGGGGGGGGGGGGGGGGGTGGGGGGGGGGGGGGGGGGGGGGGGGGGGGGGGGGGGGGGGGGGGGGGGGGGGGGGGGATTCATGAGCTGGAGAGATGACTCATGTTGAGAGCACTGGCTGCTCTTCCAGAGGACTTAGCTTCAATTCCTAGCACCCACATGGCAGCTCACAACTGTCAATAACTCTAGTTCTGACCCCAAGAGTACCAGGCACACATGTTATGCATGGACATATACATAGGCAAAACACATGATAAAAATAAAATGTATTTGAAGCCAGACAGTGGTGGCACATGCCTTTAGTCCCAGACTTGGGAGGCAAAGGCAGGTTTATCTCCATGAGTTCAAGGCTAGGCTGGTCTAAAAAGCAAGTTCCGGGACATCCAGGAATGTTACAGAGAGAAACCCTATCTTGACCCTATCATGAAAAAACAAAATGAAACAAATTTTATTGTAAAAACTCTTTAAAAAGCCAGGTGGTGGTGGTGCACACCTTTAATCCAGCACTCAGAAGAGAAAGGCAGGTGAACTCTGTGAGTTCGATGCCAGCCTAATCTGTAAGAGATAGTTTCAGGACAGCTAGTGATGTTATAGAGAAACCTGGGGGGCGGGGGGGGGGGGGTAATCTGCAATCCTGGCGTTCCTGTAATGAAATGG
Organism: Alexandromys fortis; assembly: GCF_014885135.2. Taxonomy (NCBI): domain Eukaryota; kingdom Metazoa; phylum Chordata; class Mammalia; order Rodentia; family Cricetidae; genus Alexandromys; species Alexandromys fortis. Next base: position 2,339,278 of record NW_026067980.1, read on the forward strand.
GAGGGAAGTAGAGACAAGAGACCAATATGCAGTGCAGCAGCAGAAAAAGCAAGAGACCCTCCCCCGCCCGGCCAGAAAACAGGCAGAGAGGACTGGAGAGACTATGGATCAGCAGGTAAAGTACTTGCTCTTCTGTTTTTCTTGACAGAGGACAGGTGTTCACAAAGTGGCTTGAAACCATCTGTGTAGGGATAAGTCCCACCCCTTAGGGGGCGTGTTTGCCTCAGGCTAAAGTTTTCCTATAAATTTGGCGAGCGTGCTTTCCTGGTCTCCGCGGGAACGGTGGTTCTGTAAGTCTATTCCTCCATTAAAGCTGTCTATATTTTGACAATCTGTCTGCATTCGCTTATGCCGTTACATTTTGGCGTCCAACGTCAGGCTATTTTGCCCCCGACTCAAGCGAGTAGCCTGCTAGCTAACACAGCACGCTCCCGGGTGTCATTTTCTTAGTTTGTGACTCGGGCCCGAGGGCTGAGTCCGAGATACACACTCGGCCTTCAGGCCCATAATATCCAGAGAGACAAGCGGATCTCTGTGAGTTCGAGGCCGACCTGGTCTGCAAGAGCTAGTTCCAAGACAGGCTCCAAAACCACAGAGACCACCACCGGCAGGAATCAGTTGTTGCAGGTAAGAGAAAAAATTTTCTTTTATAATTAAAATGTCTGAACACGTTACCATTCAAGAATTTAAGAGTTTTTTTTAATTGTACCATGTGGGAGATTTTACAAGAGGTGTCTATCACTCCACCTCTATGGCTCTTTCTGGGATTTGTAGTTTTCCTTGGCACTATATGGTTTGATAATAGAAATATGATAAAGTCTTTACGAGCAGAGGTTGCACGCTTAAAAACAATTGAGAATGACAACAATCTTCTCAAGAATCAGTTTGAAGTTCTCCAGGAGGAGAACAGATCTTTGTTTAACATGACTCGATCAACTGAGGAAAATTTAAAAAAGGTACAGACTGATATTAAGGAGAAATTCATTACTATGGAAGAGGGAACAGCTGATTTGGATCGTAAGCTCCAGTCCCTTTCTGTAGGAACTGAAACATTAGTGGCTGATATTAAGGAGAAACTCATTACTATGGAAGAGGGAACAGCTGATTTGGGTTGTAAGCTTCAGTCCCTTTCTGTAGGAACTGAAATAGTAACTGAGAGAATCAAAACTGCTGAATGTGACTATCGGATTTTGTCTAAAGCTTATGACAGATTGGCAGAAAGATTGTCAATACAAGAAGGCACGGTTTATGCCATAAAAATTATGTCCAAAGATGAGAACTTATCTCTAATGGACAAACTTCATACTTTAGAATCCTCAATGAAGGCTTTGGAACATAATTCTGGACAGGAGATACAGACATTGCAGAAGGCAATGGTGAATAGAATTGAAAAGATTGAGGAATTTCTAAATTCTGATGAAGAAGAACAAACGGTAGAAAGGCAAATTTTAACTACATCTGTGGGTAAATCCCTCCGGGACAATTTCCACAAATCTCTACCTACAGCTCTACCTGCCTTTCCAGTAATAACAACAGAGAAGGTGATTGGTTCCAGAAACCCTAGGGTCATTAAGGAAGATACATGGGAGCATGTCCGTATGAATGATCTCAAAGAAATTAAACAGGCTGTCATGACTTTCGGGATGCATTCCTCTTTTGTTAAAGAGATGCTAAAGTCTTGGGCATCCACAAGCAGAGCTACGCCATTGGACTGGCTCCAGCTGAGCTCTGCAGTCCTTGAGAGTGGGCCGCACTTAAAATGGAAATGCTTGTTCAGGCAAGAGGCTAGACTTTTAGAACAGCAAGAAAAGGCGAAGGGAAGTGACATCTCCCTAGATAAAATTCTAGGTGAAGGACGCTTTTCTGACCCTCAGGAACAAGCTAATTTGGACGAAAACACACTCTCCATATGCACTACAGCAGCCTTAAGGGCTTGGGACAGGGTACAAGACCCAGGACAGAGAATGGAATCATTTGTCACAATTAAACAAGGTCTGAGAGAACCTTTTAGTGATTTTTTACAAAGACTTACTAAGGCTGTGCAAATAGGGATACCTGACCCTGACGCAAGACGTATAATGATTGAGTCTTTGGCTTATGAAAATGCAAATGTGGAATGCAAAAAGATTTTGGGGCCTTTAAGGTTCAGATCAGCACCCTTGGAAGAATGGGTCTTGCATACACTGGATGTTGATACATTTGATTATGGCACTGAAGCATGGGTAGAAGAAGCAATTTCCAATGGTAAAAGGAGACACCAGAATACCAAATGTTTTAATTGTGGCAAAATGGGTCATATGAAAAGGAATTGTAAACAACGGATCTTCAGAAATAATAATAATGCATCTTCTAGAAATAACAGAAATAGGAGGACTCAGCCTTCAGGTTTATGTAGAAGATGTGGAAAAGGTAGACATTGGACGAATGAATGCAGGTCTACAAGAGATAGACAAGGCAACCTGATACAGACGGGAAACGTGAGAGGGGGGGCCTCACAGGCCCCCATGGCAAACATGGTTCAGTCATTTCCAGTTTCTGCAGAGAACGTGCCTCGTCAGGACAATTAGGAAACCTCATGCCTACTGTTACAAACGATAATGAGCAGAAAGATGAGTTACGTGTGTTTTGGCAAACTTCTATAAATGATCAAAGACCTAAGCTGAGAGTGTGTGTAAATGGCATTTTTATTACTGGCCTGCTGGACACAGGTGCTGATGTAAGTATCATTACCCCAGAATCTTGGCATCCGTATTGGCCTCTTCAGAATGTAAATGTTCAGCTCCTGGGAATTGGAACCCTATCTCGAGTAAGACAGAGCACAAGATGGGTTGAATGTATAGGGCCTGAGGGACAAATAGGAAAATTAAGGCCATATGTAGCCAATATTGCAATGAATTTATGGGGTCGTGACCTATTACAACAATGGAATACCCAAATTAACATTCCTGCTACTTCTAGAGCCTATATTTCTGAGAATAATATTAAAAGATATTACAAACGGAGAAAACCGGCCATTCGGGCCATACAAGAACAAGTAATTGAAGCCCCTTCAGAGATACCAACAGCCTTGCCTCTAAAATGGTTGACTGAGAAACCAATATGGACAAAGCAATGGCCTCTAGCTGAGGAAAAGTTACAGGCTTTAGAACAGCTGGTACAAGAGCAATTAGATGCTGGACATATAGAAGAATCTACCAGCCCTTGGAATTCTCCTGTATTTGTGGTTAAGAAAAAATCAGGTAAATGGAGAATGGTGACAGATCTCAGAGCTATCAACAAGGTTATTCAACCTATGGGTCCTCTGCAATCTGGAATCCCTTTGCCCTCTTTATTACCAAAAGGATGGCCTCTTATAGTTATTGATTTAAAGGATTGTTTTTTCACCATACCTTTACAAAAAGAAGATAGAGAAAAATTTGCCTTCACGGTGCCTACTTACAACAATTCTCAACCTTCCAAGAGGTACCACTGGGCCGTCCTCCCCCAGGGTATGTTAAATAGCCCCTCCTTGTGCCAATATTTTGTGAACCAACCATTGCAAATAATACGCAAGAAATTTCCCAAATCTATAATATACCACTACATGGACGACATCTTGTTATCCGATTCAAACATGGATACCTTGAACAGACTGTTTGAAGAAATAAAGATACTTTTACCTAAATGGGGATTGCAAATTGCTCCTGAGAAGATACAGAAGGGAGATTCTGTTAATTATTTAGGTTATAAAATAGGTTTGCAAAAAATTAAGACACAAAAGGCACAAATTAGGAGAGATCGCCTACGGACTCTTAATGACTTTCAAAGACTGTTAGGAGACATTTCCAGTCTACGACCAGCTGTTGGGATAACACCTGATCTAATAATTCATTTGAACAAAACCTTGGAAGGTGATAAAGACTTAAACAGTCCCAGAGAATTAACAGCTGAAGCAGAAAAGGAACTGACAATAATTGAGGAAAAATTACAACAGGCACATGTGGACAGGGTGAATCCAGAGCTCGATTGTATTCTCGTCATATTACCATCCAAAATTTCTCCTACAGGAATTTTAATGCAGAGAGATGATATTATCTTGGAATGGATCTTTTTACCACATAAACCAAGTAAAAAACTGAAAACTTATGTGGAAAAAGTCTCTGAGTTAATTATAAAAGGCAAGCTGAGACTTCGTCAACTAGCAGGCATAGACCCAGCAGAAATTATAGTGCCTTTCACTGCTGATGAACTAAAGAAATTATGGGAAGATAATGAAACATGGCAAAGAGCTTGTGCTAATTTTTTGGGAGACATTAATAACAACTATCCAAAAAGCAAGAGGCTTAACTTCATAAAGAGAACTTCTTGGATCCTTCCTCGAATCGTCCGTGATGCTCCAATAACTGGAGCCCGTACATTCTATACTGATGCCAATAAAACAGGGAAGGCAGGTTACAAATCGGAAGACTTGGGTAAGGTGGAACAAAGTCCTTATGATTCTGTCCAGAAGGCAGAATTATATGCCATTCTTATGGTGCTAAGGGATTTTAGAGAACCTATTAATATAGTTACTGATTCACAATACGCAGAAAGAGTTATTTTACATATTGAAACTGCTGAATTTATACCTGATGATACAGAACTAACCTCATTGTTTATCCAGGTTCAAGATTTGATCAGGAACAGGCTTTGCCCTATGTACATAACACACATCCGATCCCATACGGGTCTGCCAGGTCCTCTAGCACAAGGTAATGCAGAAATTGATCAATTATTGATTGGTAGTGTGCTACAAGCCTCTGAATTTCATAAAAAACATCATGTTAATAGCAAAGGTTTGAAGAAAGAGTTTTCTATCACATGGCAACAAGCTAAGGAGATTGTAAAGAAATGCCCTACTTGCTCTTTCTATAACCAAACGCCACTGCCTGCAGGGGCTAATCCAAAGGGCACCCAAAGGAATGAAATCTGGCAGATGGATGTGTTTCACTTTGCAGAATTTGGCAAATTGAAGTATGTTCACCACACCATTGACACTTATTCAGGCTTTCAGTGGGCAACTGCTTTAAGTTCAGAAAAAGCTGATTCAGTAATCACTCATTTATTAGAAGTCATGGCTATCATGGGTATACCTACACAAATAAAGACAGATAATGGTCCTGCTTATGCCTCTAGGAAAATGAAACGGTTTTTTGACTATTACAATATCAAGCATGTTACAGGTATACCATACAATCCTACAGGTCAAGCAGTCATAGAAAGATCAAATCGAACTATAAAGGATATGTTGAATAAACAGAAAGGGGTGGAAAACACCCCCAGAAATAGGTTACATAATGCTTTGTTAACCTTGAATTTTCTTAACGCTAATGAGAAGGGGACAACGGCTGCAGAAAGACATTGGATAATGGAAAAGTCTACTGAACTAAATCAACCAGTTTATTTCAAGGATGTGCTGACCTCACAATGGAAGCCAGGAGATGTGCTGCGTTGGGGAAGGGGTTTTGCTCTTATCTCCACAGGTGAGGAACAATTGTGGATACCGTCAAAATTAATAAAGGTTCGGTATGAAGAAGAAAAGCCATTTGGAAAAGATAAATAACAATTCATTCACAAGGATGGCGAGCATACTGATGGTAAGGAATTCAGGTAGGTTGGGGGCAGGGTTTTTTTTTTTTTTTATCTCCACAGGAAAATACTGATCTTCAAAGAATTTAAGGGACCCTGAATATTTAATAACTGATGGATGGAAAATAGTTACGACCCACTAAGACTCAACAGTAACATGAGTAAGTATTGATTATATATATATTTTCTTTTTTCTCTTTGAACGCTTCTTTATAAATATGTAGAGCTGGTTTTGGAGTTGGACTATGGCTCAGTCCCTCTTCAATTCCAAGCCTGTTGATAAGAGATATCTCAGAGTTTCTGTCTCAGATCAGGAGCCATGAAATGGGACAGAATGAGGATAATTATATACTTGATAAACTTTCTTTGCTTTTCCTCATATCTGTGTCTTTCTTTATATGTCAGAATATGTCCTTGTTGTTAATGTTTAAATTTCCCATAACAAGCAACAAATTTCCCTACAGTAATTTTTGAAGTTTCCAGGATGAAGATGGGGCCCCACAACATCAACTCAACCTGGTTTTTATGACGTCATGAATATTTTTTTTCTTTTTCTCTTTTTTACGCGCTAATATGAGACCTGTTTTTTGGTACCAACTGCACAAGACAATTTCGAATGGTGCACATTTTTGACAACACTCTGGCCGGACCTTCTCAAAGTGCTCAGGGACTAGTTATAATTTTCTTAGGTCAAAGGTTAATTTGGGAATTTTACCATCATTTGCTTTCACAGGAGCCCCTAAGGAGAACATCGCCCCCATGTCAGCTTGAAGCAATCTTAGAGGACGACGTCCCCTCTCCCAACAGAGTTTGCCCTCAGGGTTAGGGACATCTTTTAGTGGTTGGTTTGGGGTTGAGGGGATGGGGAGATGTTTTATGGAATTAGGGGTATGTTCGAAAAAAAAAAAAGGGGGGGGGATTAACTGGTTTGATGGGATGATTGGTATTTGTGAGTTACTGTTTTTAGAAAATTGTATTGGTACTGTTTTCTGTATATTGACATATTGAATATTGAATGTGAGTGTTCCTACCTCTATTTTTGTATAAGAATATGCTTATATTGTATTGATACATCTACCATATCACAATGTACATTTCTACCTCTGATACTATTTATGTAATAACATTGTTTACATTTGATATGTAATGACATTGTTTACAGATGAAGATCATTGTCTTCATATATTGCACAGTTGTTTATTGTTTTAGTCTTTAAGTTAGATAGATATTGAGAATTATATAGATTAATAGTCATCTAAGTTTGTCATTTGTAATTAGACTAATCAGGTTCTTTAGATATATAGAGATTATACTCAGTATAGATAGATAATCTTCAACCTCTTTGGAGAGCTGTAGAATATGGCCTTTAATATAACTCAGAGTTTCGTGATAGTGAGACACAATTGCTCCTGGCAACACCGCTCTATTCCCGAGAGAACGTTGAGCACCAAAGACACTCCACTGGGAGCTTGTCTTCTTGGCAGAACTGGCCTTTGGGTTAAGAAAAGCCCATACCTCAACCACTGACAAAGATACAGAGCGTGCATCAATGGATACAACAGGACTGTCATATCCTGCCAAGACAGGGTAAGATAGTTTTGAAAAGTTCCTTGCCTTTAATAATGGTATGTCAGTTATGTTAGGCCTTAGCCAAAGTTGGTTGACTCAACATTGCAAACGAGACTTTGGGTGATTGCTCAGGTAGTCAGTTGTCTTTGTCAATTGTTACACATTTGGATCGTTTGTTAAGTAATATTTATTGCCTTCTCGGATCTTTGATGGAGTTGAAGATTATATAATTGTAGTTACTCTCTACATTATTTAGACTCCTTGAGATAGAATGTTTAGCAAAACTTTTGATTCTCAATATTGTTTGTTATATTTATTTGTTATTATTGTATATAGTTGTATTTGGTTTAGTTCTGTCTTATTTAGACAAAAGGGGGAGATGTAGGGATAAGTCCCACCCCTTAGGGGGCGTGTTTGCCTCAGGCTAAAGTTTTCCTATAAATTTGGCAAGCGTGCTGCCAGCGCTCGCTTCTGCTTTCCTGGTCTCCGCGGGAACGGTGGTTCTGTAAGTCTATTCCTCCAGTAAAGCTGTCTATATTTTGACAATCTGTCTGCATTCGCTTACGCCGTTACACATCTGTAACTTCAGTTCCAGAGACTCTGACAGCCCCTCTTCTGTCCTCACAGGCACTAGGCCAGTGCTACACATACCTATACGGAAGCAAACACTCATTCATGTAGAATCAGATAAACACATTTAAAAACAAAAACCCAAAATGGAACAAGTGAACAAACATGCCATGCCCACAATCATACAAAAATAAGTGAAAACCTTTATAAAAAGAAACGTTTTTTGGTTTTCTTTTTAATTTTTATATACAGTGGTGTTTGACCAGCGAAGTTTTTGTACTGGAGTCAGATCCACTGGAACTTGAGTTACAGACAGTTGTGAGCTGCCATGTGGGTGCTGGGAATTGAACCCAGGTCCCCTGGAAGAGCAGCCAATGCTCTTAACCACTGAGTCATCTCTCCAGCCCTTCGTTTGTTTCTTGAAACAGGGTTTCTCTGTGTAAACAGCCCTGATGTGGGAGTGTCATATATCAATCTGTTGATTTCACTGATTAAGCAATAAAGAAACTGCTTGGCCCTGATAGGTTAAAACATAGGTGGGAGAAGTAAACAGAACAGAATGCTGGGAGGAAGAGGAAGTGAGCTCANGGGAACAGTAGGAATGGAAAGATAATAATACATTGTATATATGCATGAAATTTTCAAATAAATTAATAAATAATTTTTCAAGAATCATGATCAAAACTACAGCAATAGGTTGTCCCTTTCAAGAACCTATGACTTCCATAGTCATGAATTTTTAAGGAAAGTTATAGTACCTGAATATAGTACATAAACTTATAGTACCTGAATATAGAACGTGAAATTATAGTATCTGAATATAATATATGAATTCCCTTCTTTAGAGCACATCTCAATTCCAGGTAGAAAGCAATTAGTGGCCCCTATAGCAATTGGGCCACTATTGCATTAGTGAATTCTGCTTGTCTAGCAAATTGATATTGTAGCATGCATGATGTGGGAGTGTCATATCAATCTGTTGATTTCATTGGTTAAGCAATAAAGAAACTGCTTGGCCCTGATAGGTTAAAACATAGGTGGGAGAAGTAAACAGAACAGAATGCTGGGAGGAAGAGGAAGTGAGCTCAGAGAAACCATGCTCTTCTCTCCCGGGAAGACACATGCGATGAAGCTCAGGATGGACGTAGGCTAGAATCTTCCCGGTAAGCACACCTTGGGGTGCTTACACACATTATTAGAAATGGGCTAGTCCTGGTGCGCGAGTTAGCCAAGAAGAGGCTGGATATAATGGGCCAGGCAGTGTTTAAAAGAATACAGTGTCTGTTTAATTATTTCGGGGCATAAGCTAGCAGGCGGCCAGGGTGCTGGGGAAGCAGCCCCGACACTCATATTACAACACAGCCCTGCCTGTCCTGGTCACTCTGTAGACCAGGCTGGTATCGAACTTAGAGATCCACCTGCCTCTGCCCCGAGTGCTGGGGTTGTCGCTCTTCAGTACCACACACAGAACCTACATAGAACAGGCCCATTCCACCACTCTTGGTCCACTTCTTCTTCTTCTTTTTTTTTCTTTTCTTTTTTTTTTTTAAAGACAGGGTTTCTCTGTGTAACAGTCCTGGTTGCTGTCCTGAAACTCACTCTGTAGACCAGGCTGGCTTTGAACTCACAGAGATCCACCTGCCTCTGCCTCCCAAGCACTGGGATTTAAAGACAGAGATCCACCTGCCTCTGCCTCCCAAGCACTGGGATTTAAAGGCGTGTAGAAAACTTCTGCAGTAAAATCTACATTTGTTTTCTTTTAATAACTTGTTTTTATTCCTATCCTTACTCTCACTTTTGAAAACTTTAAACATTGATTTCCAGCAACCTAACTACATCCTTTCTATTTTTAACCATTTCCAGTGGGGCTAGCATCACCTGAAGAACGGCAGCAGCCTAACAAAGCCCACTCCCTGAAGTCTAATGGCTCAAAGCCTCCTGGGAAACCACGATCCCCAGACACTTTAACCAATCTAACAACTATGCACATAGAAAAAGCTGTCTGCAAACACAAAACACACAAGTTGGAAAAAATTGGAGCTCCCTAAGAGAAAACACTCTACCATGTACCTTTCTAAATTTCACTGAAATTGTTATAAAATGTTATGGGTCAAATAATGCCATAAAGTCTGTTTACATTTTTAAAATGGAAATGTTTAACATAACAATATTTAGCATTCAGAAAAGCCTTTATAAATAATAGTCTGTACTTGTCACTTCATGTGAATATAACATAAGGCCATTATAAAAGGTCAATGAAGTTTGGTTCATCCATCTTTTCTACAGCTATTAAAGTCAAATGACATCTGCTACTACACCACACTTCTAAGGCAGAGCTTGTCTAGTTACCACCATGAAAGCAAAGGTCACCCTACAAATGTGCGGGCAGGCAAAGACTTTTGCACTTCGGTGGCTGTTTGGTTTATTTAGTACATGGTTCGGTTTGGTGTTTTGAGACAGGGTTTTAAGTAGTCCATAATGGCCTAAAACTCACTGAGTAGCAGAGGATAACTTTGAAGTTTTAACCCTTCTGCTCCCCAAATGCTGGGACTGTAGGCCTATCTCACCATGCCCTGTTGGCAAAGCACTGTTTTTCATCTGTTTATTTAAAATCTCTGTATACTTGTGAGCACATAAAGGGGAAAACCATGGTTCCCAAAGAAACAAACATTTAAGAGAAGAAACACCCTTTTGTATTTTCTGTTTCTTATCTATTCCTTCAATTGCAACCCAAAGATTCAGTTTTCACAAAGAAAAGCCAAGATTTCAAAAAAATAAAAATCAATGAGTTCATTAATGATGGCTAAATCATCAGGTACTCTATTAGTTCATGAGCTATACACTTTGAGTTAAATGACCAAATTCAAATCAGTTGCTGGTCCATCAACTAGCTGATTAGACAGGGAATTATTTAGAGAGAAGCCATTTCTCTCTCTCCCTTTCTCCATCCCTCCCTCTCTCTCATACACATACACACACACACACACACCCCTTTGAACTTTGTGGAGTAGTCAACATATATCTCTAACAGGGCAGTAAACCACTCCCACTTTCTATCACACAGATGGGGGGAGGGCACAACGCAGGCCTTTGCAGGGCACTAACAAGATAAGCATTCACTTAGAACCTAAGTTGCCTCCTGTAGCAGTAGAAACAAAGGGCACAAAGATATATTAAAAGATATTTGGGAGATATAGGCAAATTATTGCAGCACTTATCTAAATTTCAACCTTTTGCATAGGGTTATAAAAAATAGCTTTAATCAAAGGAACTAAAAAAAACTGCACCGACATATTTTTATTTATGTTTTTTCTTGCTTTTACTGTTGGACTTTTAATGATTTGATAAACCAGGTGTACATCCTCCATGCATAAATCAAGTTAACTGCTGTCATTTAGAAGGTTGTTAAAGCTTTATACCCATATTATTAATTCACTGGACTTTAAAAAAATCAATTTTCATTCAATTTTCTTTGCAAATTCTATGCTTTAAGGAATTAACTCACCTACTAATTGACACCTTAAACTCTAACTTGTTGGGGAAATCCACGGTTTTTCCTTCAAACCTACTCTCTACAGATATATCTGTATCCCCAAATGGGCAGTGATATAATAATGTAACTTCAACTGTGAACATAAAAACTCCCAGAAACCCAATTCAAACACACCAAATCCTACTCAGCTAAAATGTCCTTCAGACCACAAAGATCAAAGGTCGGAATACTTAGACACTGTAGATACTGACAAGGCCTACAGCATTACAAAAACACAGCATCCTAACTAAACCGCCCACAACACGGAGGTCACATACCTGCTATTCTTCAGTTATTAATACCACCCCTTTCACATTCTAAGAGATCCTGCTATGAGGGGAAATTCACTGGCTGGGATAGAAGTAAGAATGGTGGGTGTCTTGGGGAAGGGGCAGGAGTTTACTTAATTCCAGGAAACCCTTTGGGGGTGAGGGCTGAAAACCTTCCATTTATTAATGTGTATGTGGCCATCAGGATATACGTAAGCAAAACAAAGCTGCATTGTCCTCTTAGGACTTCACTATTAACAGGCAATTTCTTATTTTTAAAACACTTTAAAATTTTTATTTATGTGCATTAGTGTTTTGCCTGCATGTATGTCTGTGTGAGGGTGTAGCTCCCTAGAACTGGAGCTCCAGACAGTTGTGAGCCACGTGGGTGCTGGGAATTGAACTCGGGTCCTCCGGAAGAACAGTTAGTGAGTGGTCTTAACCGCTGAGCAATCCAGCCCCAAAAAGCTAATTAATTTCTTAAGTGGATTGAAAGGCCATCTCTAAATGCCTATGTCCAAATAAAATTCACAAAATTATCCTGGCTATAGCTAATAAGATGGCTTTTCCAATCTACTTTTATAAAGACATATCGTAAGGGCTTTCGAAACGCTTAAATCCCATTTTAAGAATTCTCCAAATCTTAGAACCAAAAGAAGGGTGATCTACTTATCCTACTTTTGCAAACAAGGAAAATCAAATCTCCACTGGGTAGAAACCTACCCCAAGATAAGGTAGCTTGTCAACAATGTAATAACACAACCGTTTCCCCTCTAGCTCCAACTAGCCGCTATGTTCGTGACGTTGCAAACAAATCTGAACTCTGAATCTACCTGTGGCCTAGAAGCGCTCAACATCTGCCACAAGTTAACAGGCCCCAATATGGATTTATGAAAACACATTCATCTTCCATCCTATCAAGACAGCTGACAAGCCAACAGTTACATGCTCAGGCATTTTGCTTCAGATGAAATAAAGTTAAGCATGACATCTTAAAAATCGTGATTCGGGAGAGGACATACGCAGATATTGACAAAATGCATCTTACTTCCTTCAAATCCTTTTGATGAATACAGGACTCACCAGACACCACTGTGGTCATTAATGGCTTTGAGTGACCCGCGAGGAAGAGCTCCCACCAAGTAAAAAAGCCCTACTGGAGACAGAAGCGTCCCAGCCCACTCTGGGCGCACAGAAAGCTCTAGGGGTGACCTGGGCTTGACAGCTTAGTGCGAGACCCCACGCGAACAGCTGGCGTCTTGGGAAAAACTTAACACGACGTCCATCCTTTCCGCGGGAATTTATTTCTCGTCTCACAAGGCTTTTCTGCTCCGCAAAGAGCAGGCCTTGCTTCGCAGGACGCTCGGCTCGTCCCTCCAGTCGTCTTTACGGCGAACAAAACAAGACTCGGGAACAGAAATCGAAACGGTCATGGACCTGCCGAGCGGCCTCGGGACGCTGACCACGGGTCCGCGCGGGGGGTCGGGCGGCGGCGCCTCTCGATCCGCAGCGCCGGGGAGGCCGGAGCCACCGGTTGCGGCGGAGGCAAAGCCGCTCGGCCACCGCGCGGCTGCTGCCTGGGCCCAGCGAAGTTGAGCGGCAGCGCGGGCTGCGGGTTCGCGCCCCGCCCGGAGCGAGCCCGGGGGGGGGGGGCGGGTCCGCGGGGGCTCGGCGGGAGGGAGCTCGATGGGGAGCTGGGGGCGGGGGGGAACCGGAGCCCGCAACTTGGGCGCCCGCTGCTGCCACCCGGCCACTTCGGCCTCCCGCGCCCAGCTGTGTGCCGACGCGCGCCGCTCGCCGGTCCACTCGCCCCGGGCCACCAGCCTCCGCCGCGGCCGCGAGGTGCCCGGGCGCGTCCCCGTAGCCCCGGCGGCCGGCGCGCCGAACCTCGGGGCCGCGCCAGGCCGCGCGCTGGCGCCGCGTTACCCCCCGCCGTACCCCCGCCCCACGCGCCGCCGCCGCCCGTTGGCGCCTCCAGCCGCGCGGCCGCCCCCCGCCGGGTCCCGGCGGTTCCCGCTGGCAAAGTTGCTCGGCCTCTCCGGGACAGAGCCGCACCGCCCCTCAGGCCGCCGCCCGCGCGGGAAGGCCCAGCCGGTCGCGCCGCTTTTTTACCTGACGGAGTTTTCGCGCGCGCGCTCGCTCGCTCTCCCTCCCCTCTGGCTCGCTCGCTCGTTTTCTTTCTTTCCTTTTTTTTTTTCTTTGCGCTCGCCCGCGCGGGGCGCCTTTTCCGCTCGCGCCGCCCGCGCCCGCCTGCTCGCGCCCTCCTTCCTGCTGGGCCCGGCAGAGCGGGGCGGCCGGCAGCTCTCCCCGCCCCCCTGCACCCGCGCTCCGGCGGAGGCGGCGGCGCCGCTCCGCGCTCCGACTCATTCCAATATGGCACGGACGCAGGGCGCATGCGCCCGCGCCCCCCACCCACTCCCCCCAGCTCCGCGGTCCTCCGGGCGACCCGCTCCCCTCGCCTCGCGCTTGGGGCGCTCACGGCCCGACCTCCCCGCTGCCGCCGCCGCCTGTTCGCGGGGCTGGAGCTGCACAGGAGAGGAGGCGTCCGCGGGCCTGGGTCCATTGCTCTGGTCGCGTCCCCAGCCGGCACGTCGCCGAGGACGCCCGCGAGGCCGGGGCGGTGCGCCGTGGGCCTCTGATCCCCGACGGCGCCGTGAACTGAGCGCGGTCGGGAGCCGAGCTCTCGGGATGCAGAGGCGCGTCCTGGCCCCTGCTTGGTTTTTAGGAGAGAAAGACCTCACCTTGGCTTCTGGGCAGAGCGGCTCGGCGGGACCCAAAGTCCCTGATCCGTCCATCCCGGGCGAAGCGCGCCACTGTAGCCCGCACGTGACCACCTCGAGCAAGATGGCATTAGCAGAGAGGCAGCGGCTCAGCAGGTCCCCAATGGGCACGTGCCGCTGCCGAAAGGTCTGCGTCCGCCGCCCGGGCCACATCGGGAATCCCGCGTGTCCCTCTGAGACCTTACTTAGCTCTACCAAATGCGACTCGAGCACCTCGGCTTACCTGATGTCCAGGCTTGCTCAGGAGGCACAGGGTGACCTAAGATCTCCAGAGATCAGTCTCGAATCCGGAGGTGCCCACGGGCAGTCCGGTTCGGCGACTCAACCCTTCCTCAGCAAGCACTGGTGTCAGTAGGACGCACACACACCTGCTCCAGAAAGTTCCAACCCAGCACTCTAGGACCCGGGAGTGCCAATGAGACCAGACTCTCCAGCCCTAGATGGTCAGTCAGGGCTCCTGCCTCTGAGCGAAGAAGCGCCCACACAGACACGCACCCCACACACAATGTCTTAGGAGCTTTACACTAGGCATCATTCTGGTTTTGGCCACCTTAGGAAATACCCACATTACAAAACCCAGATGATTTTTTTTATAAGTACCACTGAAAAGACAAGGTAACAAGAAAAGAATGTAAAAAGAATATCTGTTTCTACACAATTGGATGTTCCCAAACAAAACCTTCTGCATAGATACTTCTGCATGCTTGCAAGCACACATTCTTTTATTTTCTACTTTCACTAACATGTTTTGCTTGCATGATCATTTTTAAGGTACGCAGTTCCTACATTTTTTGTGTTTTATTTCGTTGCGGTTATCTGCTTGCATATCCTTGAATTCTACACGTGGGGATTAATTTCTAGGAGTGGGGAAGTTTTCAGGTGGGAAGCTGTGAATGGCCCTGCATTGCCCCACTGGTTCTCATCAGCCAGGAACAGCATAAGGAATTTAATGCATGTTTCTAAACACTGAGCGACATCTTTTCTCCCCTACATTAATAATGCCTATATTAATAATCTTCAGCTATCAAGATTACCTTATTTGACATTTCTTGGATAACTAAACACTCAAAATGTCCCCATTTGCTCTCTATTTCCCCTTCTGTGAATGACCTGTGGTTCATATCCATTGTCTTGGGGAGCTGAATCTCTCCTAACTTTACACAAGGCTTTTTTTTTTCTGTTAAAGATGTTTTGCTTTTGTTTTTGATGCAAATATTGCCCAGCCTGATGTTCCTTTTCGTTTTAGTTTACAGTTCATTTGTCATTCTAGTCCTCTGGTTGTTGTTGTTTGGATGCTAACAGTGAGCTTTTATGTAACCCACCTGCTAGCTTGTATAATTTATGTGAATATTTTGTTATTTTATGATCACCTGTCCAATTTTATTTTTGCTGTATGTGGGAGTAAAATGTGGGTTTAATTCATCTCTATCACAATGGTTATTGTTTGTGCAGTCTCCATTTATTAAATAATTATCATCTTGTTCTTTGCTTAGCAAAACCTACTTGTTTGCTATACTTTTGCTTTCAGCTTGTGTATTTCAAAATCCTCCATTTCCTCCCATACACCTTGGTTTCAGTAAATACTGTATAGTTATAAATATTGGTTCTTTGAAATAAGTTTTTACATCTGACAGGGGTCAGTTCTTCTTGAATAGCACTGGTTTACATACCCGTACACATTCTAGGGTAATCAGATAAGGGCATTGCTTGTGAGGGCCTGAGAGGTGGCTCACAGTTAACGTGCATATTGCCCTTGGGGCAGGGGACCCACAGTTCAGTTCCCAGCACCCATATGGAGTTCACAGCTGCCTGTGCTTGAGCGCCAGGTTATCCAGTCCTCAGCACTCACACCCGTGCCCACATAGAGACACATAATTACAAGTAAAATAAATCTAAAAAAGAAAAAACATGGGCTTGGAGGATAAACCAGGTTCAACACTGTGCAACCCTGTGACCTTGGCAAGTTATTGCCCCAGGCCTTACAGTTTGGGTCTGTAAATCGGGATCAAGTAACACAACCTCACAAGCTCACTGGTTGGCACTCAGTAAATCCTTAATGTTGGCTACTGCTGGCAATCATGTTTTCTGTTCCAGAGAAGTATATGTATGAAAATGTAACAATGAAACCCATTTCTCTGTACTCTAACACTGATGATGATGATGATGATAGCTAAAGGTATCAATACTAAGGTCGGAGCTGGGAGTGATGCTCTGTGGCCTGTAGGCCCAGCACCTGGGAAGCTCCAGAAAAGTAGTCCAATCCCGATGGCATAGACCTTTAATCCTAGAACTCAGGAGGCACAGACAGGAAGATCTCTGTTAATTCAAAGCCAGGCTGGTCTATATAGCAAGTTCCAGATCAGTCAGCTACATAGAGAGGCCCTGTCTCCATACATACACACAGACACACACACAGTTGCAACTGACATGGAGTTACATTAATCTAGGAACTTCTTTGTTTGTTTTTGTTTTTGGAGACAGGGTTTCTCTGTGTATCTCTAGCTGTCCTGGAACTAGCTCTTGTAGACCAGAATCTCGAACTCACAGAGATCCGCCTGCCTCTGCCTCCCAAGTGCTGAGATTAAAGGCGTGCGCCACCACTGCCCGGCAACATTTCATTTTTCTAACCAGGACCTACTTAGACTTTTAGTGTATTCAAATCCTCAGAAGCCAAGTCCCTTGTTGCCTCCAGTATTTCTCCACTGCTCACCTGGTGACCCCTAATGAAGAAGGGCAAGGGCGACAGGAACTGCTGAAATTTCCATCTGAACACTTGTCTTTTGTTGCATCTGTGTGAATGTGGGTACATACCCCTTCCAAGGTCCCTCCAGAAAGGTCATGGGTGTTTTCCCTAGAACAAACTAGGAGATTTCAGGTCATCCGCAAGGAGAGACAAAGTTAGGCCACAAGGGCTGCCAGTTCCTCAACCCTTTTAAAACTATGTGTTCACTTACTGGGGGGGAGGGGTACAAGTGTGGGTGTGTGCCTTGGCACCATATGGAGGTCAGAGGACAAGCTAGGGAGCTGGTTCCCTCCTTCAGTCATGTAGATTTCGAGGCTTGAATTCAGATCAGCAAGCTTGGCAGCTACAGCACCCTAACCTACCGAACCCGTCTCAGCAGCCCCAGATCCTCTGCCACTGGGAAACTTGGATTGGGGTGGCTGATTGAAGAGGCACATGAAGACTGGGTAACATGGCAGCCTGATTTATGGTCATAATACCCCCCCCCATGAAGGTCCTCCAAGGTTTCCGGGTGTACTTTGTACAATTCAGAGAGCTTCACTTGGAGCTGCTGTGGGATTGGCCCCGTTCCTTCTTCCACTGCGTCCCACTCGCCCACTTAATCAGCTGCACCGGTGTTTGCCAACTTGATCACCAGAGACAGTGTTTTAGCTGCAGCAGTTTCCTTTCCCTCCTGTAAGTATGGCACAACCCTTCCTGCCACAGGGCACCGCCTGGCACACTCCATCCTGCCTCCTGTATTCACCTTCCCATAGTTACCATCATCTCATTGTTCCAGTACCACTTTAATGAGGTAAGTAATTCCTTAGGCCTCTGATTACTCCATCTAAATATGCGAGTGAGTCAGGCTTCCCCCCTCCCTCCTCCCTCCCTCCCTTCTGCCTTCCTTCTCTTCCTCTCTGCTAGTTCCATTGACAGTCTATACCTCTCTTTCTCTGACCTCAGACAAAGACAACAGTCCCCTAAGAGAAGGGACCTGCTTGACTCATCATTGAGCCTGAGCCAGGAGAGGGGACAGTAGATACAACAACTAGCCTATCAGATGGCAGCACTTAAGAACAGAGGCGGGTGTCTGGCAGTGATGGCACACACCTTTATTCCCAGCACTCATGAGGCAGATGCAGTTGGATCTCCAACTACAGAGAGAATCTCAGAAAAGTCAGGGCTACACAGGGAAAAAAAAAAAAAAAAAAAAAGAGAGACGCAGAGGCTGGCATTCACCTGAGGAACCTTGACAATCTGCCACTTACCGTGCCCTCAGTGGCCAAGGGTCTAGATCTTTTCCCGTAAGCAAACCTCTCTTCCCAAAGCCACGCCTACTCACAGGTGGTAGACATCAACTTGGGACTTGGTACCAAGTGAGAATGTGAGGTCTGGACCCAGGGAACAGAAAAGCATCCCTGATTCATCAGATTCTTCCCAACCTGCTAGGATCTGCTGTCGATAGCCGGTGGCTCACCACTGTTACTGCCAGTCTGCTCCCTACAGACACCCCAAGAAAGGCAGGTCACATAGTGATTCCCCACAGCCAGTCACCCAAGTGAGCATGTGACTGTTACCAAAAAGTCCCACTTACTGCATGACGCTCTCTGCTGATGGCTTGGATAGTCTGCTGACCTGGAAGTCACAGGCCATTGCTAAATGACCTCTGACCCCTACCCTGCTCCATAACCTTGTTTTGGCACCTGCCAATGTATTACCACCACCATTGTCTGCACCATGTAGAAGAGAAAGTAATAGGTTCAGGGGTAGACGACAGCGTGGGGTCGAGTTCGGATTTAGTCAGTTTTTCTCAGACCTTCTGTGGAACTCTCTTTGTGGAAGATCAGTTTCCTCATCTCTGTAACCAGGGATGAAACCTCCTACTTTGCCAAGTCTTGAGAATCCAAGAACGCACTCTGCAAACTGTAAATTGCATCAGAATTAAATAATTGGCTTGAGGGGACTGAGGACATACGTCCATAGTAGATTTTCCAGCATACTCAAAGCTCTGCATTTTGACCGGATGGTGGTTATAAGTGTTACAACTCTGAAGGGAAAAGTTGGAAGGCAGGCCTGTTCCCAGGGGGGATGGTTTCCCTGCTGGAACTAGCAATTCTGGTACTCTGCGCTGCTAAGGAGATGTCCCTGCAGAGATGCAGCAGCTTTGCCCCTGCTCAGGGTGAAGTTGTTACTTCTCTGACCACTCCACCACCTCTGCTGGGGTAGAAAATGACAGCCCCAAACTGAGCAGGTACAGGGCCTATATAGTGTTTCTTAGGATCAGCGGTTTTTTGTTTGGTTGGTTGGTTTTTTTTTTTTTTTCCAGGGTGACGATTTGAGGGTGGGAATTGGCTGGATTTCAATCCCTGAGCTAGAACAAATTTAGAGATTGTCTGGATTTTGTGCTCAGGGATTGGTTGGGTTTTGTGCTACCTTGGTCAGGGGCACCATGTGTTTCTTAGGCTCTGATTTCAGCGCTAAAGCATATTTCTTTCAGGGGCCCTTTTTTAGGGGCAGTGAATTGGCTCTGGTCTCAGGGTCAGGGTGTATTTCTTTTACTGGCCCTTTTACCCTAGAGAGGTGACACACACCTTTAATCCCAGGACTTGGGACACAGAGGCCGACGGACCTCTGTGAGTTTGAGGACAGTCTGGTCTACAGTGTGAGTTTCAGGACAGCTAGGGCTACCAGAGAAACCCTGGCGGGGGTGGGGGGGAGGGGGGGTGGTGTCGCTCGCCTTTAATCCCAGCACTCGGGAGGCAGAGGCAGGCGGATCTCTGTGAGTTCAAGGCCAGCCTAGCCTACAAGAGCTAGTTCCAGGACAGGAACCAAAAGCTACTGAGAAACCCTGTCTCGAAAATCCAAAAAAGAAAAAAAGAAAAAGAAAAAAGAAACCCTGTCTCCAAAAACAAAACAATCAATAAAGGACTTTGGGTTTCATTCCTAACACTGGAGTTGGAGCTGTAGTGGGGTGGGGTGGGAGGCAGATAGAAGACAAGGGGAAAGGAAAGATAGGGGAGGGGAAAAAGAGAAAGTGGAAGGGGGAGGGAAAGACACATGAGCTGAAAGGAAAAACTGACTTGGCCCCACTTCTCTCTTGTCTTCTTCCTAAAGGATTTTTGGCTTGCTTCATCCCCAGTCAGTTACCTTGGAGCGTAGGCACAATTCCCAAATCCCATTTTCTTTTTCTTGTTTTTTTTTGTTTGTTTTTTGTTTGTTTGTTTGTTTTTGTGTTTCTCTGTGTAGCTTTGGAACCTGTCCTGGAACTTGCTCTGCAGACCAGGCTGGCCTCGAACTCACAGAGATCTGCCTCCCTCTGCCACCCGAGTGCTGGGATTAAAGGCGTGCACCACCACTGCCTGGCCCAAATCCCATTTTCTATTCTTAAGTACCACAAGCCCAGTGAGTACCCACTTTATACCCACATCCTTCTCTTTGTATTTGGGAAGGGAGAGAGAATTCATAATCACAATTTTCCCATGACTTTCTCATTGATCTTTTTTATTCTCTCTCTCTCTCTCTCTCTCTCTCTCTCTCTCTCTCTCTCTCTCTCTCTCTCTCCAGGAGGTCATTGTAGCCCACACTGGCCTTCAGTTCTAAGTAAAGCTAACGAGATGAGGGAACTGGGATATAACTCAATTGGTAAACTCCCAAGTACCTGACTTTCATACCCAGATCCCACATAAAAAAGCAAGGACAATGGCAGCTTGTACCTGTAATCCCAGTGCTGGAGATGTGGAGACGGAGACCACTGGGCTCAGCCTGTGTGCTGCGGTCTAGGCTGCTGAGAGGGCTCAGAGCATGGAAGGGCTAACCAGACAAGCCTGGAAACACCAGCTCGAGTCCCAGGAAAACAGAAAGGTGGGAAGGGGAGCCCCACGGAATTATTCTCCGATCTCTGCACATATACATCCCTCATGTGTCCTGTTCATACACGGTAATAAAAATACATTTATCAATTAATTAAATAAAACAAAACCAGGAGGATGGCACTGCGGGAACAGCACCAGATGTGCTCTGTCCCCTATATACAAGTGCATATGCTAACACGTGCACACATGTGCGCCCACAGATACCCCTTACACACACACATGGAGTGAGTTTATTGTTTGTGGATATTATTCGGATTAAGTAGCATGAGAAATACGTATGGTGACTGGTACAGATGACACGGACTGGTGGCCCTTATGCCGAATGTGGCCCCTGTGCTTTTTTCCTCAACCTCCATCCATGGTCACCACACACACGCCTTTGTTTTCAGGTGTAATCTATAACCAACAGAACACGTGCATTTCATCCACACACTGTTTTCCTGAGGGCCAGCTGAGGCATAGCCCCTGTAAAAACCGCTACCACCACCATGCAGGATGTGGCCCCTATAATCTTAGCTGCTTTGGAGGCTTGGGCAGGATGGCTGTGTCCCAGGCCAACCTGAGCAATGCAGCAAGCCCCTCATTCAAACTTTTCTTTCTTAATTTAAAAGGATGGGGGATGTGGCTTGATGTTAGGGCACTTGCCTAGATAAAGACCTGGGTATCAGCGTGCCTGCCACCCAAGACTCAGGGAATTTCACAGAAGAAGGGGTAAGAGAACGTAATGTTGTTCTCTGTCCCTGTCATGGCCATTGTGCTCAGGAAGCTTCCTTGCTTAGACCTACACAACATCAAACCAGCCAAAATTCCGGCTTGGTTAGGGGAAGACCTCACAAAGCCCCACCCCAGGTTAGGGACTGCTAGGGGAGGGCTATGACTGTCGGGGAGGGCCAGGACTGCTGGGGGAGGGGCTGTGACTCCTGGGGGAGGGTTATCACTGCAGGGAGAAGGGCTAGGACTGCTGGGGGAGGGGTTAGGGATGCTGGGGGAGGGGCTAGGACTGCTGGAGGAGGGTTATTTGTCTTTGCGAATGCTCTGACATTCTCAGGCATATGGGCAGCAGTAGGTGGACTGCGGGTTAAACATGAGAGAACATGAACTTGAGGAGAACATGTAATGGATAGTGATCCTGGAGGAGTTAGACGGGGGAAGAAAATAGTTCTGATCAAAACACTTTGTATATAACTGGGCATGGTGGCACACGGGAGGCAGAAGTAGGTAGATATCTGTGAGTTCCAGACCAGCCTGGTCTACAAAGTGAGTTCCAGGACTAAAATGAGAGATTTTGTCTCAAAACAATAACAAAATATTTGTACATATATTAAATTCTTAAAAAATCAATAAAAATACTATTTTAAAGGAGCCCTGAGATGGGTCCGTGGGCAAAGTGCTTGTCACAAAACATGAAGACCAGAATACAGATTCCCAGCACCCAAAGTATGTCAGCCCAGAGTTTGGGAGGCAGAGATGAGATTCCAGAAGCAAGATGACCAGCTAGATTAGCTGAATCAGCAAGCTCTGACTCAAAATATAAGGTAGGGAACAATCAAGGAAGACCCTGGATGTCAACCTCTGTTCTACATGTAAACACATGCACTTATATGCATACACACACATGGGAACATGCATTTATTCATGTACACACAACATATAAATCCAAAAATAATTGTGCATCTGCACACACGGATTTAGACAGGAATATTCAAAACAGTTGTGTTCATAAATATCCGACACAGGAACAGGAAGCTAACTAAACCAGCAAGTGTGGGTCACCTACTCTGACAGCTATGCGCTTCAGAGGTGACAAGGAGCACCTGTCTCACAGGGCAAAAAGAATGAATCCGAATAATGCCACATTGCTCAAATAAATCAGAGACTGAAGAGCTGACTACCTTTAGCTGAAGTCTTGGGGCGACAAAATTGACTTTTGGGGGCAGGGACAACATGAAGTGTACTTCTGGGGCCAAGGACACTGCCAGTAAAAAAAGGCACAAAGGAGTCTCCCAGAGTGGCAGACCCTGCTCTGGTCAATAGTTACATGGCGTGAGTTTAGTCAGGCACCCAGTCGACTACCGATGGTTTCATGCATTTGAGCAGGTGTACACTATTCCTCAGTAAAATCTTAAAAAGGAAGGAAGAAAGGAAGGAAGGCAGGAAGGAGGAAGGAAGGAAGGAAGGAAGGAAGGAAGGAAGGAAGGAAGGAAGGAAAGAAGGAAGGAAGGAGAAAGGAAGGAAGGAGGGAGGGAAGGAGGGGAGTGAAAGCAGGCAGGCAGGCAGGCCTCCAGGGCATGCTCCCAGAGAAGTCTCTGAGGCCCCACAGCAATACTCCCGGTCTGCACCCTCCCATCCTTCAGGACTCTGGATGGGGACCTGCACCTTCAGGTGCAGAGTTGGGACACCAGAATCTGTGAGCCGCTGGCTAGCAAATGAGGTCATAAACATACAAATAGCAGGGTTACGGCAATTTGAGAGACTTTTATCCCCAGTATGCCAGTACCTTTTATGGCAACTCGTAAATATACCGCCTATTACAGTTGTAGCCACCACAGCCGGAGGGACCAACCGACCTGCAGCTAAGAGTAAAGGAGAAGAGACACCATGTGACACTGCCAGACACAAAATTTCCCTTCTTACTTTTCTTTGTGAGCCCCGCATCACAGGCCGGCCTCAGACTCCCTATGTAGCTACTAATGACTTTGAACTCCTGAGCCTCCTGCCTTTATCTACTAAGTGCTGAGATTAGAGGCAGGCATGACCACGACCAGTCTTCTGTGGTGCTGGGGATTAAACCAGGGATGAATGCACACTAGACAAACACTACCAACTGAGTATATGCCCAGTTCCGAGCCTGGGCTTTTCTGAGGTCTGGGAACTCCATGTCTGGGGTGGGGCATGATTGCCAGCTGAAGGCAACCTTGCTCAAGGCACTTAGTCCAGTACTTTCTTGTGTGGCACATGAGGACAGAAAGGGGATCTCAGCAACCCTAACAACAGCATCCCGTTTAGGCTAAGCCAGTCCCATTCTCCCCACTGTGTCTTCTCTCTGTTTACCTTTTCCTTCTTCCAAACACTGGCAAACTTCAGACTCTACATCCCTACTGCTTTCTGAGTACTGGCTCTGCAGGAGAAACCACCCAAGGGCGCATGCACATCTGTGCTGTCATGGTGCGCCACGTGTGAAAACATCACATGCAGAGCAGTGAGCATGAACGGATAGATGTATGCAGCACCCACAGATCTGGGCACACACCTGAACAGGAACTAAGACAATGGTCTCCATTCTTCGGGCTCCTGATAAACACTTAGGCTTTCTGATTAAGAGTTTTGCCTATGAGCTGGGCAGTGGGGGCACACACCTTCAATCCTAGCACTTGGGAGGCAGAGGCACATGGATCTGAGGCCTGCCTGGTCTACAAAGTGAGCTCCAGGACTGTTATACAGAGTAACTGTCTCAAAAAAACATCACACACACACACACAAAAGAGTTGCTTATGAGCTAGCACAGTGATACACACCTTTAATCCTAGCTCCCCGGATGATGAGGCCGGTAGATCTCTGTAAACTTGGAGGCCAGCCTGGTCTACATAGAGTTCCAGGACAGCCAGAACTACACAGTGCTATCCTGTCTCAAAAACAACAAGAAGGGGGCTGGAGAGATGGCTCAGTGGTTAAGAGCACTGGCTGCTCTTCCAGAGGTCCTGAGTTCAATTCCCAGCACCCACATGGTGGCTCATAGTCATTTATGAGATCTGGTGCCCTCTTCTGGCATAGAGGTGTACATACAGATAACTCACCATATACAGAAAATAAACAAATCCTATTTTTAAAAAAATCCCAATAAGTTGTTTGTGTATACTATGTTGTATTAGATGTTATGCCCTCAATGGTTTGGTTTGGTTTTGGTTTTGGAGATGGGTTTCTCTGTATAACCCTGGCTGTCCCAGAACTCACTCTGTAAACCAGGCTGGCCTCAAACTCACAGACAGCTGCCTGCCTCTGCCTCCTAAGTGCTGGAATTAAAGGTGTGCACCACCAATCAGCTCTCTAATGGATTCTTAATCCTTACCATAGACCTGGGCGGTAGGCAGTATATTGTCCATTTTACAGATGGCAGAACAGATTCAAAAGCTACCTGCCTATGATCTGCCTACCCGCTGAGCCCTGGACATTCTCCAATGCAGTTCTCAAGAGCGACAGCTACAGAAAGCCTGAGCCCCATCCTTCCCCCTGCATGCGTTCTCTGGTCACCTTCTCCCAGACAGGTCCTTCTGTGGTCACAGTGAGGTGAGCTCAAGACCCCCATAAGGTCGTTCCCATCTTCAGCTGTTTGTCCCTATTTCCCTAGAGGCCTTCCTTGGTGGCTACTAGCCAGGAATTCTCAGGTTCTCTGTGAGAGGGCAGGAAATGTGACTGAGCTTAGGGGTGTCTGAGATAGCCCCAAAGGCCCCGAGCCTCTCCCAGAATTTGGCCATACTGAACTCTAGTGACCAGGCTTGACTTGCCAGCAGCTGCCTATTGCCCAGTTTCTGAAGAGAAAGAATGTGATTTTCTCACAAAGAGCCAGAGGTCAGGAAAAGCCACCTTTTTCAAGTGGGTCAGTCACTTTGGGACAGTAACCCCTAGTTAGGTTTAGCTCATGCAGGTCATGTCTGTTGCAACTTCAGCCAGACAGATAAAAACTGTTAGGCTGGAACCTCAGGCTGGATAGGGGTAGGCCCAGTCTCACGGAGGGAACCTGATAGACTCCTGACTCAAATCTGCAGGATTTTCTGGAGTCTGGCGCTAATAGTCTCTGTTTCAGGAGAGGCTGCCCAGACGGCTCCAGCATTGACCGCGTGCAGACATCTAGGTTGGTGCAGGATCCAGCATCTGGGTACTGCCTGTCCCTCGGTGTGGCCTGATGGGAGAGCAGATGTGGGCCTGTGACCCAGCGAGATTCTGGGGCTGGGCTTGTGATGGGCTCATAGAGAACAGTAGTAATGGCAGTGGAGGAATCTGGGAACAGACCCAGATTCCAGGATTGCTGACAAGAAGGCCAGTCAGGCCCCTCAGATCACAGCAGCTCAGAGCCAGAGAGATGAGCCTCAGAGAGGGGGCATTGGGGTGGGAGTGGGGCTTTTTGGTTTCATTTTATGGTATTACTTTTTGGGAAGCACAGAGTTGCCGCTAAAGACCTTCTTTAGCCCAGATAGCTTTCAACTGAGATCTTCCTCCCTTAGGAGTCCTGAGGTTACAGGCACTGACCACAGTAGCAAGAATAGTAAAAACCCAGAGACAGATATGGGGTTAAAGCTGAAGATCAGAGAAACAGAACAGTCAGCCACTAGAGAGACCTTTAACCTCTTTACCTCTACCAATGATGCTCAGACCGAAGGGGCAATCCAAGAGCATTCAACTTATAATTATGATTCTGTCTAAAAGTCAGCATCATATGCTATTCTTATGGTACTAAAGGATTTTAAAGAACCTCTCAACATAGTTACCTGTTCGTAATATGTAGAAAGAGTTGTTTTGCATATTGAAACTGCTGAATTTATACTAGATGATGCAAAATTGACTTTGCAATTTATTCAGTTACAAGATATAATCAGGAATCAGCATATACGTAACACATATCTGAGCCCTTATGGGTCAGCCAGGTTCTCTAGCACAAAGTAATGCAGAGATTGATCAGTTATTGATTGGAAATGTATTGAAGGCCTCAGAATTTCATTAAAAAAATCATGTCAATAGTAAAGGTTTAAATGTGGGACCCTCACCCCTTATTCTCAAAGGGACGAGAAGGAATTTCCTAGCAAAATGTTTTAAACTTAGAAACACAGACTAGCCTTACGTTCCAACCCCCACCCCCCAACCCAGGAGATTCCAAGCACAAGGACACTCAGCTCTGGTACAGGCTGATAAAGATGGCCTGACTCAGAAACAGGATGGTCTTGCTCTAAGGAAAAAAATTAGCTGACACAGCAGGATGGGGACCTCTTTACAGCAGGGGTTAGAGACGGATTCCAAACTAGTTTGTATTACGCTAAATAAACCTTATGTATTACAGTCTGGGCCTCTCTGGTGGTCTCTTTGGGGGTCGTAATCTGGGCACAACATTAAAAAAAGACTTTTCCATCATGTGTCCACAAGCTAAGGAAATGTTCCACTTTTTCTTTATATAACCAATCAGTGCTACCTGCAGAAGTAACCCAAAGGGTACTCAAAGGAATGAAATCTGGCAGATAGATGGGTTCCATTTTGTAGAATTTGGAAAACTAAAATATGTACACCACACCATTGATACCTATTTAGGTTTTTAATGGGAAACTGCTTTGAGTTTGGGAAAGGCTGATTTGGTAATCACACATTTGCTAGAAGTTATGGCTGTCATGGGGATACCTGTACAAATAAAGACAGATATATATCTCTAGAAAATGAAAGAGTTTTTGCTTATTATTATATAAAGCATATTACAGGTACACCACACAATCCTACATAGCAGGTAATTATAGAAAGATCAATTGAATTCTAAAGGATATGTTAAATAAACAGGAAGGTATGATGTTTACCCCAAGAAACAGATTGCATAATGCATTATTAATTTTGGACTTTCTAAATGCTAATGAGAAAGAAACAACAATTGTGGAGAGACATTGGATAGTAGAAAAAAACTACATAATTAAATCAATTGATATACTTTAAAGATGTACTGACCTCAGAATGGAATTCAGGATATGTGTTACAATGGGGAAGGGTTTTGCTTCTGTTTCCACAGAAAAAGAAAAGCTACAGATACCATCAAAATTGGTAAGATTCAATTTAAACAAGAGACACCTCTGAATTAGAAGATATGATAGTTCAAACAGCATGGCCGTTTAATCTAAACTAAGCTATAAAACTAACAAATGCTTTTCATTTGATCAGAAATAACTTGCCAAAAGAGGACTTACTGCAAAATTAAAGTTGGGGAAGAGTTTTGGTTTTGTCTTTTCAGCTAAGAAATCTGAAGACCACTGCACTGGACAAATGGGATATCTGTTTTTTTCTTCTTTTTTTTCTTTTATCAATTAAAATTTTTGTTCAAGGCCTTACCCCCTCCATCCAGGCTTAGGAAGGTATGCATCTAAATAAAATAGGATCCCAAAAAGCCAGTACATGCAGTAGAGACAAATCAGTGCCATTATTATTGGCTTCTTAGTCTGCCTCAATTGTCAGCCACATTCAGAGGGTCCAGTTTGATCCCATGCTTGTTCAATCCCAGTCCAGCTGGAATTGGTGAGCTCCCATTAGTTCAGGCACACTGTCTCAGTGGGTGGACCAATATGACACACATATTTCCAAGAGGTGGGGTGGGTGGTTTTTTCGTTCAATGGGTTATGAATATTTGTCACTGTTTAAGGGAGTTTGTTATCATTTGTTATTGGTTACAGTCAGGAGGAAAGCTGAACAAAGGAGATTAGATTCAGAGTTCTTGTTTTGAAAAGAAAAAGGGGGGGGGATACTGAAATGATAAGATTAAAAGGTAGATATTGAATCTACTTTTAAAATACAACTATTAGTTTTAAATATTGAATTAGATTTTGTATTTGTATACAAATATTGTATTTTCTTTCTTTCTTTCTTTTTTTTTTTTTTTTTTTTTTTTTTTTTTTTTTTTTTTTTTTTTTTTTTTTTTTGTTTTTCGAGACAGGGTTTCTCTGTGGCTTTGGAGCCTGTCCTGGAACTAGCTCTTGTAGACCAGACTGGTCTCGAACTCACAGAGATCCGCCTGCCTCTGCCTCCCAAGTGCTGGGATTAAAGGCGTGAGCCACCATCACCCGGCTAAATATTGTATTTTCAAGGTCAAACAGAGGTATATTTTAAATAGGTCATCTACAAACATTTCCTCTGAATTTGTCAAATGCAAATGAACTAGACATTATTGATGTACTTATTGCCTACATATATTGAATACAGTTATTGTATTTATTTTATATCGTTTTTCTTATATTAATTATAACCTTCTTTTTAAATTTTAGACAAAAAGGGGAAATGTAGTACTATTTCATTGTATTTTAATAAGTAAAGCTTGCCTGCCAATCAGAGTGCAGAGCTAAACCACTAGAGGCCGGGGAGTGGCAGCACACACTTTAATCCCAGGACTCAGGTGCTGGATGGATCTCTGTGAGTTTAAGGCCACCCTGGGCTACAGAAGATAAATCCAGAAACAGATCCAGGTGGTGGTTGTTCACACTTAATCCCAGTGTTTGGGAGTCACACGCTTTTAATCCCAACACTAAGGAGGTGGAGACAGGAGTGACATGACTGGGCAGAGAGAGGAATGGATAGAATGGGAAGAGACAGGAACTCACTGGAGTGTGGAGTCTGAGGTTTGGTGGAGACACAGTGCAGTCAAGGCAGTCTGAGGATCGCCCCTTCAATCTGAGCCTTGGTAGAGGTAAAAGGTTCGCTCTAGCGGCTTACTGCTCTGCTTCTCTGATCTGTAGTTTTAACCCCTCTATCTATCTATTGTTCATGTTACAGACCACCACTGATCTACTGGAGCCTGGGGTTTGTGTGAGTTGTGGTGTTGCTTCGCTACCTAGGCAGGCCTCCTACCTGTCTCAACAGTGGAATACAGATGCGTGTGCCGTCTCGCTTGTGTTACATTTTCTTCTTTTCATTTTGTTTTGAGGCATGGTCTTTCTATGTAACCCTGGCTGTTCCTCATCGTGTAGACCAGGTTGACCTCACATTCACAGAGATTCACCGTGCTTCTGCCTCTTGAGTACTAGGATTAAAGGCGTGGGCCAACCTGACTTGTTACAGTCCTTTTCTGACCAGCAGCCTTTACCACCTTCCTAGAACTCCCTAAATAGACCAGACTGGCCTTGAATTCACAGAGATCCACCTGCCTCTGCCTCCCAAACACTGGGATTGAAGGCGCGTATCACCACACCCAGCCCTTAAGTTACATTCTTAAAGTGAGGCCTTACAGATGTTTCTAGTGTGATTAAAAACTAAGTAACTGGGATGGGAAACTGGCTCAGGAGTTGAGATCACTGGCTTTACAAACACGGAGCATCCGTTCTCCAGGATAGTCAGAGCTACATAATAGAGACCCCCTCCCCCAAAAAAGGACGAGGTTCAATTCCCAGCACCCACATAGCAGCTCACAGTATCTGTAACCCCAGTCCCAGAGGATCCAACACTGTATTCTGACCTCCTCAGGCACCAGACATGCATGTGGTACACACACATATATGCAGGCAAAACACCCAAATACATCAACTAAAATATAAGTTAAATAACTAAGCAACTTTCTTCTCTGGAAAACAATAATTGGCAGACTGTCCTAGTACAGCAGATGCCTTGTAGGGAGGGCTTCAGGTTTGGGAGGCCAGGGAAGCTGGGTCAAAGGCTTGGCGGCCTTGGCGGTGACTCTGGTCACAGTTTGATGACAGCGACTATAAGGGGGAAGAGTGTGAGGTCTCCATCCCAGCCTGGACAGAGGTACACTTCCATCTCTCACTAACTGTGCTGATGAGTATTCATGGATGCCCCGGTGCTCGGCACTCGGGCCTCCCTCTTCGTGGCCTGAGACCCTGTGGTTCAGCCTAGGACTCCTCGGGGCCTCTAACTGGGGTTACCTCTAGAAACAGGATCTCAGGACTCAAGGGTGTTTATATATCAGAATCCCTGGGTCACATTTCTTGTTACTCTGCTCTTGTGGCATGAACCTTTGTACCAGGCACTGGAGAAAACCCAGGGGCATTGGGAGGCTTGAGAGAAGAGCAGCCGCTAGGGGGCAGGACTCCCACGTGTTTCCTCTTTGAGCTGTAAGCAGATGAGCCAGGCCAGTGCACACTCCAGTAGGAGCCTTTCGCTGCAGTTCCAGGAAGGCTGCAATCAGGGGTCAGCAGAAGTTATGTTAGCCAGAAGTCCGTGTGGAGCCTAGGCCTAAAAAGACAAAACAAAACAAAACAAAAAAGCCTTCAGAGGGTAAAGGTGCTTGCCGACCAAACCTGACAGGAAGAACACCACCGTATCTAGAGAACTTGACCAGGGCTTGACATAAAGGATGCTTTTACCTATGGACACCCCATGTCGGAAGCAGAAACACAGGCTGTGGGGAATGAGAAGCATGGTGGAAGTCTCACTTCTCTAGGAAGGGCCTCTGGACCTGTTCCCTGAGGGGAGAGGAAGAACAGATGTGCACCAACCAGGAACAGAAGTTCTTCCTTTATCAAGCTGCTGACTAGGCTGGACCGAGGAGCAGGGAGCTCCCAGGATGCCCCTAGTTCCTCTGTGCCTCTCTCAACGGCTCTGAGCCCCTCAGACTTCAGCTTTAGAACCTAGGACCAGTGAAGAGCCTTGGTGAGGAAGACTCCTCAGAGACAAAAGGGAACCTGCCTGCCCTGTCCTGGGGCCAATGTCACCAAGTTCTGACAAGGACATCATTGCTCCGGATCTGTGCCTGTCTCCAGTGCACGCTTCCTGATTCCAGGTAGCACTAACTGGACAAGTGGGAAAGCCCGCCACCATACAGCAAAGACAATAAGGTCGGCTGAGTCTCTCATGGAGGCAGCGCCTTTAAGGGGCCAGATGAGGTAGGCTAAGGGGGGTGGGTCCTCAGGTGTCTGTCTGGGGGATCCCTATGATCCTTCTGGAAGATGGAAGTCATTCCAGGGACAGTAGATGGGGATGAGGAGCCAAATAAACACTCTTGTCTCAGTGTGGCATTGAATGCCTCCCAAGCTCAAGCTTACCAGATTCCTCTCCTCAAGCCTGGGCTGTTTCATTTCTTCTGTTCCCACTCCTGACTACCCAAGTCAACCATTTATACATCTGTTCCTATTTCCTGAGCTATCCCTAGGGACCACAGAGATGGACATGCCAGACTTGCTTGGTCCAGAGGCCTCAGAGGCTTGCTAAGTTGCTAGGCCCTTGTTCGAAGGGCCCAAGAGCATTGGTTGGTCAGAAGGAGAGCAGAGATAGAAGGAGTGGGACTGGGGACAGGGAAGGCTTCACATACCTATTTCCTCACTTTACAGCCTTCTCCTCTTCTGCCTATCCAGGCCTGGGCCCAGGCATAGACCAAGGGAATGCCCAGCTGGCTCTCCTTCCGGCTCAGTGGAAAGGAAGGGGCCAGGCTGGTAGGCTAGGTGTTTGTAAACAGGGTATCAGCTGTTGGCACCCTGGGTGAGACTGTAGGTTTTCTGATCCTTCAGATAAGACTCTGGGGATCTGCCACACTGTGCTTACACACCAGGCAACAGGTGGGAGCTGAACACTAGAATCAAGGCAGGAGGAGTTTTTTAAAAAAAGGCTCTAAATATGAGCTCTCCAGGTGGGGCTAGCCCTCGGGATAAGGGCACAGCCTGAGACATCTAGTCCTTAAGGACAGCAAGCATTCCCTGAGCAGAGGGTTGCCTCTGAAATTTGGTATGGGCAATCTGGGCACTCCCCTTCAGAGTAAGGAAGCAGGGCCAGCTTGGCCCATGGTTCCTACACCAACAGTTCAGACCCCGAGCTGGAGTCATGGGAAGAACTGCTTTTTATTCTTCAAAACAATCTCTACCAAGGAGGTAGAGGCTTCTTAGCTCTGCACACTCCACCGCCCTTAGAGACCAACCTGGTCCTGGGGAATTTACTGTTGCCATGACAACCACACACTTCTTCCTTACTTAACCGATTAAATCCAAGTTGCAGATTAAATCCTGGTGAGTTGTCTTCATACATATGAAGAGATCTATGCATCTTCCATCTCATGCATGCCTCAGATACCTGCCTCTTGTCTCTTACTGTCTGAGGCAAGGAGGAGGCATCTTGTACATTCTTATGCCCCTGGGGTAGACTTGGTGGTAGAGCGCACTGGAGATATGGCTTGTGGGAACACATCCCTAGCAGTACTGTAAACGGCTGCTAAGGCAAGCAGTCTTGTAACTGAACGGTGGTCCTTAGATCTCTCAGTTCAGAAGGTTCCCTTAAGTCAGTGGCTCTCAACCTGTGGGTCGAGACCACTTTGGGGGTCGAATGATCCTTTCACAGGGGTCACCTAAGACCATTGGAAAACACAGATAGTTACATTATGATTCGTAACAGTAACAAAATTACAGTTATGAAGTAACAACAAAATAATTTTATGGTTGGGGGTCACCACACCATGAGGAAGTGTGTTAAAGCACAGCAACGTTAGGAAGGTTGAGAACCAGTGCCTTAAGGACTTGGTTCACCAAGTCTGGGGCTTGCCTATGTGTGAACTAGCATTATTGTGTGACTGGCACCTTGGACCTAGGGCTCCCAGACTAAACCTTTTTGAGTTTCCAATGATTGACCTCCTCTGACCAGGAAGAGAGAAGAATCACCTGCAGTGTGGAACTTTTGGGCAATGGGCTCATGGCTTAGCCCTGCAGGATAGAAGAGAGGCAGAGCAAGTCAGGCATGGTGGCACACGCCTTTAGATCGGTACTCAGAAGGCAAAGGTAAATGGATCTCTGAATTTAAGGCCAGCATGGTCTACAGAGTGAGTTCCAGGACAGCGAAGGCTATCCAGAAAAACCCTGTCTTAAAATAAATAAATAAATAAATAAATAAATAAATAAATAAATAAATAAAACAAAACAAAAAAAAGAAGAAGAAGAAAAGAAAAAAAAAGAAGAGGAGGAGGAGATGTAGGGTGTCGGTGACCAAGAATAGCCCTGGCTGCAATAAGCAAGGTGCAGGTGGCCCTGCAAAGATGCCTCAGCTTGGCAGTCAGGTAGGAATGGTTTAGCACATTTAGTAGAAGGCAGCTATGTTGTAAGTTTAGAAATGCGTGGACCTCCCTGTCAGGCCAAAGTTAAGGTCTAGCCTGCTCTCAGGTCTGTCTGAGATAGAGGTCTTGGAGTCACTAGAAAGAGTCACTTAGGAAGGACATGAAACCTGCCTCTGCCTGGATGGATGGTCAGAGGCCCCTGCTCTGTGATCCTGACCTTGCATGTTGAATGGTCCTATGCACAGGGCTGTTGCCCAGCTGGGCTGCAGAATCCTTTGGTCAGAGCCAGTCCATGACCATAATGCACTTCTGCCTCATCTTTCTACTCTCCGGGGTACAGCAGAGGGGACAGGAGTCAGGCAGGAAGGTGAGTGGTTTCTAAAAGAGCACTATTTCCAAGATGATTGAGATCCACAGTACCACTGGGCTCAGACATCTTGAGAAGAGCTTACAGTACTTGGTCAGAGTTCTAGACTTCGAAAAAAACACAAATATCCATCCCCCCAAAATTCCAGGCAAAAGCAAAAAAATAAGGAACTTAGTTACATCTCAAGGGCAAGATGTGGTGGCTCACGCCTGTAATTCTACCATTCAGAAGGCATAAGACAAAGGGTATCACCAGAAGTAGATGTCAGCTGGGCTTCATAGTGCCAGCTCTGCCTACAGAGTGAGACCCTGCTAGACACACACGCATGCACACACCAAACAAATATAATATATATCTGTAATCCTAGAATTCAGAAAATTGATACAAATTTAAGGTTTTTGTTATATTGTATATGTTTCTACCTCCATTTAAGATATTTTGTATATTGTTACAAATTTGAGGTTATTGTCCATATACTGTACATCTGTTTCTATTTCTGCTTAAGGTATTACCTATATAAGTCATACCTAAACAGCTTGTTTATTTATACAATATGAAGTTTTAGTCCTTAAAAGCTATATAGGATAATAAAGAAATACAGGTTAATAGCCACTAATAATTATCAAAATTATTGTCATGTTAGTTAGGTTTCCTAGGTATACAGAGATATCTTTCAAATAGACAATCTTCAAACACTTCAAAGACCTACAGGATAAGGTATTTAAAATGTTTTAATAACTTAGATTTTTCTTGACATGAGACGTGTCTGCTCCTGGCAGCACTGATCTACATCTAAAGAGGATGATGGGCATTGAAGAAACTCCATATGGAGTTTGCTTTCTTTGTGACACAAGCTGACCTTTAGGGCAAGAAACTGCCCTTGCCTTGACTGCTAATGGTACACTGTCCAAACTGACAAGCAGGACACACACACACAAAAAAAAAAAAATGTGACTGCCAAACTTTGCCAAGACAGGGTAGAACAGTCCTTCAAAATTTTCTGCTTCTGCAAAAGGTCTGTCAGATATTATAGGTCTGTAGGCCAAAGATGTATGGCCCAACATGACTGAAGAACCTTTGGTGACTATCCAGGCAGCCAGCTGTTTCTGTCATTTCTTACAGTTTTTGGAAGTTGCTTGCTTGCAATTTCTGCTTACTCTGGTAATATTATTTTCCTTCTCGGGTCCTTGATGGGGGCTGAAGACTAGACAGTTACAGTTACAGTACTCCCGAATCTTGGCAGGAAAGGACAACTAATGAAGTAATCTCTATAAGTTTGCCAATTACTTATGGACTGGACATTTAGAATGTATTTCTTACTTAATAATTGTTTTTGTTGCATGTAGTTTCATTTTTGTTAAGGTTAGTACCTTTCCTTTTTATCTGGACAATACTTAATGATAATTCTTATTGTATATAGTTTTACTATAATAGGGTTAGAACGTTTCCTTCTTAATTAGACAGAAAGGGGGAAATGTTATGGGAATTCTGTCACTGGACCACTAGCCAACTGAAAGGAGTATTTTGGTCTAAGAGGTGGGATTTTCATTGGGTACAGATGTGACAGAAAGAACAGGTGGGACCGTTGAAATGAGGAATGAGCTGACTGGTGACTCAGTTCACATTCCCCATTTTGTCTTGTGATATTTGTGCACAAGTTTTGCTTGATAATAAACAATAATGTTTGACATCCTTTACCAACAGGAGCCATCTGCACCCTGATCTATAGGTCTTAAGGCCTGAGTTCCACGCAGACGAATCACTCACTTAAATTCATCTCAGTGGGCTCCCTTCCATCACATGCACCCTGAGAATGAAGCTGGGACGGAGGGTGGAGAGATTTACTCCAAGAGTTCAAAGGTTAAAAAAAAGCACACATTGGCTGGTTTCTTAGAGGTTTCTTTAGCAGGTATTTTTCACAGCAACTTAGAACCCTGCCCACAGTGGGAAAAAGCTACAATGGTATGCCACACAGCAAAGAGACCCATTGCAGAGGGCAAGGAAGGCACCCAAAGAGGAAAAGGGAGCCACGGAATAGATGTGAGGTCCTTCTGTATCTGCAAGGCACCTGCTACGCTCAGTAATTTAATGTTTATAATTCACTGCCAAGAAATACGTGACATAGGTAGGGAGCGATGACCTAGTGGTTAAAATGCTTGTCACTCAAGTATGGGGACTGGAGTTTAGATCCCTAGAACCTACATGAAAGTGTGTGGCTGTGGTGGCCATGTGTGATTCCAGCATGTGGAAGACCGAGACAGGGAGTCCCCAGGGCCAGCTAGGGTGACTGAACTGAATCTGCAAGACATCAATAACTAAAGTAGAAGACAACTGAGGGAAGACACCCCAGGTCAACTTCTGGCCCCCACGCACACAGAGATATGCACCTACATACACAAACACATCCATATATATATGAACGCACATATATGCATGCATACATAAGTGATATAAATAGCAGGAAATAACATCACTTACCACCAGAAAGCACAGCGCAGAGACATATTCAAATACCACAGTGGCCACTATACGTATCTAGCACTCCTACTTGAATGTGGCTGAATCCAGGCTCTGGTCTTGGTGTGCACAGACCCACTCGCTCTCAATTCCCCATCCCGTCACTAAGAGACTGCTCGACCCTGATCCCCTCTGGGCCTCTGCAATGTTTTGGGGGACAGTATCTCACTCTGTATCCCAGGCTATAATCAAACTTCCTGATCACCTTCCCAAGTGTCACACACCTGGTTTTGCAATGGTCTTGGGACAATAATAAGCAAGCATTGAAACCCTACATAGAAATTGAATTTCACTAAGTAGAATATGTCCCAGACACCAAATGTCAACCATTTCATGCCTTGTCAAAGAGCAGTCTTAGGACCAACTTTGTCTGGTGTCTCCGCCTAGCTATGAGTCCTAATGGGGAGAGAACACTTGTCTCTTAGAAGAAGGAACATGCACTGTCACACTCAAGACAGTACACTCATCAGAAGTTCTACAGCAACGGTCCCCACCCTTCCTAACACTGCAGCCCTTAACACAGTTCCTCCTGTGGTGGTGACCCCGACCATAGAATTGTTTTGTTGCTACTTCATAACTGTAATTTTGCTGCTGTTATGAATCACAATGTAAATGTCTGTGTTTTCTGATAGTCTCAGGTGACCCCTGTGGGAGGATCATTTGCCCCCCAAAGGAGTTGCAACCCACAGGATGGCAACTGCTCTTGAAGGAGTTAGCCAGTTAAGCTGAACCTTTACCCACTGCAAGGAAAAGTAATAAAGAGAAACAGAGCTTGCAGGGGTTAAACTTGAGAGGATGACTCAGGAGATGACGCAACATGAAGGAAAAGCAGCCTTTAATCATTTGTTTCGTTTTTAAGGTTTAAAAAATAAAAAATTAAGCGTATTTCTGGACCTAGTGACTATGATGAATGGGTTCAGAGTTAAGCCCCTGGCTACTGCTAGTTGCCAGGCAAAGCTGTATACAATAGTGTCCTCATGGGCTACCATGGACAAGACGGAGTGTGCCACAGCCCACACACCTCATAGCACCATCCATAGCAGCTGGCCTTCCTGGACAAAGCCGCATCCTCTCCTGTCACCAGATGCCTCGTTTGCAATGTTTGGCTTAATCTAAGGCTACAGAAAAATCTAAGGAACCAGCTGAGGCCGTTTCTGAAATTGCTGAGAACCACTCAACAAGCCCCTGGAGCATCCTTTCCGTCCTCAGGAGAGGAGAGGCCCAGGCTGTGTGTGAGGGGCACGTCTGCTGGCAGCTGAGGCCCTCCCTGGAAGCCATGGTTTTGACTCCTCAAGCCTAGTTACTGGCATTTCCCTCAGATTCTCATCTGGATGCCTAGACCCCGTCCTCACCCTTTGGAGAATTTGTAGGACCAGCTGGGCCAAAAGGGCTTCATTTCTTCTTTATAGTGTGCCTTCAAAAATAAATAAATAAATAAATAAATAAATAAATAAATAAATAAATAAATAAATAAATAGAAAGAAATATTTCCACTGAGGAAAAAAAAGCCTTAATTACATATAGGCCTCTTTTGTGAATTGGGTAGAGAGTGGAGGCAGAAGAGGTAAGGCTAACATCCCCAGAGACTCTTCTCTGCAGCTCTGTGGGCAGATTATAATTCCACTCTCTGAACTCCACTAGGCTAGAGGTTGGTGCCCCTGCCAGTGCGCTCACAGGCTTACACTTAGTCTTGCCACCCCATAGCAGCAGGTGCTATCAGGTTTGGAGCACTGAGTGCTTAGCTCAAACATATAGAGCATGAAAGGATGAAAGGGGGCAGGCTCTGGGGTGTGTCTCCAGCGAGAGTTCCCTGACCCCTGCCTTCCCAAATTCAGGGCAGAAGGAAATCAAGGATATAAGAAGGGGGAAGAGGGTGGGGATAGAGAGGTCAGAAGATGAGAGCACAGGGCCACTGCAAGGTTCCAGGGTGTGAGGAGCGGAGCTTGACCAGCACCTGATTTGGGGATTCTAGGTGGTACCCTAAGAACCTAGTCAAGCAGAACCCAAGAAGGGTTTGGGACCCTGAGTTCACCAACAAAATGTGTCCTGGGCTAGGTACATTGTGTGGTGTCCGGAATAACAGAGAAGCTGGCAATTACGCAAGAGTCATTAGAAGTGGGCATGGTAGCATATACCTGCAATCCTAGCACCAGGGAGGCTGAGGCAGGAAAATTGTGAGTTCAAAATCAGCCTGGGCTACAAAGTGAGATTCTGTTTAAAAAAAAAAAAAGTGTGTGTGGGTGGAGGGGTGGGGGTGGAGGGGTGGAGGTGGAGGGTTGGGTGGGTGGCTGTGGGTGGTAGAGGGGTGAGTGGGTGGGTGGAGTGCTGGGGAGATGGCTCAATTGAGAAGGTAGTTAGATCCCCAGCACACAAGTAAAAGACAGATGTGGTGGTGCACGTCTGTAACCCTAGCACTGTGGGGGGCAGGGACAGAGAGGGGCAAAGACAGGCAGATCTTCAGAGCTCGCTAGCCAGCCAGTCTAGCTCTTGACAGCCATTGTCTCAAAACCTAGAGAGTGACACACGGGACACTGACCTCTTGCCTCTGCACACATGGCTTTCTGTTGCTGTGAAGAGACACCATGACCATGGCAACTTTTTTTTTAAAGATTTATTTATTTATTATGTATACAACATTTCTTCCATGTATGCTTGCATGCCAGAAGAGGGCACCAGGTCTCATTATAGATGGCTGTGAGCCACCATGTGGTTGCTGGGAATTGAACTCGGGACCTCTGGAAGAGCAGTCAGTGCTCTTAACCTCTGAGCCATCTCTCCAGCCCACCATGGCAACTTTTATAAAGGAAAGTATTTACCTGAGCAGCTTGCAGGTTCAAAGATTTAGTCTATTGATGTCATGGAGGGAGCACGGTGGCATGCAGGCAGACATAGTGCGGGCGAGGTGTTTGAGACTTCTACATCCAGATCAGCAGGCAGCAGGAAGAGAAAAGCAACACTGGGCCTGGCTTGAGCATTAGAAACCCCAAAGCCCACCCCCCAGTGACACACTTCCTCCTACAAGGCCACACCTCCTTACAGTGCCACTCCCTATGAGCCTATGGGGTCATTTTCATTCAAACCACTACACACAACATATGTGCACAAACACACACATATACTGCATATGCATACATGTAAAGACATCATTTATTTCGTTTTCTGATTAGACAACTTCTCTGTTAAGCTTCAACTTAGCCAAGAGCTGCTCTCTCTCTCTCCCAGGTTCTCTGTCCTTTATCAACTCATCCATAGCAGAACTTCGAGTTGGACGAACAGAGATGCTGGGGAAGGACAGCAAAGCCTGGGAGGATGGTACCTCACTTGTCACATGTAGATAATATGTTACATGTACACAAGTAAAGATGATGTATTCAAGGTCAGTGAGCTAGAGAAGGGCTGCTAGACAATACCCAATGCATGAAATGCAACAGAGCACCCTAAGAAAATCACAGCCACATATATGCACACACCATACATACATGCATGAACATGTACATGCACACACACACACAGAGAAATGCCTGATGGATGCTTAAAAATAGAGACGAGGACATAACCCACTTTCTCCACTGACGATGTACATAGAAGAAACGAGAAGACAGGACACCCTCTGGTGGCCTCTCACCAGGCCTCCTATCCCAGGTCTGCTGCAGGAGAGCCAAAAGGAAGCAGGGGCAAGCACAAGGCATGTATCTGGGCATTGTGCCCATGAGCCCTGCTGGCAGCCAGACCACCACATGACTTCACTGAGTTACAAAAGAAACTAACCTAAGTGGCTCTGTCCTTCAATTGCTCCCTGCAGCCTGACATCTGCATATCTACATGAACATGTTCTTGTCTTTAGTGAAATGCCTCTTAAAGGTATCAGAAGCCACATGGGGAAAAGAGCGATCTTCAGTTCTAATTTGAGAACATAAAGACGTACCATGCTAATCTGTCTTTTTATGGAATTCTGTCAACACACCAGGAAAACAAGGAAGGCTCTCTTAGTAGCATGGCTAGTTAAATGGGAACGTGTACAAGGAAAACATTGCCGCTTGCCTTCTGGCTACAATGTCTCATTATCTGGGGTCTTTGCGATCTCCAGGCAGGCTCTGTCAGGAGGAGAGCAGAGAGGGGCTGGAGAGGCTCAACCTTTATTTGTGAAGGACTGAAGTTCCAGGGTTCCCAGCTTCCCTCTGGAAGCTGAGCCTCTCCTGACCCCCGAAAGAGGGCCCTTCTTCACTGAGCCACCATCACAATGCCCTCTTCCTCCTCTGCATCTTTATTCTGAGCCAGGGTCTCTGTAGCCCAGGCCGGTCTCCTCCGTATCTTTATCCTGAAACAGGGTCTCTGTAGCCCAGGCTGGTGTCCTGTCTCAGCCTCCTGAGAGCTGGCACTGTAGACTCATGCCATCACGCCTACTGTTTCATGATTTTCCACAGGAGGTTCATAAAAACAAGGCGTGGGTGAGCTAGGCAGCAGTCAGGCTACCCAGAGTGAAGCCCGCTCTCCTCAGGCTTCCCTTTCTCTCGCCCACCAGGGCTGGAGAAAGTCATGCACTGTTAGTTCCAGATAATTGGAAAGAGTGTCAGGATCTCCCAGACAAGAACTAGAAACATGCTTCCCGTTATCACCTCCCGAAGTGACTAAAGCGACAGTCATGTCTTAACTAGTCGGTGCTCACGGACGAGCTCTGATGGAGTGAGTACCCAGTTTCATTCCCAGGCCCAGGCCTCTCACAAGATGGTACAGATGACATTCAGAAGAGGCTATTGGAAGGCGCAAGGCTGCGGAATTTTCAGCTTCCTTCACCACCAAGCACAGTGAAGTCAGGTTGCTTCTGCCTAAGGCATTTGTGAAGTCAGAACCACATTGTGACAGTAGCAAGTTTCATCACTTTAGGGGAATGTAACAAGGTTCAGGGTCAGGAGGGTCCAGTGACTCAGGAATGGCAATCTCTGGTAGCTGGTGAGTCAAGCAGAGGTCCAGGTCACACTGGTGTCAATAAAGTAAAAGCTGCTGTGACACTTCTCTCATTCTTGTCCTTGGCCTGTGAGTTAGTCACACGCTTTTTGTGTGGTTCTTCAGTTATGTGCACCAACATTCCAACTTAAGGAAGCAGTACACATACTTCCTGTGAAGGGTGTGTAGGGACCACACAGGATCAACATCCAGTGTGTTCAGGCCTCGGGGCACTGTGATCTCTCAGAGATGGCTGAAGAAGACACATGGGGCAAAGGGAACAGGGTCTGTGACCTTTATTTTTCTTCCAAATTTGAAATTTTATTTTTATTTTATAGCCTCATGTTCTCTAAGCTGGCTTGAATTCTTGATTTTTTTTCTTGTCTCACTAATAATACTACCATGAGCCACTACATCCAGCCTTCTTGCCACATGTCTGCAGGGTTGTATTCCTATGGACTCTTAAACTCTGAAGTAGCCACAGAGTGTATAAAGGTGTTCAATAAGTATGTCTCTATTGGTATAAAACATTTACTTTTAAAAAGGTTTTAAAAATTGTATTTTATATCTTGTGGTCTCTGTGCTGATTTATTAAAAAAAATCTTCCTAGGCCTAGACATTAGCTTCCTATATAGTAAGACATCAATAAAATAATTTATTATTGCTCTGCTAAAAAATAAAGTCCTTAAAAATAAATAAAGTAAATCAGGAAGTAGTGGCACATGCCTTTAACCACAGCACAGAAACAGGCAGATCTCTCTGAGTTCAAGACCAGCCTGGTCTACAGAGTGAGTTCCAGGATAGGCTCCAAAGCTACAGAACAACAACAACAAAAGGCTGGAGAGATGGCTCAGCAGTTAAGAGCACTGGCTGTTCTTCCAGAGGTCCTGAGTTCAATTCCCAGCAACCACATGGTGGCTCACAACCATCTGAAATGAGATCTGGTGCCCTCTTCTGGCCAGCAAGCATCCAGACAGACAGAATACTGTATACATAGTAAATAAATCTTTAAACAAAAAAATGGGAATATAGAATATGATAGAATAAAAGGGTAGATTATTGAATCTACTCCGAAAAGGAAAAAGGGAGGATATAGATATGATAAGATAAAAATGAATAAAAAATGAATTAAAATGCTTGCCACACAAGCCTGGTAGCCTGAATTTAGTATCTGGATCTCACAGCAGGAGAAACAATTCCTAAAAGTTGTCCTCTGACTTCTATGAGTACATCATGGCACTTGCACACACACATACACACACACACACACACACAATTAAAGAAATAGACAAAAGCATGAGTTTTGTTGCTTGTTTGCTTTTTGTTTTGAGATATGTAGATCAAGCTAGCCTTGAACTCACCAGCCTCTGCCTCCTAAGTATGAGTGCTGAGATTAACGATGTGTGCTACTATTCCTGGCCCAATGCATGCTCTTTAATGCACAGTACTAGTTACCCTTTTTGGCCCTCCAGGGGCAAATATTGTGCCAGAGGATTATTAACTATTGACAGTCAAGATCAAGTTTGTGCAACCACATCAAAAAGGGAATTCAAAGCAAAAAAGAAAACTATTCTCCAGCCCAGAGAAAGGCCTGGATGATCTCACCTGCAGGTAAGCAGTGTGCACGGTATAGGGAGCCTGGCTTATGAGGTAGCCTGCAGGCCCAAACCTCCAGGCCTGCCACTCTTGCTGGGCATTGGAATATACTGACCAGTTACTGGAAATAATGTGTCGGCTAAGAGGGTTTGATGCTGATGGTTTTTTTTTTTTTAAGATTTATTTTATTTCATGAGTGCTGTAGCTGCATGTATACCTGCAGGCCAGAAAAGAGCAACAGATCCCATTATAGATGGTTGTGAGCCACCATGTGGATGCTCAGAATTAACTCAAGACAGCTGGAAGAACATCCAATGCTCTTAACTACTAAGCCATCCCTCCAGTCCATGACTCTGATTCTTGCCATATGCAATTTGTCCTGTTTTATTTCAAGGATAAAAAGAGCTATCTATGTAACTGTGGTAATCACCTGTGCAACTTCCATGGCAAAATTAAAGAAAGCTGGGAAGCAGCAGCCCTTAAGGAACAAAGCAGCTCACACTTTCCATCAAAGCTGCCCCTCTCAAGTGGTTACATCTAAGGTCATCTGACAGTTTCCATAATTAATTTTACAACTAAGAAATCCTGAGTCCTATTCCAGGACATGAGCTGCTCTGGGAGATACAGCATGACCATGAGAGCAAAGATCTGATCTGAATCTCTTGGTTTCTTTCATTGTGAGGGCTGGGAATATGGATATAGTTCAGTTGTAGAGGTCCTGGGTTCAATCCCCAGGACTGTAAACATTATTTCAAATATGTCAAAAATATTTCTTATTGGGCTGGATTTTTCTTCTCTAAAAATTAAAGCCATAACACTGACACAGGGAAAGTCACAACTTTCAGGCCACACTT
This sequence comes from Alexandromys fortis, assembly GCF_014885135.2. Taxonomy (NCBI): domain Eukaryota; kingdom Metazoa; phylum Chordata; class Mammalia; order Rodentia; family Cricetidae; genus Alexandromys; species Alexandromys fortis. Next base: position 2,383,198 of record NW_026067980.1, read on the forward strand.
TGTTCTTGTTTGGTGTGAGTTCAGGGCTCCCTACTACTTTTACAGAATCTTGTGATGGGTCACTGGCTACAGCGCTTTTTCTTGGTCAAATGATGACTAACCATTAACATCTAAGACAGTTCGTTAGAAGATGTAACTTCAAAGGTCAATCACACGCAGAGGGAATTAATTCCTTAACAAAATGGACTTTTGGTCTTCACTTAAAGGAATAGTCCTCCTTCAGTTGGAAGGCTTCAACTAGGCGTTCTCTTCTCTGGCATCATTTCCAGGGTGACGCTCATTCACAGAAGGACTTTTGCACAGCGACACACGCTGTCCAAGAACCACTCCACGGTGGGTCCAGGTACCAAAAGTGTCAGAGCAGCATCAAAGTCATGTCATTTTGTCACTGAGTCTGGATCTACCAAACTGAGTCCTGAGAAAGTGGACTAGCTTGGTCTCTGTGAAGAATGCCGTCCCAAGGGTCACTCCTAAGCAGATGGTCCCCACAGCGATGTGTGCCAGTCTAGCAGACCAGCCCTGATCACAGCAAAGGACCGCCTAGAAGAGAAACTAGTGTCACTGCCAGACACACCAGGGCACAGTTACCATACAGCTGCTTCTTCTCTTAGGTTTATTTATTTTATGTGTGTAAACTTATGTGCATATGTGCCGCTGGGTATGTGTGCCCCATGCCTTTAGAGAGACCAGAGCTGGTATGGGTGCTGAGAACTGAACCCGGGTCCTCGGGATGAGCCGTGAGTGCTCTGATTCACTGAGCTAACTCTCCAGCCCTACGTTTGGCCTCTACATCAGATAAAAGGCACAATGAAGAGACTGGGGGTTAAGTACTGCCCTTTGAGTCTGGAGAAGAAGCGACAAGCACTTATCAGTCTGTTTTGGATGGGAGGGGAGAGTCTAGAGGGAAGGACACTGGCAGCCTGCAGAAGTAGGGTGAAGGCTGAAGGGAGTCTTACCTCTGAAACACCAGTGACGCCACCACTGAGGGCAAACACCCCGAGGAGGACTGGCGACAGGCGCAGGCCAGCCAGGGGTCTGTGGGGGCTCCTCTGGAAGTAGTGATGGATGAAGTAAAGGCTCTGTGTGATCCGAATGCCCATGTTAAAGCAGTTGGCCAAGATGAAGCCCACACTGCCACACCAACTGGTCAGGAGGTAGGATAAGACCAAAAATGAGGAAGACAGTGCCAGCATGGTGAAATTGTACCTGGAGAGACAAGCAACATGGTGAAGTATCTTGCCCGAAGACAAGAACATTACACAAACATGGTATGTATAACATATGTATCTATCATAACACCTTTTTGTGACTATTAAACCACAAAATACATAAAAAAAGAACATTACACAAAAAAGTGGCCATATTAACTCACAGAGAGATCTGAGTTCATATTACTCATAATTCAATGTTTTTATGTGTGTTGTGGGCTGGGATGGGTTGTTTAGTTCTTGTGCTAGAGAAACCCAAGGCCTTATCTATGCTAGGCACGTTCCTTTGCCTTTGTGTGCGTTTCCTTTTTTCACTTTGTAGCCCATGCTAACTTTGAACCTCCAGGGTACAAGGATTATAGGCCTCAGCTACAATACCTGGCTCAGTCCTTAGTTTTGTTGTTGTTTTGTTTTGAGACAGAGTGTCCCTATGTAGTCTAGGCTTACCTCTAACTTACTATATAGCTCAGGCTGGCTGGCCTTCCGGAATCTCAATCTCTGTCTCTCTGTGTGTGTCTCTCTGAGGTACTCAGAGAGTACCTCACAATGCACAAACTAAGCATTCTTCTGTTTTCTTTTTCAAGACAGGATTGCTCTATGTTGTAGCTCTCATTACAACTGGAACTTGATTTGTAGATGATGTTAGCCTCGAACTCGCGGAAATCTACTTCCCTCTGCCTCCCAAGTGCTGGGTTTAAAGGTGTGTGCCACCACCTAGTTAAGCAAGCATTCTTTACTGAGCAACATCTACAACCCTAGGGCCTTAAACTCATAATCATCCTGCCTCAGCCTCCCAAGAGCTAAGATTACAGCCATAACCCATGTTTTTGTAACCCTGCATATGACATATAAGTTAACATGCAAATGAGACCCCTAAACAAAACACATACAATTCAAGATACTTACACTTCTTTTTTTTAAAAAAATATTTATTTATTTATTTATTTATTTATTATGTATACAATATTCTGTCTGTGTGTCTGCCTGCAGCCAGAAGAGGGCATCAGATC
>NW_026067980.1:2387470-2485358 GCF_014885135.2 Alexandromys fortis
AAAAAAACCAAAAAAAAAAAAAAAAAAAAAAAAAGCTACAACATGCTGTCTAAATTTCTTCATGATTTGGTCATATGACCTCTGTTTCTCTGAAACATTTCAAATGTGTTTTAGCATTGCCTTACCTCCTCCACACTTCCACATTAACACTGAAATTACTGTTAATGAAAATTCCCTTCAAAATGTGGATTCTGTCCCTGCATGTTGGGGCACACCTTTAATACCAGCGCTCAAGAGGCAGAGGCTGGTGGGTCTCTTTGAGTAGAGCCAGTTTGGTCTACATAGCAAGTTCCAGGACAGCCAGGATCACACAGAGAGAAACTGTCTTAAAAAAAAAAAAAGCGTGTAATACGTGGTAGAGTCCTAGTTTATGTACTGCCCCATCTCTCTCTTAGCAGGCCTTAGATTATGTTTTATTTTTAAATTGCTCAATGCTAGAAGCAGCTTTCAAATTGAAATATGGTATTTTTCAAACTTTTTATCCATGGAGAAAGAGTAGACTCAAAGTAGCTCTGCAGCTATGAACTAGCTAAGGTGGAGAGGATGTGTAGACAACTATTTTAAGACAATGGGTTGTCATCTAATAGGCTGGCAAATTAATTCAATAGGTCATAATGTGTCTTTAAGACTTTTAAATTGTATCTTGTTTGTATGCGATGGCTGTCTGTGTGTATGAGGGTGCACATGTGCTGCAGTGCACATGTAGAGATCTAAGACAACTTGCAGGAGTCGCTTCTCTCCTTCAAGCATGGGTTAGAACTCCAGGGTTCAGGCTTGGCAGCAGGCACCTGTACCTACTGAGCCATCTTATCTTACCTGCTCTGAGATGTAGCTCTTTTGAAAAATGAGATAGAAGAGAATAAAAAGAATCAATGTATCTTGTGCATAAGTGAGATGCTTCCTGCTTTACGAAACCTTGCTTCTGTCACATGCATTTACATGTGTGCCGGGTCATACTGTACTCAGACCAGTCATTTCCATGGCTTCAGATTCAGGATTGCTTGGCACTGGTAATGAATAGTTTCTCTGGTTTACATCTTCTAAAATTCCAATTCTATTGGCCTGGGAGAAGACCAGAACTCCCTAAGATAATGGCTTCAGTCTGGGCTAGTATCTTGGCTACACCCCAGTCACGATGCAGCCAAGCCACCAGGCTCCTACATGTAGCAGTCTAAGACGAGAACAGACAGAGGGTGCTGAGAAGAGAGGACTCCCTGACTCTGGGCTACCCCTTCCTCACCCCACCCTTAGACCAAGCCTCTGAAGTTTGCAACAGTACTCAAGGTAACAGAGGCAGTATGGATACCTTCAAGGATCCAGAACTCCAGAGACAGTGGTTAGTTAGAGAGGAGGGCACACACCTCTTCACTCACACCACCCTTCATATTCTCTCCTTATCGTTTTTATCCTTCTCCTCATCTTACAGTGTCATCATAAAACACTGTCCTAATATTTTAGCATGAGGATTTAAAAGGAGATGGACTTTTATAAAAGACCAATAATGAAGGAAAATTTAAAATACACATACAGGCTCAAGGGCCTACTTTGTACAGAAGTGACAGGAGAGAGTAGTAAAAGTAGGGTGAACAACTATCTCCATGGAAGATTTTGATCACAGTCAGTGTTAGAACCACTGATGAAGGATCCAGGGCAGAAGTCCCAATCTGGAGCTAAGAAATAAGAAGAACTTGTGTTGAAATACACATCTGCCTTTGAGCCTTCTTAAGAAAGATGTCACAGAGTCCTGAGATTCTTGGAGAACGACAAGTCCCTTCGGGACAAGAATTTACATAGATATAAGTGATTTGCCTACATCCATGTCTGTATATCACATGCATGCATTGCCCAAGAAGACCAAAAGAGGCTGTCATGTCAGTTCCCTGGAGTTACTGAAGATTGTTAGCTGCCATGGGGGTGTTGGGATTTGAACCTGAGTCTCTTGAAAAACAGCCCATGTTCTTAATCATTGAACAACCCCTAAGAATTTGCTTCTTGAAAAAGCAAGGTAACCAAGTAAGCCCTGAGCTGAGGCTCACTCTTGAACAGGGATGAAGTGGGATGAACATTAGCTTTTCCTAAGGTTGTCTACAAACCTAACAAAAACGACGCTCCCAGGGTGATACCCATCCCCCAATAAAGGAAGTGGAATATTGGTTTCCTAGACCCACTGTGGGAAGCACCAGGTAAACTGTGTCGGGGCAGTGGTGGTCCTAGGGAGAGACCACACTAGTAGTATAGTATGGCCTCTGAGAAAAGTATAGCCAAATCCACGCTCAGAATGAAAAGTAAAAGATGAGCACATTACTTCACTTCATCCTAAGGCAATGATTAAACGTGCACGTTCTACGTCACCCACCTGTCAACCTCCTCTTTGCTCATGGCCGCAAACGTGAAACACTCGGTCACACCATTGATGGCAAGCAGGAGGACATAGAGACAGTAGGAACGCATCAACACAGGACCTACAAAGACACAATCCACAGAGAGTCAAGAGTCAAAACGGGATGTGCCCTTAGCTCCACCATGTGTTCAGAGAATTAGGTCAGGGGACCTAATGGCGACAATGGGAGACTGCATGCCCACCCAAGGACTCCGCAATGACCAGAACACTCGGGTAACATCAAAAGGATAGAGACGTATAGTGGTATATTATTTGTGTTTTAATAAATAAAGTTTGCCTAAAGATCAGTGCAAAACAGTCACACTAGTCAGTCATACAGGCCAGGCAGTGGTTGCCCATACCTTTAATGCCAGCAGCCACACTAGTTAGCCATCAAGACCGGACAGAGGTGGTGCACGCCTTTAATCCCAGCTCATAAAAAGGGAGAAGACAGATCTCACTCTCAGTCTCAATTTAAAAATTCATGGAGACAGGATAGCCTACTTTCAGTCTGAGGAAGAAGAGCCAATGGCTGGCTGATTTGCTTTTCTGATCTTCAGGCTGAACCCCAATATCTGCTCTGGATTTTTGTTATACATGCTACATTTGGCACCCAACATTTGGGGTACGATTTCACAAAAAAAGCCAGAGCTACAAGTACCTGGAGTCACTGCCCTACCTGCTAGGTCTTTCTTTTTTCTGTCTTGGCTGGCTCTCCCTGAAACCCCTTCTTGGGCTGCTGCCAAACTAGCTGCCTTGAAATCCAGTCAGGCTTTTACTGTTCTATGCAGCAGCAATAAGCCTCACGTCTTCATCAACATCATTGGCAGATTTGGTAAGAAAATGAACGTAATGGCAATTCATTTATATTTTAATAAGTAAAGCTTGCCTGAGGATCAAAATAGTGAAATGCTGGCCAGACTTACAGACCAGGCAGCAAGGACACACAACTTTAATCCTAGTAGGCACACTAGCTCTCCATGGAAACCAGGCTGAAGTGATGCATGCCCTTCGTCCCAGAATGAAAGGATTATAAGACGGGAGGAGACAGCTCTCAGTCTCATTCTGAGATTCCTGGAGGCAGGATCATCATTTCAGACTCAGGTAGAGGTAAGAGCCAGTGGCTGGCTGTGTTGCTTTTCTGACCTTAGAGTTGAACCTGAATTTCTGGCTCTGAGTTTTTATAATCGTGCTACAAATTGGGAATTCTTAAAGGGAAGAATTAGTTAGAAGAGAGAGTTTTTTCTCACATTAAAAAAGGGAAAACACCATTACATTGGAGGGATTTGTGTCTGTATGATAATAAGCTGGGCAGTTTGAAAATGGAACAATTCAATGAGAAGATAACTAATTTAGAAGGGATTTATGTAATGTCAATTGTAAATGTCAACATTATCATTTTTATGGTATCATTTAAAAAGTTGGCTAATCTGAGTGCTAGGATATAGGCTTTAGAGAAATCTAATAAAACAGATCATAGAGATATTCAAATCCAGACAGAGGAATTTAATGGAGAACCAATTTCTGCATTGCATTGTAAGAATAGAGGGGAACAACCCAAGGTTTTCAAACAACCAATCTTAATATATCCAGCAACCTTACAGGAGTTGTCAAATGATAGAGTAAAAAGCTGAAATGGACTCCTAGGCCAATGTTAGATTTAAGGAGATTCAGGGAAGCAATAGTCTCATATGGCATGCATTCACCTTTTGTGAAGCAAATGTTAAACTCATGGTCAGTTTGAAATAGAATTATCCCTAATAACTGGATAGAGTTGGTTAAGTTGTTTTAGAGCTTGGTCACAATTACAATGGAGTAGCTTGTTCAGAGAAGAGGCCAAAACTATTAAAGAATGCAGTAAAGCTAGAGGTAGGAAAATATCTTATAGGCCCATATTCCAAATCTGGTTCAGTCATTTCCTGCAATAGTAGAGGAAACACCTTCCCAGAGCAAATAAAGAAATAAAGAACCTAATGCTTACTGGAAGAAACCATACTGCTTTGGATAATAAAACAGGTATAGAAGAGAAGAGAGAAGAAGAGAGAACAAAAAATTCAGAAGAAACCATAAAGCAAATATTTTGGGAAACTTATATAAATGAACAAAGACCAAAATTAAAAATATGAATAAATGACATTATCATTGACGGTCATCTGGTAGACCCAGGTGCAGATGAAACAATAATTTCATCAGAATCTTAGCATCCAAATTCACCTCTTCAGGATATAAATGTTCAATTTTTAGGTATCAGAATATTATCTCAGGTAAAACAGAGCACAAGATGGGTTGAATGTATAGGGCCAGAAGAACAGAGAAGAATATTAAAACCATATGTGGCTAACACAGCAATGAATTTGTGGGGACGTGATTTGTTACAGCAATGGAATACTCAGATTAACATATCATAGAAACAAACCATACATTAATGTACGTTTCTAGGAAAAAAATTAGAAGTTTTATAAAGAACAGTCACTGGCCATTCAGGTTGTACAAGAACAGGGCACAACAGCTGCTGATCTTATAAAAGCACCAACAGCCCTACCTTTAAAATGGTTGACAGACAAACCTGTATGGGTTAAACAATGGCCTTTAACAATAGAGAAACTGAAGGCTTTAGAATAGCTAGTACACGAGCAACTAAATGCTCAACATATTGAAAACCAACCAGCCTTTGGAATACTCCTGTGTTTGTTGTTAAAAAGAAATCTGGAAAACGGAGAATGGAAACAGATCTAAGAGCTGTTAATAAGGTGATTCAGCCAATGAGCTCTCTACAGTCTGACATACCTTTGCCTTCTCTACAGCCTAAATGATGGCCTCCTATATTTACCAATTTGCAATATGCAGAGTTGTTTTGCATATTAAAACTGTTGAATTTATATCAGATTATATAGAATTGACTTTATTATTTATACAGTTACAAGATACAATCAGAAATTAGGCATCATCCCATATACATAATACACATCCAATCCCATATGTGTCTACTAGATTCTCTAGCACAAAGTAATGCAGAAATCCATCAATTATTGATGGGAAATGTGAAGGCCTCAAAATTTCATGAAAAACCATGTCAATAGCATAGGTTTAAAAAAGACTTTTCTATTACGTGGTCACAAGCCAAGGAGATTATAAGAAAATATCCTACTTGTTCTTTATACAGCTAAACACCACTGCCTAGAGAAGTAACCCAAAGGGTACTCAAAGAAATTAAATATGGCAGATGAATGTGTTCCATTTTGTAGAATTTAGAAAACTAAAATATGTACAAATTTGAGATTAACTTTGTTGGAACATACTGTACATACATTTCTAGTCTTGTTCAAGATAGTGTACCTATATAACTCATTTAACAATGTAATGCAAAACTCTAGTCTTTGGAAATTATTATTGCCAACTGTTTAGGATACTAAGGAAATGCAGGTTAGTAGTTAATCACCTATTTTAATTGAACTTGTAGTCACATTAGGTGTTTTCAAGATCAAAGAGACAGTTTAGATAGAGAAATCATCTTCAAACACCTCAGAGATCTATAAAATATGACATCTAAGATATTTAAATAACATAGGCTTTTTTTTAAATGACAATGAGACATGTCTGCTTCTGACAGCACCAATCTCCTTCAGAGAAGATAATGGGCACTGAAGAAACTCCACATGGAGTTTACTTTCTTTGTGTCAAAAGTAAGCCACTGGACAAGAAAGTGCCTTTGCCTCAACTGCTGATAGTATACTGTCTTTATTGGATAAGCAGGACACAAAAGAAAGTGACTGCTGAACATTGTAAGGACAAGGAGGAACAGCCCTTCAGAATATCCTATTTTACAGAAAAGTCTGTTGGATATGCTAACCCTGTAGGCTGAAGATGAATGTCCCAATGTTGCAGAGGAACTTTGGGTGACTGTCCAGGCTTCCAGCTGTTTCTGTCATTTCTAAATTTTTTGGAAGTCTCTTGCATGCACTTCCTGCTTACTCAGTTAATATTATTCCCTTCTTGGGTATCTGAGGGAGTTGAAGACTAGATAGTTATAGTTTTCCTTGTTTACCAGATGCAGAAAGCAAGTTATGATAGAAAGTAAATTAGGTACAAGACTTTGAACTTATCAAGATAGGATAGATGTAGAGTATTTTCTCTGAATTTGCCAAATGCAAATGGACTAGACATTGCTGATGTATTTATTTTCTGTAAATACTGTATATAGGTATTGTAACTATTGCACATAGTTTTTCTTATCTTAGGTATAGCCTTTTTATTTTAGACAAAAGGGGAATATAGTGGTATATTATTTATGCTTTAATAAATAAAGCTTGCCTAAATATCAGTGCAAAGCAATCATACTTATCAGCCATATGGGCCAGGCAGCGGTGGCACATACCTTTAATCTCAGCATCCACACTAGTTAGCCATAGAGACCAGGCAGTGGTGGTGCATGCCATTATTCCTAGCACTAGAGAGGAATATAAAATGGAAGACAGGTCTCACTCTCAGTCTCAATCTGAGGATTCGTGGAGGCAGGACTACCCATTTTCAGTCTGAGGTAGAGGTAGGAGCTAGTGGCTGGCTGCTTTGCTTTTCTGATCTTCAGGGTGAATCCCAGTATCTGTCTCTGGGCCTTTATTATACATGTTACAGTGAGGAATAAAAACACAGATCTTATGCTGAACAACTAAAAGTTTATCTAGCCACAAAGCAAAGCTGTAAGCATTTCAATCAGCATAGAGGTGATGCCTGCAAGTTTGAGCTCTGAAGACACCAGCATGTATTAAGGGAAGCTCAACTGAGCAGGCTGCAAAGACCTTTCGGGAACAGCCAGTGCCAGGACTGTTGCGGGAGGTCCTTCTGCTCCTCCAGCCTATAGCCACTGAGATACCAGCCCATTGGGGCATGGTCTCTCTCCCTTTAAAAAAGCGGCTACTTCCCTTCTCGCTCTCTTACTTCCTGCTTCGCTTCTTGCGCAGAGGGCTGTTGTCTGGGACAGTGATCTGTAAGTTTTTTCCCCTTTAAATAAATACCACCCTATTAATCATAATTCCAAACTGGTGTGGGATTGTTTTGTGACTTATGCCTTCACAGGACCAGCAGCAAACTCCTAAGACAGAACTTCACAATCCACAGTGAGAATCAGAGGCCCCAGTGGTACATACGGTATTACATTCAGCTATACATTTTTAAGAACTTTGTTGATCCAGGGCAGTGAGATGGCTCAGCTGGTACGGTGCTTGCTGCAAAGACGGATGCCTAAATTTGATCCCTGGGACCCACACAGGAAGAAGCAAACGCACTCCTACAAGTTGTCCTGACTTCCACATACTTGTGGCACCTGTATACACACACACACACACACACACACACACACAGTGTCATTTTTTAAAATTACAGACTAGAGACTAGAAGCTTTATCATGGGTTTGATTCCTCACTTTTCAGAGAGCTATTATGATACAGAGATGAGCAATTAATTTCTCTCTCTCTCTCTCTCTCTCTCTCTCTCTCTCTCTCTCTCTCACTTACTCTCTCTCTCTCTCCTTCCTTTCTGCTGTTATCATTTGATTTTGGGAAGACAGTGTTTCATAGAGCCATGGCTGACCTCAAACTCTTTACCCCTTGTTTCCACCTCCTGCATACTGGTATTTCAAGCATGCAACACCATGATTTTCCTGAAAGAGCAATTTCTAATAAAAGAAATGATCGTTCAAACTATAACCCAGCAATTGCACCCGAGGTATCCATCCAACAGAAATGAATGAACACGTTCACAAAATGTGGACTGGCTCTATTCATAATCACCCAAACTGACCAGCAATAGAAAAAAGGACAAGCCAACTGGTGCCTTCCATTCAGAGTAACGCTCCTCAGCAAGAATACTTTTAAAAGGGTGGCTAGAGAAATGGCTCAGCAGCTAAGAGTACTTCCTGTTGTTTCAGAGGACCTGGTTCCGTTCACAGCATCCACACAGTAGCTTGTAACTGTCTAAAATCCACTTCTGGTGACCCCATTCCCGCTTCCAGCCTTCAAAGACACCGTGCGGTACAGACACATACGCACAGGCAAAACATTTGTACATATAAACTTTAAAATAAAAATTAAAAAAAAAAAAAAACAAAGAAAAGAAAAGATTTCTGGGCATTGTGGTGCACACCTTTAATCCTATCACTCAGGAATCAGAGGCAGGTGGATCTCTATGAGTTTGAGACCATCCCAGTCTACAAAGTCAGTTCTAGGATAGCCAGTGCTGTTACAGAAAGAAACCCTGTGTCAAAAAAAAAAAACAACAAAAAAAAAAAAACCCAAAACAAAAACAAAAAGCCCAAAACAAAGCAGAACTGAAGAAGCTTGGGCTGAGAGTGGTTAAGAGTCTGCTTAGCATCTGCAGAGCTTGGAGTTCTATCCAGCACCAAATAAACCAATACACACAGCAAATAAAGTAGTAAGGCCAAACCATGGAGACAGGACATTCTTTTCTGCTTAATGCAGGAATCCTTTCTAGGCAAAGTCAAGTTTTATAAAAATACTTAAGTCATAAGAAAAAAACTTTTAGGCTGGGCTGGGAAGTCCTGTGACGTGAATGTTTTCTGACACACAGCACTAGTTAGAGCAAGAAGAGAAATGGAGTATGGGACACCCGATAGGCACAGTCCATGGGCTTTGCAGGGTAGTATCTTGGTGACAGCTTGGCCAAAAGCAAAAGGCAATGAGGCAGGTGTGGTGGCAGAGGCAGCGTCGCCCTACCATATGAGCACAGTAATCACTGAGCAGCCCTTCTTGCGGCTGTGTTGAAGCAGAGGCTGTTTCTTGGGGACTGTTTTCTCAGGGGGCAGAGTTGGTATGAAATAGTTGGACCCCATCTCTGCACATAAACTTCCTAATGGCTTCCCAATGAGGCCTCCCAAGCAGTTCCCTGATGGAAATGCACACCCCAGGGAGCCACAAACCACATCATAGGCTTCACAGCAAGCATTTCCTCAAATTTAACAACCTTTGCTCCAGTGTAGAAACATGGTCTTTTTCCCCCAATTCCAAAAGTCTGAGCTCCATTGTGGTCACTGAAACATGGAAATGTAAAATTGTACTGGCAGGGTTCTTTATTGAAATGGGTCAGCAGAGAATCTTCCTGTTCCTTCTACTGATCTGAGAAAGCAAAAACATCTCTGCTTATTCCAGGATAAAAACTGCAAATAGATGGTCAGTCTAGAGCCTAGCATAGTTTGAAAGGGTAAAAACCCCCAAGTACTAGCAAGTACAGTGAAATTCTAGGCAGCCTGGAGATCAAGAAGTTCTTCTATTTCTTCTTTTCCTCCTCCTCCTTGTTCTTCTTCTTTTTTGTTTTTGTTTTGTTTTGTTTTGTTTTGTTTTTTAAGACAGAGTTTCTCTGTGTAGCTTTGGAGCCTGTCCTGGGACTTGTTCTGTAGACCATGCTGGCCTCACACTCCGAGATCTGCCTATCTCTGCTTCCTGACTGTTGGAATTAAAGGTGTGCACCACCACTGCCTGGCGTGATCAAGTATTTCAATGATAGATATAGTCTATGCTTTTCTCCTTCCAAATCAAGAGTCCATAGATTAAATATATATTGTGATTTGCCAAGATCAATTTTATTCTAGGCAAATGGCTCTGGGTTATTTTTCCAAGGCTTTTACTAAACACACTCTGAGATTTACAAGGCACTTACTATCTCAGATGTATTTAGTACCCAGTAGAGACCCCCATAGACCACACTCTGCTTTCCTCCCTCACTTAGAGGGAACACAGATAAGATAAATACTTGGCAAAAGATTTTATGCCTGAGAGGAACACCAACAACAAGGAGGATTCACCACTTCTTTACATGAAGGTGGGAGAACTGATTTCCCTGGTGCAAGCCCAGACTGCACACTGATTGTGCACTGATAGTGAAAGAAGAGACCCAAAGCCCCAGCTATCCAGAATTTTGCTCCACAATGACACAGAGGTCACCCAAGTGTGCACATGGCCTGAATTTCACGAGCTGCCTCTATTTCTCTTCAGAAATCAGAACAGACTGTTACAAAGTCTAGCACATACCCGATCCTGAACTAAGCATGGCTCCTCCGTAGATGTCTAGAGCCAGTTGAGAATAGGCAAAGCCAAATACAGTGATGGTCAGGCCAGTCAGCACAGCCAGCTTGAGGAGAGACTCCAAAACCGCAGCAGCCACAGCAACGTCCTCCTGGGCCAGGGGAAAGGAAGGAAGTCAGAGTCCGAGCTGAAGTGTCCTGATGCAGGCCGGCTTTCCCAGGGAGGGCTGTGCACCTCTGCTTTTCAACTCTTCAGGAGAAATGTCCGGTGTGCTGAGGAGACATTGCTCTATTCCCACATTTCCACCACACCAGCCAGATCTGTGCTGCTTCTGACTGACAGCCGGGAACTCTGCCCTTGTCACTGCACACTTAGGAAAATATTCCTACGTCAGACTTGGAACCAGATCTTACTTTCAGATACTGGGCATAAATTGCATTTTGTCAAATATCTCCTAAGACACATAACAGGTGGATCTAGACTGCTTTTAATTGCAAAATAAGTCAGAGGGGGGCAGAGGAGAAGGCTCCTCAAGTAAGAGTGCTAGCTCTGTACGCATGTGGGCCTGAGTTCAAATCCTCAGCACACATGTTAAAACAAAACAAAACAAAAAAAAACAGCCAGCCATGGCTTTCTATGCCTGTAACCCCAGCATTGGCGACTGGAATAAGCAGATCGCAAGAGCTTGTTAGCCAACTAGCTGAGTCAAAACGGTGAGCTCCTTCATCAGTGAGAGGAAGTCTCAAGGCCTAAGGCAAAGAAGACAGAGAAGACACATGGGCACCCGCATACTCATGTTCTGATCTCTACATGTGCACGCAAGGACACCTATCTGCATACTCACATTCTGGTCTCTACATGTGCAAGCATGGGAACTTGCATACTCACATTCTGGTCTCTACATGGTCAAGCATGAACACCTGCATTTGCATACTCACATATGTGCATCTCACACACAGTAAATTAATAAAATAATAAAAGTTAAAATCTTTTTAAGGCTAAGCAGTCGTGGTGCACACCTTTAATCCCAGCACTTGGGAGGCAGAGGCAGGTGGATCTCTGTGAGTTCAAGGCTACCCTGGGCTATAAAGTGAGTTCCTGGGCGGCTAGGGCTATACAAAGAAACCCTATCTCAGAAAAAAACAAAAACAAAAGACCCCAAAATGTTTTAAAGTAAGTCAGAATTTTCAGTGGTTACGGGGCTGGGAATCTAGTTCAGTCGGGAGGATGCCTGCCTGACATGTACAAGGTTCCTAGTGTGACCCCTCATGCTGCACAGACTGCCTGAAGGGACACACGTCTGAAATCCCAGCACTTGGCAGGAGACTCGGAAGCTCAAAGCCATCATTTGCTACATGAAACCCTGTTTAAAATAAACAAACAAACAAACAAAAACCCAAAAAACAAAAATAGAAACCCAAGCATTAACTAAAGAGTAAGGTCAGGCAGGAGGACAGCCAGGAGCAAAGGAGAAGTAAACTGAGTCCTGCCAGCAGTAAGAGTGTGACGGTGACGGGAGAATGACCCAGGTGTGACGACACACGCCTTTAACTCCACTATGTAGGCAGCAGAGGCAGAAGGATCAAGAACTTCCAAGTCTACCTTGGCTACAAATGGAGTTCAAAGTCGCCAGGGCTACAAAACCCTGCCTCAAAAAACACAGCAAGGCCAGGTGGTGGTGGCGCATGCCTTTAATCTCAGCACTTGGGAGGCAGAGGGAGGCGGATCTCTGAGTTTGAAAACAACCTGGTCTAAGAGTGAGTTCCAGGACAGCTAAGGCTACATAGTGAGATCCTGTCTCAAAAACAAAACAAACAAACAAAAAACAAAGCAAAACAGGACAAAGAAGAGGTCTAGAAGGGAGCATCAGCTCAAACTGAAGGAACACCGACTGCCCATATTTCTTCCCATCCACCCGAGAGAAGTCATGAGCGCCAACCTTACCTGCTTCTGATGTGCGGCATCCTTTTCCCTCTCTAGTACCTTAGCAAAGAATATATAAAAACTCTCCTCTACTGGCTGGAAAATTAGCCTGGCCACAAGGGACCCGAGATTATTCACTATATCATACACACCTACAAAACAGAAAGGAAGAACAATAATCACGTTAGTTCTTAATTTCACAGCACTACAGGAAAAATTACTTCTTTAATTTAATATTTAATTTAAAATTTTTAATTGTTTTTTTTTTTCTTTGGGCTATAGGATCTCATGTAGCCCAGGCAGGTCTTGAACTATCTATGTAGCCAAGAAAAGCCTGAACTTCTGATCTCTCACCCTCTTCTCCCAAGCGCTGGGACTGCAGGTGTGTGCACATACCTACTTTCCACGGTGCCGAGGATTAAACTCAGGGCTCTGTGAATGCTAGACAAACACTGTACTAACCAAACTGCTTCCCCAGCCAAAAGTTTACAAAGTTGAAGATAAACTGTATATTCCCATGTGGTTGAAGAAATGCTAGATCTATGCACCAAATGGCAGTATCTGTTAAATCTGGAGCATAACCCCAGCCCCTGGCATCCATCCCAGCCCCCTGGCCTGGGTGTTGCTTTGGTCTGGACTCCAAATCCCAGCATGCCAGGCCCTGACCCCTCTGTGGGGGGAGAGGATCAGGACCAATCCCACAGGGTATTTAAGTAGGCTCCCAGAGGAGATACACATGGTTCTGGAACACACACATGGTTCTGCTCCCCACTTTCCTGTCTCCCCATCATGTGCTCGGCCACCCGAGAGCACCTTATTTAATAAAACAATGGGCTTTTTAATTCAGTTTGATCTGACCTAATTGGATTTCTTTGTGCCAGCAGAGCTGGTCGTCTTAGGATTTTTTTCTAACAATATCTTGCAAAACCTGCAGTACAATATTGCAACCATGATCCTGCCATTGTCACAGTCATGAGAGAGGTGCATTTATCAAGTAAGTCATCAACTCAAAACTAACCTTTTCTCTACTTCTACTTCCATGACTCTGATGTCACACTGGAAAATCAATATAAAACAAACCCTGAGAGACTTACCCAGGTGCACTGCCTGGGAGCAAAACTTTGTGACTATGATGAGCTCTGCCCCTCCAAGTGACTACAGGAAGCAAGGAGCGAGTGAGGGTCCAAACAAGCCTGCCACTCAGATCACACGACAGGGCATCATCAAAGACCTAGCGTCTATTAATGGCATCCATCTTTAATGAAAACACTACAGAATTTCATCTTACCCTGGTCGCCAAAGTTTAATACATTCAAAAATGTCATCACATATCGCTCACCTGTAAGAGAAAAGCAAAATTATTAGAATTTCAAATGAAATAATCATTTTTTTCTTTCCTTTTCTTTATGATCTATCAATGCTTCCAATTGATAAATATACTCCCCTACTCCCACCCTTTTTGTGAGTTCAAGAACGGACTCAATCTTGAGAATCTCCTGCCATACATTCCTGGGTACTGGGCTTACTGGTGTGTGCCACCATGCCTGGATCTAGTTCACAAGTATTCTCAGAGAAACTTAGATAACCAATTAAAGACCAATGTCCTAGCACTGAATTCCCCACCACCTCACAGTAACAGTTCTGAAAGTGCTGAGGTCTTAATTGATGGAGTCTTAAAGCCAAATTAAAACAAAATAAAGAGTATTTCAAAATCAGTCTATTAACAATAAAATATGGTGAGACTGCGCTAATATTAACAGTGAAAATGGGGCCGGGCGGTGGTGGCGCACGCCTTTAATCCCAGCACTCGGGAGGCAGAGGCAGGTGGATCTCTGTGAGTTCGAGGCCAGCCTGGTCTACAAGAGCTTGTTCCAGGACAGGTACCAAAAACTTCAGAGAAACCCTGTCTCAAAAATTAAAAAAAAAGAAGAAGAAGAATAACAGTGAAAACGGCTTCTAAGTCTTAAGGGAGGCCACATACACACCCTCCCTCCCTCTCTCGCTCTCTCCTTCCCTCTTTCCCTCTCTCCAGGGTTTCTCCGTGTAGCCCTGGCTGGAACTCATTCTGCAGACCAGGTTGGTCTCAGAGGTCATGTGCTGACTGAGTGAGATCCAAGCACAGTCCACACACATGTACAACTGTTGCTCATCTGCCTTTGTTCTCAGCACCTGACACTGTGTACAGGAAGCATGGGCAGAAGGGAGACATGTACACTCTCACTACTGCACACAAGACAGGCTTTTTGCTTTATTTTTCTGAGACAGGGTTTCTCTGGTTAGCCTTGACTGTCCTGAAATTCACTCTGCAGACCAAGCTGGCCTCAGACTCAGAGCACCTGCCTCTGCCTCCCATGTGCTGGGATTAAAAGTGTGTGCCACCATTGTCCAGCTGAAAGACAGTTCTTAATAGAGTCAAAAAATGTAATATAAAAAAATGTATAAAAAGTTAGGTTATGATAATGAGATTATATGTTTTTCTCTAATTTTCAAAATTTCTGTCATTGATCTAATACTTTTACAATAAATTTATTAAATGATATAATTTGGGCTTTTCCAGTTAGATTTTACTGTAGTTTGAGTGTGAAGTATTCCTCCAAGTTCCATGTGTTTAAGGTTTGAGTCCTGGGCACGGTGCTACAGAAACCTCCAGGAGGCAGGACTGGAGGGAGAAAGTCAGGTCACTAGAGCATGCTGCTGAAGGATATATTAAACTCTGGCCCCTGTCTGTTTTCCGGCAAGCCTCCTCTGCCATGCACTAGCGCCATGATATGCTGCGGTACTTTGGGCCCAAAGCAACAAGGCTAAGTAGCCATGGGCTAAAAGTGTGGGCCAGATTGAACCAGTTCTGCTTTTAAAAGTGATTATCTCGGGTGTTTGGCCACAGACTGAGATTACAGTTAAGCCATCCTTTGTTACTACAGGACTCCCAAGTCAGCCCACACAGAGCACGGCCCCAATCTCCTCATCCCTGCACAGAGGGAGAGAATGTCTTTTATAAGGCAGTGGAGAGATTTAAACTAGACAGCTCAGGTAAAACATAGAGATAAACAAATAATGGTTCCCCTACCTTCATTTAAAACAAAACACAGCAAGTATTTTCTAGGTGTCCTCTGCGAGGACCCCAGACAGGCGCTCTGGAGTCAGTGTCCCGTGAGATCTTTTGCTTCTATCTCCCAGTTGCTCAGCGTGACCTTTTGCTTTACTTACCTTCTGTCAAAATCTGTTTCAAGAAAGACTGTTTGAAAAAACTCCAAGTCAATTTAGCCTCTTTCCAATTTACAAATGCCTAAAAGGAAAAGAAATCATAAAACAAAATTACCAGCATTTCAAAGCTAAGAGCTACCTGGGAGGCAAAGGCCCATAAGGTCCCAACTTGAATAGTTCCCTCTGAATCTTCAACCAGGGATAAGCACACAGAACCAAAACATACCAGAAAATAATGGATATGGCAGCTATAATTTAAATCTTGAATGCTCCTGAAGGCCTGTGGTGAAAGCCTGGTCTTCAGTAGGACCTGACTGGAAGGTGGCAGAGCCTCTCAGCGGTGTGCAGTGAGAAAGCACTAAGGCCACTAAGGGTGTGTTGTGGGGGGCACTGTGCCAGCCCCTTCTCTTCTTTCCCTTCCCAGACAGGAAGGAACTTTTTGTTCAGCCATGCACTCCCGCCACAATGTGCCACCCTGACACAAGTCCAACGCAGCAAGACCAACTGACCATGGATGGAAAGCTTTTCTGGTCAGGCATCTTGTAATCTCAGTACCCAGAAGGCCGAAGCAGAAACATGTTCAAAACCAGCCTTAGCTATAAAGGGAGCTCTAGACCAGCCTAGATTACAAAGTGGGCCCCTATCTCAAAAAAAAAAAAAAAAAAAAAAAAACAGAGCAAAAAACTTCAAACAGGAGTGGTGGCTCCTGTAATTCTAGCATCAGGAGGCAGAAAAAAGGACCGACCTCGATCCAGAATATTCTGGTGACTGAGTGAGTTTGGGGCCAGCTAGAATATAGAGTGAGAACTTGTCTATAAAAAAACTAAAACTGAACTAAACTTTCTTTATAATTTATTTCAGTTAGTTGTTACAATAACAGAAAGCTTACTTCCAAAATTGGAAGGCAAAGTCTTAGGCATATCTAAATCATTACATAAAGAACCCTAAAGAATTACTAGTGTTCCTTTGGGTGCCTCTGCAAATATAGAGAGAACACTACCACATCTAAAACAGTTCACATTCAGTTCTTTCCTTAAAAAAAGATAGATGATAGATAGATAGATAGATAGATAGATAGATAGATAGATAGATAGATAGATAGATGATAGATGATAGATAGATAGATAGATAGATGATAGATAGATAGATGATAGATAGATAGATAGATGATAGATAGTTAGATAGATAGATAGATAGATAGATAGATAGATAGATAGATAGATAGATAGATATGGTAGATTTGTTCTTCAAATTAGACCCCTTGTATTCCTTATCTTAAGGCTACCTTTGGCCACTTAGCCTTGACACGGTTATAAGGTGTATTCACATATTCCAGAAGAAAACCAGCCTTCCTAGGTCAAGTAAATCACTCAGAATCAGTACAACAAATCAAAGTCTAGATTAATAATCACAACAACAAAACCCTAACTTTACCTCTGCCTCTTCTGAACCTCCCAGGAGCCTCAGGCTGCCACTTCCTAAAGACAATGAAGGTGAGGAAACAAACACTCAGCGAGCCTTCAATCCAGAAAACCAGAGTGAACAATGGATAACTGGTTTCCTCAGTTCTCAGCGGGGTCTCTCTGTCGCAGGCATCCTAGAATCTCAGACATTAAGTCCAGAACAATGCTGCCCAATGGAATTATACTGCTTAGTTTTCTGCAGCCACAGAAAACAGGAAAAAGAAACAAGGGAAATCATTCTGTTTTGCTTTTCTTCTATGTATGTATGTATGTATGTATGATGTATACAATATTCTGTCTACATGTATGCCTGAAGGCCAGAAGAGGGCACCAGACCTCATTACAGATGATCATGAGCCACCATGTGGTTGCTGGGAATTGAACTCAGGACCTTTGGAAGAGCAGGCAATGCTCTTAACCGCTAAGCCATCTCTCCAGCCCCTCTGTTTTGCTTTTCAACACATGTTCTAGCCATATAGCCAAATAACTTTCAATTCACTATGTGGCTTAGCCTTCTGTCTCATTGCCATGACAAAACACCTGATGTGAGAGGCTCAAGCAAGGAGATTAGGCTGGCCCACACTTCCAGGGTCCGTCCTGGAAAGCCAGGAGCTGAGGCAGCTGGCCGTGCTGTATCCACAGTCATGAAGCAGAAGACAATGAATTCAATGGTCAGCTCCTTTCCCCTTCAGTCTAGTCCAGGACCCACTCATGGCTGGTTCTGCATGCACTAACAGTGCACCTCCCCACCCCAGTCAACCTAATCTAGAGACTCCCTCACCGACCTGCTTAAAGGGGCCTTTTCTAAATGGTTCTAGCTCCTGTTGGGTTGATAATCAATAGTAGCTATTATATGTAACCCAGGCTGCTGTTACTGATGATCCTCCTGTCTCAGCCTCCCCTCCCGAGTGCTGAGATACAGATATGCAACAACCTAACTAGCTAATTAAGACAAATGTGTGTGTGTGTGTGTGTGTGTGTGTGTGTGTGTGCATGCGTGCATGTGCGCACGGTGGTTAGAAGACACCTCTGGGGAGTCAGTTTTCTCCTACGTTTACATGAATTCAGGTTACCAAGTGTGCTCAGCCAGAGCAGCTCTTCCAGCTGGGCCATCTCATTGGCCAAACATGACTATGAACTCTCTGCTTTCTCGCCTCCACACCCAAGTGCCAGGACCACAATCCCACACCACCACGCCTCATTTCTTTTAAGATAGGGTCTTATATGGCCATCTAACTTTGAACTCAATATGTAACAGAGGAAGACAGTGAACTCTGGATCCTCCTGCCTCAACCTACCAAGTGCTGGAATTATGGGCACGCCATCACATCCTGCTGCATAATTTTAATATACTTAACTCAAAATATTATTCTGCTGGGCAGTGGTGGCGCATGTCTTTAATCCCAGCTCTCAGGAGGCAGAGGAAGGTGGATCGCTGTGAGTTCAAGCCCAGCCTGGCCTACAGAGTGAGTTTCGGAACAGCTCTGTCTTGAAGAATCAAAAGAGAAAAAAATATTATTCTTTTACCACGTGCTGAAGATAAAGACACAGCGCAGCATTTCACACTGTTGTTTTCACACAACCTTTAAAGTGCAGTACGCATTCTAAACTCACTGCTCCCTCAATTCAGATTAGCCCAAAATGCTCTACAGCTGCATGCAGCTCAGGCTGATGACTATTTTAGCCAGGGCAATCCTAGAACACCTGAGAAACTCAGTGGGGGCTCTTTTTCAGCCCTGATCCTTCTCCCCTTTTCTTTTAGACAAGAAGAGGATGAGCCTGAGTCCCCCCCAAACTGTGCTGCCTTCAGGGTGTCAAAAACTCTGAGAAGATGCCAAAGTATCTCTCGCCCTGAAGGAAGCCTTCCCCAGACAGAAGGAAATAGGGCCAAAGATGTTTGTTCTCCAGAACAAAAGGTGCCAGACAACCTAGCACCACAAGAGGGCACTGTGGACCACTCATTCAGAAGAGAGCCATCTCCCATCGCCCCCGCCCCCGCCCCAGCACAAGGATGTCCCTCTGAGGGTCTGTGCTGTAGCACCTGTGCTATTTCAAGGGAAATGAGAAGCTCAAGTTTGCCCCAAAGGGCTCTTGGTTCCTGCCACCCCCACCCCCTTTCCCAAGATACTCTCACTTAGGTGGCCCAGGCTGGCTACCTCAAAAGCTTGTAGCCACTGTTCCTCCTCATCCTCTCAAATGCTGGGACTGGAGGTGTGCATCACTACATCAGACCCCCAGATACTTTTGTTGAAGCCTACTTGCCAGTAAGTAGTAGTATATGTGTTTGGGCAATCGGTTCAGATTTCAAAAGAGAAAAGTCCTCAGGAGAGTGAATCCTAATGCCTCAGCATAGATTCAGAAGGAAAGGCCACACTATTTACTACGGCCAAAGTGTTCATTAAGGACACGTTGGCAGGAAGTCCACTCTGAGGCTTGGGTTCTCAGGCCACTAAGTGATAGAAAAGAGGAAGCAAATTCTGGGAACTTATATCTTCCTATTTAGAATGGATCTGCCAACTATTTAATAAAGCTGAGCTAAGACGGGCATGAATTCCTCTGAAATCTCCTGAGCAGACATCCCACAGCCTTGCTGTGTTACCTGGCACTGAGACTTGGAGGGTGAAAGGTGAAAGGCACTGTATGAACGGTGACAGGCTCGCCCTGCTGAGTCACTCTTCCCCTCCCAAACTCTGACTCAGGATGAGCAGCTGTAGCCCTCCACACAGACAAGTCACTGGGAAGCCTGAGGCCACGGGCATCACGGGCATCGCCTCCACTGCTCCGTCTCCGTACAGCACTCTCTCCCTTCTCCTTTCTCTTCACATACCAGTCCTCACAGGCCACTGGCTGCCCCAGACTCGCCCATCCTTCCATTTTCATCACCTCATGACTGTTTAAAAAAAAAAAATTCTAAGAGAAGACCAACCATTGTCTTCACTTGTATACCTACTGCTGAGCCCACCTAGCTCCAAATATCTCCAGCCGACAACCACACAGAAGGCCCTTGCTGAACTCAGTAGGTCACAAAATACAACAAAAGCTGTAGAGCTCACCGCAGCAAGCATGTGATGGAATACCCAATGCAGACTCAGCCAGCCACGCTGTGTGCTGCGTCATCACAATGCACAGGACTGTGTGCATCTAGTGTCATCAGAACAGAAGCTTGGGATGGCTAAGAATCCTATCTGCGTTCAGGAAGGCTTCCTGGAGGAAACTGCCTTGAGAGAGAGCTTAACAGGGGTGGGCAGAAGTGAGCTGTGGATGTGTGGTGACACTCAGAACCGCAGGAGAACAAGAGATGCTTCAGAATATGGGGATGGCTGGGGTCCTCGAGTGGACCAGATAGGGAGTGACAGAATAAAGGTGGCTGGAGATTGTGAAGGGAGGGGAACATGGCATGATGGGCTAGCACCAAGTAGCGGTAACCCTGGTTTGAACTTAATTTGGGAGCAGTGGAGCTTCAGGAAGGTTTGGTTTTGTTTTAGAGTAGAAAAAAAAATTGGTTATTTTTCATTTTTTAAAATTAAATTTGTTCTTCAACAATTTTGCACACTTACAGTACTTTACTGACCCGGCTCACCCTTTCCCAGCTCCCTATCAGCCCTGGCTACCTGCCATTCCCTACAGACCGTTCTCATTTCATGACTGTAATGTCCGTATTCTGAATCCCAGCCCAGTGATGGGCACAGAGCAGGTTAAACAACGCTTTTGTTCTCCCTGCGGTTCTGAGTGTCACCACACATACACGGCTCACTTCTGTCCTCCCCTGTTAAACTCTTCCTCCAGGAAGCCTTCCTGAATGCCCCAGATGGGATTTTCAGTCGTCCCGAGCTTCTGTTCTGATGACACTAGATGCACACAGTCCTGTGCATTGTAATGACGCAGCACACAGCGTGGCTGGCTGAGTCTGCATCGGATACTCCACCACAATGCACTCAACATGGACTCATGCTGAAGACATGCGTGCTGCGGTGAACTCCACAGCTTTACTTAAAAATCTGCAGCCTTTTCAGGCATGCCAAAGAATATACAAAGTAGTGATTATTTAAGCTGCCATTTATTTATTACAAATCTAAATGAAGCCAGGTGGTAGTGACACACACCTTTAACCCTAGTTCACGAGGCAGAGGCAGGTGAATCTCTGAGTTCAATCCAACCTGATCTACAGAATGAGTTCCAGGACAGCCAGGGCTACACAGAGAAACCCTATCTTGAAAAGCAAACAAAAATATCTAAATAAACACCTATAAAGAAAATGGAATTCTAGAAGATTAGGAAGAAAGCCTTATCATTTGGTCAAATTGATCGTGCATGACTGTGAGAATGGTTTTGCGCAGGAGCCTGGGGCAGACCGCCACTCCAGGGAGACAGACAAGCACGCTGTTCACAGGTGAGCTGAGCACACACAGACTATTCTCTTCTTGACTTCTGTTTTGTTGTTTTTGAGGCAAGGACTCACTATGCAGACCACCTGCCTCCTAAATGTTGGAACTAAAAGAATACACCACTACATCTGGCTTAAGACTCTTCTCTTTACCCCATTAAAAATAATAAGCCTGAGCAATTTTTCTACCTGGAACTTCTCAATCTTTAAGTAAATAAAAACTACCCGATAAAAAAAGCCCGATTCTTTCGGAAGACTTGTTAATCACATAGATCAGAGCCAGTCCACAGAAAGCAATCTCAAGGAAGTGGATTCAAATCAAGCTACATGGTTTGGGGTTACAGTCACTTAACTCCTCTGACCTTCAGCTCTCCCATCTGTAAAAGGAGACATTTACCTCATAGGACCTTGTGAAGATGTAACACGAAAACCCACATCAGTGCTGGCAAGAGTGGTTCCTGTACTAGACTGCTCTTTCCTCCCTCCCTGAAGCTCTCCATCTCCCCCTGCATCATTTCTGGCACTACTTGGAATTGAACCAGGACCTTACAAACATTAGGCTATAATCTTAGACTTTTTCCTCTTTTTTCAGTTTTGAGACAGGGTCTCACTAAGCTGCCTATGCAGTCTGGAACTCACTGTACAGCCCAGGCAGTCCTTGAACTCTTGACCCTTCTTCCTCAGCTCCTTGTGTGGCTGTCATGTGCTATCAGGTTCATCTTACATGGCTCTTTTCAAAGTTCGAATGACTTTGTGGAGCTCCTAAGTCTTCAGATGAGCCTCACGAATCAGAGAAGCCAATTCTAAACATAACGACTCTGGCCAGGGGTGGGGGAAGCCTATAGTCCCAATTATTGGTGAAAATGAGACAAGAGTTCAGCACTAGCCCAGGCAAAAGAACCAAGTCTCCTCTCAATCAAAACAAAACAAAATCAGAGTCTGCAGGCTTCGGATCTAACCCCGATGCCTTCCAGACCCACAGGAAGCTCTCTGAGACCCAGAAATGTCTCTTCCTGTATGTCTGTGTTCTGAGTCACACCAAACGTGGGGACAGTCATTTCAGAATTGGGGCATCTGTCCCAGCACTAGAAGTACAGGTACTTTCAGTGTGGACTGCTTGTTAAACTGTGATGTTCTCATGTCATTGCCGTCAGTGTTAGCCTTGCTCCAGCACAGCCATGTGAAGACGGTGACACCCACTTGTGCCAGGCCAGTGTTCAGCCTGTATAGGTCCCATCTCATTAGACTCTCAAGACCTTAATAGGGATGGGTCATTATTATCCTTATTTGGCATGTAAAGAAACTATTAACAATTCAATTGCCCCTTTCCAAAACATACTGGAGAACAGGGCTGGTCCAATATGAAAAGCTGGTTAAGTGACAGTGGGCACTGGAGAACCGGGTAGCAGAGGGAGTCTTCGAACCTGCAGTCCTAACGGTCTACACCCACAGAGGAGACGCAACGGTCGCCAACCGTCCCTGGCTCAGGTTTGCTAGTAGCAGCTGATGAGTATGGCTCCTTGTTAACACCTGACAACACACCTGGCTCTGACACAGACTCTGGTCCTTCTTAAAGAGCTGTACAACGGGACTCCATAAATCCTGAGACTATTTCCACGTTGTTTGGCTACCTCTTCACGTAAGGGCAAGAGAGAAGTCCAGTGGATACCCTCTACTAAAAGCGAACAAGCAAACAGGTGCTGAGAAAAAGGCACGTGCTCAACAAGGAGCGAGTGGGTCTAAGGAAAGGCTGCGGTGTACTGTCCCACAGATGCTTTGGCTCCAGGCCGGCCAGAAGCACTGACTCATTGGAGCTGGAAAATACACGGCAACCAGCCCGAGAGTGAAAGAGCTGAGTGGAACAAGGCTATGCTTCATCCCCACATGCCAGCACCCAATTCTCTCATTTGGTCTGATGGGAAAGCAGTCATGTGAAATGCTGGCCTTATGCCAAGATTAAAAACAAAACAAAAGTGACTTCGAGCTAGACACGGTGTCTTTCCTATCTTTCACACCAGCACTCCAAAGGCTGAGGCAGCAGGACTGCAAGTGAGAGGCTGGTATGAGATAAAAAGTAAAACTTTTTCTCAAAAGGGTCCAAAGGGAAAGAAACTAACAAAATAACTACTGGGGGTTATTCGGGCATTCTCAAATTTTGGACTGCCTCTGCCAGAGGTCAACACAGACTAAAGGAAAAGGTACAGATGCAAGTGGAACATGTGGAACTTGGTCCCCTGTAGGCTCCTAACTTCACTCCACCCTCATCTCGGGCAGGTACTTAATGTGCTCAGTCTCTGAAATACAAAGAGTCACAATGCCAGCCTTCAGAGTTGGTACACTCACTGGCTGAGAACATGAAGCACTTAAAGGGCCTAGCATAGTTTTTCCTCTCCCAGGAGCAGGTCCATCTCTGGGGAGACACTGCTAAGTGTGATATTGGTGGGCGGAAGTGCGAGAGCCATCGAGAGGCCAGGGATATTCAACATTCTGCAGTGCAAACCACAGTCCCTATACCAAAGAGCATCCTGCCCCAAAATCACCAGTGCTAAGATTTGGAAATCCTCACCTGGTATGTGGCAAGGACTCACTCAATAAATACAACCTGCAAAATTATCTTCCTATTATAATAAGCCAGTGCAGTTTCTTTATCTCAAGGCTAACCATCATCTGTGAATTAAATAAGAGATAAAAATGCATTACTCACTCTGCTTCTTGTAATAGTGGGCAATAGTTGTGATATTCTGGAGACAGGAAGAGTTAGTTGCTTGGTTGATTCTGGGGAATGCAGTAGTTTTATTAAATAAATCACATAGCAGAGCACCAGAATAGCAGAATACAAAAGCTGAAACAAGAAAATAAAGGGTTGAAATGAAATTGTTTTGCTACAGGCATAATTACAACAGGACTATAAATATTCTCTTCAAGGTAAATAGAACTCGTAATTAACCGCACTTTCCAAAGAGCAGCACAGCACTGACCTCAGGCCAGCTCCGCCGCAGCACCTTCATGCACAGGCTCCAAGCACTTCACTTGCTGGAGAACTGAAGCACCGTGGCAGATGCCACTAGCTCAGCTCCAGCAATGTCAGGTACCCACCCAGCAAACTGCAGCTCCAGGTGCCCCCACCGTGCTGACAGCCAAGAATCCGCCATCATTTAGGACTGGCGTTTCCATAAACCGTGGAACCTGTGCTATTTATGATTACAATGGAATTGGACTACTGGCTCGCTCCTCTGGCAGGGTGACAGCTGATTCAAGCTGCAGGAGGAAAAGGTGGGGTCGTAAGAAGGTCCCCCTCACCCTCCACCCATCTGGGACAAAAGAATCAATTCTGGTCAGAAGTGGGCCATCCAGCTTTTGTTTGCAGGTTGAAAATGAGTATCCAAAAGGGCCCCTTTCACAGGCTCCCTTCTGCCCTCCTTCCCTTCTGAAAATGGCAGCACACCCTAGCTCAAGAACTAGGGCCACCAAGTCCCTCTTTCTACTTGCCTGCACCAAGGAAGCGCCTGTCAAAAGGCATGTGGCAGGGAAAAAGAGAAGCCATGGTTGGTAGGCTGCCTCTTATGCGCTCTCTCAGCCCCGCATAAGGCCTGTCAAGTCCTTAAAAGACAAGCAGTGTGGTTGGGAGCCACAGCAGCCATGTCAATTTTCTGCTGAGCAGAGTTTTGGGGAACAGCGGCAAGCTGAAGGCAGGGTAACACAGCCACAGGACCCTCCCTACTGTTTCCATAAGGACAAAGTCACATGATAAAACTACAGGATTCAGCGGCTTGTAGTATACTTATATTGCTGTAAAACCATCAACGTATCACCACTATCTAATTCTTTAATATTTTCATCACCTCAAAACAAACTATGGACCCTTCAAGCAATTACTGCTCATTACCCATCACTTAGCAACTGCTAATTTGCTGTGTCTGTGGACCTGCCTATCCTGGACATGAAACATCAAGGGCACCATATAACTGGTCGACTACTTCTTTCACTTAGTATGTTTTCAAGGTTTACCTCCATCGTAGAATCTATCAGTAGCTGTCTGTTCTTACCACTGACCTCTGGCTGTCCTGGGACTCTGAAGACCAGACTGACCCCAAATTTACATGGCTCCTCCTGCTTCTGCCTCCAGAGTGCTGCGATCCATGTAAGCCATCATGCAAGGAACTTCTTAGAACTGAATAACATCCCATTACTGGGACACACCAAATTTTGCTTATCCAAGTCAGTGGCTAATGGGCATTTGGGTGTGTCTATCTTTTGGTCACTATGAACAGTGTTATGGACATTCTCTTTGGTGCGCACACTTTAGAGTTTAAATGCTGGGTCATGTGACAGAGCTGTTTAATTCTTAGAGGCACTGTCATACTGCTTTTGATGGCAGCTGCATTCTTATAGACCACAGATGTACTAGTTTCAACTTCTCCACGACCTTGCCTACAGTTGTTAGTCTATACCTAATAAAAACAATACCCGCCCTAGTAAGGAAGAAGTGATAAAAGTGTGTTTATTGTAGAATATTATTTTCCAATGTGTTGCTTTTGTTTATGTTACATTTGATTAACTGTGAAGCTGTGATTCTTTGTCTGTCTAAAACACCTGATGGTCCTGATAAAGAGCTGATGGCCAATAGTGAGGCAGGAGCAAGGATAGGCGGGACTGGCAGGCAGAGAGGATAAGTAGAAGGAGAAATCTAAGAACAGCGAGAACGAGCAGCAAGAGAACAAGGAGAGGAGGACATCAGGGGCCAACCACCCACCTACACAGCAGCCACAGAGAAAGAAGCAAGGAAAGGTGTACAGAAATAGAGAAAGGTAAAAGCTCAGAGACAAAAGGTAGTCAGGATAATTTAAGAAAAGCTGGCAAGAAACAAACCAAGCTAAGGCTGAGGAATTACACATGAGAATAAGTCTCCATGTGTGATTTATCTGGGAGCTGGATGGGGGGGGGGGGTCCCTCAAAAAGCCAAAAGAGTAAAAATCACATATTTGTTCATTTTAGTCAGTTTTCTCTGTTTAGCCCAGGTTGTCATGAAACTCACAAGGTAGACCAGGTTGGCCTTGAACTCCCAGAAGTCTGCCTGCCTCTGCCTGCCCAGTGCTGGATTTAAAGGTCAGGACAGACCCTCGCTATGGTATTGATTTGCATTTCCCTAATAATTTTTGATCCTAAACATTTTCCCATGTGCTTATTGTCCATTTATTTTATAGATTCTTTAGGAAAATGTCTGTTCAAGTTCTTTGCCCAGTTTTTATCTGAGTGGCTTATCCTCATTGTCAGGTATAGGTATTCCTTATTTACTCTGAGGGGAGGAAGACCTGGGAGGCAGGTTTAACACGGGGACTCTCAGTGCCCGGGCAGGGGTCGCGTGCTGCTCTGCAGTGTCACTGCATCTGTTACCCATCTCAGTGCCTGTCCTGTCTCACTGTATGGAAACAAATGCCTTCAGTTTCCTTTGCTGAACTAAGACCCTGCCATGGGTAGGGGCTGTGCATTAGAAACACGTAGTGTCAAGTGCCTTTCCCACAGTAAGAGTGGGTCATACTGGGTGTTCCTGAGGCCTTCTATCCTACCAGAGAGAACGCATAAAAACAAGGATAATGACGAGAACTATAGGTCTAGGTCCAATAAGATAAGGGAAAAATAACCACAGATAATTTCGCTAAACTATGTATCTCTTTTCAAATTGACTTTGTGGGCAATTTTCATTCTTAATTAATTTTAAATCTAATTAGTTTGTATTCCATAAAAAATCTGTAGTTTTCAGAGGACATAGGAAAGAACGTCAAATAAATCATTACGAAGTCATTTGCCTTCTCAAACACTAATAGAAACTACAAACTAGAAATCCAGGCATGGAAGTTCATGTCTCTAATCTCAGGAGTTTGGAGGCTCACTTAGGAGCACTGCTGTAAATTCAAGGTCAGGCTGGACCACAGAGTGAAACTGTCTCCAAAACAAAACCACAAACAAAACCAAAACACGGCTGGGCGATGGTGGCGCATCCTTTAATCCCACTCGGGAGGCAGAGGTTGGCGGATCTCTGTGAGTTCGAGACCAGCCTGGTCTACAGAGCTAGTTCCAGGACAGGCTCCAAAGCCACAGAGAAACCCTGTCTCGAAAAACCAAAAAAAAAAAAAGAAAAAAAAAAAAAAAAAAAAAAAAAAAAAAAAAAAAAAAAAAACCAAAACACGGGAAACCTACAAAATGAAGCCAGGAAAATTCTGAGTGCAAGGTTACACAGCAAGAGAGCAATACCCTGTCTCCAACAAAAACAAAAGCAAACAAACAAATAAAAAAACCCAAAAACCCAAAACCAAAACAAACCCTGCAAACCACTTCACACATCTTTGATGCCTGGTAAATATCTGATCTTGGGCTTCATTTGTTTACTTTCATCTTCTTTATTTCTTTAGGTCTTTGAGACAAGGATTCTCTGTGTAGTTTTGAACTCTAGTAGGCACTGAACTTGTAGACATGAGCCTGCCCCACCTCTTGAGTGCTGGGATTAAAGGTGAGAACCCCATGACCAGCGTTAGGCTTCACTTTTACAAACAGTTCTTTCAGTCCAGCACAATCTCTATCAGAGCTGCAACTGCAGACCACAGCTAAAATACTAGATGGGGCGAAAACTGCTAAACCTGAAAGTGGACTTGCTTGGACTTGAGTCATTCACTCTGCATTATGCGAGATTTCAGTCCAAGTTTCCTCCTATTCTGCCAACAGCTGACTGAAATTCTAGGAAAATAATACACATACAATTTGATTCCTACCCCACCCTCTTATTCCCCGCCACACACTCCTCCATTAGACTATGAGACAATCACAAACCAGTTTGATATGGGCCTGCCCACAGAATGTCTAAAAGGAGTTTCTGATGCCGGACAACTGGAAAGTATGACCCTCCCAGGTCCCTAGGGACACTAGTGCCACTGTGTGAAACAGGATGGATATAGCAGCTAGAGAAGCAGTGACAAGCCAAAACTCTGGAGTTTCCAACTATTCCCACAAGCATGAATACTGTGAACATAAACACACGCTAGTGGGAACAAGGCGGGAAAAACAGATGTGGATGATGTCGAGTAAAGCATGAGCCTCACCTGCGCCAGAGAAAAAATGTACAGACCCCAGTGAGGCAACCACAGTACAAGGAAAGCCGTCAGGACACTCCGGAAGATGACGGCCATGCTCTCAGCAATGACCTGCACACAGAGAGGAAATATAAAAAGTCATCACACACACAAAACTCAGCATGGTGGTTACCCTGGTAGAGAGGATGGGGCATCCACAATAATGCTGTATTTCTTGGGATAGGTGGGCAGTTCACTCATCTTTAGTATGGAGGCTGGAGAGATGTCTCAGAAGTTAAATGCACTGACTTCTCTTCCAAAGGACCCGGGTCCAGTTCCCTGGACACATATAGTGGCTCACAACTGTCTGTAATTCCAGCTCCAGATCTAATCCCCTCTTATGGCCTCCAAAAGAACCAGGTGCCCGGCTAGTACACAGACACAAAGGTAAGCAAAACACCCATACACATAAAATTAAGTAAAAAATAAATAGACTGCACTTCCAGACATGGTGGCACACAACTTTAATCCCAGCACTTGGAAGGCACAGGCAGGTGGATCTCTGTCAATTCCAGGCCAGCCAGGGCTACAAAGTGAGACCCTGTCTCAAAAACAAATAGTCAATAAAGACTAACAACCCACACTTTCTCTTACTGCCCACATTTCCTATTCACAAGAGGGTCACTGACCTTGAGCTTAACAAACATGTGTGCTTGTGCCAAGACCCAGAAAGGCTCTCCCAGAAGCTCCAGCACTGCTGAGAGACCGAAGAACGCCACTCCAGCTCCGTAGTGGGGCACCACATCTGGATCGGGCACTTCAAGCAACTGCAACCAGACCCAGCCCAGGAGTAAGGACCAAAATATACCCAGGGGGACACTAGAAGAATAGAAAAGATGTTATTTAATACACAAAGTTTTGTCTTAAGTATAAAAACCTATTAAAATAATAACACTGAATGAAAGCAACCATCATCATAAAAATAATCTCCACAATAAGAAGCTGTTAGTGGGAAGTAGTCATCACCTACATGCCTGGCACTATGACTGAACCCTTCATCTCACTGGCACTCCACAGTGATCCTCAGTCATTACCCCCATTTAGAAGGAAACTGAGCCTGAAAGGGACCCGTGACTTGGCCAAGAACAAACACAGGACCCAATCGTGATCTAACGCCAAAACCTACACTACACCCACTGGTTTAGACTATGTCAAGGAGAAAAGTTTTCAGAAAAGCCTGTTTGTTGCCTATGCTTAGAATGGCAACTGACATTATACAATCTTGCACCCCAAATAACCAATAGTCCCTAGCATGGCACCCATTTCATGTGTGTATCACAGGGCACACAGTTGGCAGTCATCTTGCCAATCAAATGGACACTTGCCAGCCCTTCTGACAGGCACTTCTGTGAGGCAGCAGTTATGCAAGAGTGGCATTGGGAAACACCTCCGCCACCAGCCTCCGGCGGGGATCTAACTAAAGAAACCATTTTAATTTTCAGCTGACATACTTGTCTACAAGAACATTCTAAAGAATGGAAGAAAGGTGTAAAGAAGCCTTACCAGACTTTTTAATACTAAAAAAGTAGTTGCTAAAAGCTCAAAAGAAACCACAGGGCAAAAAGATTAGGAATAAAAAAAGTGGAGCAGGAAGCCAGCCCCCTTGCTACTGGAGAGCAGACCAAGTAAGCAGTATCTCCAACCAGACTCCCTTCCTGCTGCTAAACTAGTGCCCAAAACCCAGTTTGGAGACAGTTAGCTCTGTCATTTCACTAGGCACTCTTGGCATGTGTGTTCTTAAAACTCGTCGTTTCTAAAGCACAACTCACGTTAGCCACAGGAGGTTGAGGGTCTGCCTCCAGTCCCGCTGAGCACCGCCGCTCAGACAGGCTCTTCGGAAGGCCTCCCTGGCCAGGAAGACGGCCGTTGAGTAAAGAAGGGTTAGTCTAGAAAGCAAATGTAGAAATTGGTAAGGCCTCCAAATAGTTTTTAATTTTTTATTGGAAGACTCTTTAAGATTTTTCTAGTAAACGAAACAAAAAAAGACACTGGTCATAAACCAATGGTGAGTCTGGTGGCCCAAACTTGTGATTCCAACTATATGGGAAGCTGAGACAGGAAGACAAGTTCAAGGCCTGCTGGGCTACAGAATGAGTTCAAGGCCAGCCTGAACAACTTAGTGAGACCCTATCTCAAAATAAAAAGTAAAAAGGAGACTAGGGATGTGGCCCAGTGGTACAGCACTTGCCTAGCATGTGCAGAGCACCTCAGAAAAGACAAACTCCCAAACCCCACACCAGATGGGGATATAGAGCACAAAGTCTCTTACAAGACCCCCACCAGTCTGAGCCACATGGCAATCAGCGTTAGGACCCACACGAGGTACACTTGACTGTGTGTGCCTACAGCTACATCTGAGACAGAAAGCGCTGCAGTGACCTGAGAGCCTGCAGCCTATGGCTGTGGGTAGAGGTATGGACCTGGTCATAAGGAGGAAAAGACAAGCTTATCAGCCCACATAGCAAGGGGATCTCCTGGTGACACTGGAGTCTCTGTGAAAGAAGCAGAGGTTCCGTCACACGGAGGCGCTAGCCAAAGAGTTTTAGGGCAAACAGCAGTGCAGGCAGCCGTTAGGTGCTGCTGCAACCTCCACTCAGGAGGATTTGCCTGAGTTCCTTGCAGGTGGCCAGCACCTGGGTCAGTCTTCCTGAGCCCAGAGAAAAGCAGCTGTGGAGGTGCACCCTGCTCCCCAGTAGCCCACCCACATTGCAGATGAAGAGCCAAAGCCACACCTTAAACAGTGAAGATGTCAGGGCAGGCACCTGACATCTGGAGGAGAATGCATGGGAGAAACCTCTGATCCCTCTTCCTTTCTGCTTTTTAAATGCATATCTCAGCGACTCCTCTCTGCTTCAGCTCAGCCTCAGGACACTATGAACCCCACCTAGTACAAAGCTAAGCTTGGGAACTGCCATTAGGCTCTTTGGTTGGTAAATACCAGGAAATTCTGTATGGAACATACTGTTTGTTGTCTTGTTTACCAGGAGATGAAGAAACACCTGAGAAGCTGAGCGATTCCAAGGACATCATTTCATTTGTCTTTGTGTCACTTGTGAAGACAAAATAAGTGTGGGTGTCCTTGAGCAGAGAAGAAACAAGCTGGGTCTAAGACAGAACAGTTCGCTTTCCATAGAACCAATCACAAGGATTCAGGCTCTGATCCTAGCTACCCTATCTCAACTCTAAAAGCACTGAGGCGGAAGCGAAGGGGGCTGGCTGTTCCAGCCCTGCAATTATGAAGCACATCCTCACGAACTACAGAACTCCTGCTTCCTGTGTTGTCAGCAGGACAAGAACACTGGATTATACCTGAGACAAGGTTTGCAATGAATTACTCCCACTCTCTCCTGGCTTCTAAGAGCAGAGAAACCGGAAGAGCTGGGGGAGAAATGTGCATTTGGAGGTTGCTAATGGAAAACCCTGCATGGGTCCATTAAACACAGCAGGACCCGCTCATCCCCCACCCTGCACTTCTCTTCAGCCCACTGCTAAAACACACGGCTACTGGGAAAGGTATGATTCTAAAATCTGAGGGTGGCACACGGGTACAGTCTGAAAAAAACTGTGAATCGTGACAAGAGTTGCGGACAGTGCCAGGGTGCCTTCCTCTTACCTGACATTCACTATGCCCACGATCTCCTTAGACAGGAAGCGAAGGATAAATGCATTCAAGACAAAAGTGATTAATCGAAACAATACCTGTAAGAAAACACAGGTGTGTTACGTTTAGAGTGTTGACTTCACTGAAGGGAGGACTGTGGAGCTGTCCTTCCCAAGGTGATCTGACATCACAGGCAGCTCTGCTATGGAGACTCATCTCTAACATCCTTACCTCACTTGGTTTCTGTGAAGGGTAATTCCTTAGAGGCTCTTGCCATCCTGAGCAGGGAGCAAAGAACCCAGGAAGGAATATGGGAGTCTCCCTTATTCACTAAGGAGATAAGAGAGGCCGGGCATACTCAATCTTCAGGCTCAAAGTCAAGGAGACAGAGGGAGAACTGCAATAGTGGTTCACATTTATCCAGGGCCCTAGCTAAACCTCCAGACACATCCAGCCTACAGCCAGTGGGCCACTTGCGTCCCAGATAGTTATGGTGGACACCCAACACATTTCCGGATGACAATGTCAAAAGACCAGACATGCCCAAATCCTATTTAGAAACTGAACACACTAAAGCGGCTGCAGAGTATGGTAGACTCACAAAAAATCTGGGATCTAATTTCTTCTTCTCTGCCTGGCGAGATCTAGAGATTCCAAAGATATTTAATCTCTTTAAAATTTGATTTTCTTAGTTACACAGGAAACACTATGTTTATTGAATGCTTACCCCTTTCCAGAAAGGAGTTGATGCATCTTTTAAATAACAATTGTAGTAATAAGATAACATGAAACGGGAATGGGAAAACATCATCTAGCTATTGTCATTTAACACAGACACATCCTAAGACTTTCAAATCTGTCCATTAAAGCCAGGCAGGGCAGTGGTGGCGCCTGCCTTTAATCCCAGCACTGGAGAGACAGAGGCAGATGAATCTCTGAGTTTGAGGCCAGCTTGGTCTACAGGGCAAGTTCCAGGACAGACAGCCAAGGCTACACAGAGAAACCCTGTCCTGAAAAGCCAAAAATAAATAAATAATAAATGAAATGAAAACAAAGAAAGAAGAAAGTCATCTAAATAAAGAGTCCTTCCCATGAGATATAGGAAAACAAAGACCCTACAATTAAATGAGGCTCCCAAATGGAGCTGCTGAATAGGATGAAAGACTCACTCATGCTCTCTCCTCCCAGTCACAAATGACAAATCACTTCAGTGCTAAGCATGCTCAAGGTTACCCATAGAAGATTCGATCAGTGGAGACTAGAGGACTACCATGGTCTGAAAATGTTTGGGCCATTAACACTCTAGGCCATTCCTACCAGTGTTACCAGTGTCAAGAATATAACCATGTTTATGGGGTCAGTCATAGGTGATCTTCTCTGTCTGACAGAAGCTCTGAAGCCTCTTAAAAACATGTAGGTTCATATATACATGTCAAATTCTGCACTCAGTGCTGGTGGTGGGGAACCAATTCGTAGTCTTATTAAAGTACTCAGCTGAGTCTCAACCCATCACTCAGCTTTAAATGCATGCATCATCTTCTAAATTTTACAAGCTTCAATTTCCTCTGTCAAATGAGGCTAAATATCTGTCTCATAAGGTTGATTACAAGACTAAAATAAGATTATGGAAGTGAAAGCATTTTTAGTGTATAAAGGCAATAAAAACAATGTGGTCACTAGCTCAGAATTAAGACTCACAAATTACAAAATAAAATGCTGCTGCAAAGCTACCTTAAGTATCGGCATTATAACTTAAGGAAGCATAAAGGACTGAACTAAAACAATCCAAGAATATATTATATAACTATTCGAAAAAATCCATATTTACAGTTATAAAGCCCATCATTTTGTACAATAATATATGCTGATTACAATTTTTTTTGAGACAGGAGCTCAGTTGGCCTTGAACTCACAGAGAACCACTTGGCCCCACCTTCTGAGTGCTGGGATTAAAGACCCCCCCCACACACACACACCTAAGCCAAGTAATTCTTATCTTAGAAGCAGTCCTCTAACCTGTCTAACTCAGCCAGGTTCTCTTTCCTAACCTATTTGTGCTAAGATAATGGTGAAGGGCAATTCTGGACTTCTGCGCAATTGGATTGACAAACTGGAGAATGAGCGCAATGGGAAAAATGAGGAACTTGACTTAGAAAACCTGCCTAATTGGACAGAATCTTTTTTTTTAAATATTTATTTATTATGCATACAATATTCTGTCTGTGTGTATGTCTGCAGACCAGAAGAGGGCACCAGACCTCATTACAGATGGTTGTGAGCCACCATGTGGTTGCCAGGAATTGAACTCAGGACCTTTGGAAGAGCAGGCAATGCTCTTAACCACTGAGCCATCTCTCCAGCCCCAGAAAGAATCTTTATATACTACTCGGATCAGCGGTTCTCAACCTTCCTAAAGCAATGACCTTTTAATATAGTTCTCATGTTGTAGTGACCCCCCAACCATAACATTATTTTCGTTGCCACTTCAAAATTGTAATCTTGTTACTGTTATGAATCCCAATGTAAATATTATTTTAAGATAGCGGATCACAACCCATTGGTTGAGAAACGCTGATTTGGATGAACTGGCAAGTGTCATCTGG
This sequence comes from Alexandromys fortis, assembly GCF_014885135.2. NCBI lineage: Eukaryota > Metazoa > Chordata > Mammalia > Rodentia > Cricetidae > Alexandromys > Alexandromys fortis. Next base: position 2,422,186 of record NW_026067980.1, read on the forward strand.
GGAAAAAAAAGGACAAAAATGTCTGTCAAGGACACACAGAAGAGGCAGTTTATTAAGTGCACACTAAGATACAGGTGCTGTGCTAAGTGTGTTTATTCAAATGATCCCAAGCAATACTTGCAAATTGCTTTCTGAATTAGATACTATTACTCTCATTCTGTCACTAAGTAGCTAAGGCTCCGGGGCTGAAGTGATTTATCCTGTCTTAGCTAGGCCATATGGTCTCTCTAAACAGTGCGAATCAGCGTTTGCTGAACAGTGTTTGATAACCAAGAAGGGCACACACAGGAAATGAACCCCTTAAAGTAAGATACTTGAGCCTAAGAAGCCTCTGTCTTTCCCATTGGATTAAACTGTGTCCTACGGCTACATGGAAATGCAATCTTCAGAAAGAAAATGACAAGTTTGCAGTCATTCCGCCAAGACTCAGACCGCGGTCTACCGACTGCTAACCCGGCGCCCCTCCCCGCCGCCGTGGACTCCCGGGGAACCGGGTAGCGCGGGAAACCAGGACAGCCTCCCCGCGAGGCGCTGAAGTTAGCGCAGCAGAGTACCTGCAGCAGGAGACTCGAGGAGGCCAGCCGGGCTGCCTGGCCCAGCACCTCCTGGCTACCCATAGCCTCAGTGCCACCGCTCAGAGGAGGAACCGCGCCTTCCGCCCGCTCCGTCGCGGGAAGACGACGTCACGAACAGGCGCGCTCCTGATTGGGGTATTGACGCGGGGGCGGAGCACAAGAAGCTGCGCGCCCGAATATCTTGTGATCCTGTGTCTTATTCGCTTTTTGCTTTTTGTTTTGTTTTGGTTTGGTTTTTCTTTCTTTTCTTTCCTTTTCTTTTTTCCTTCTTTTTGTTATTATTGTTGTTTTGAGAGTATGTTTAACTTTGGACCCTATAGTCCATGTTGGCCTAGAACTCGCAGCCGTGACCCAGGCCTAACTGCTGTCTTTTGGTTTGTGTGTTGATTTATTTTTTTTTGTTGTTGTTTTTGTTTTTCCTTTCTATAGGATTTCGTTATGTAGCTTTGGCTAGCCAGGAACTCGATATGTAGACCAGGCTTGCCTCTAACTCAGTGATACACCTGCCTCTGCCTCCCAAGTACAGGGATTCCAGCTCTTATTTGAAATAAGGTCTTGCTGTGTGGCCAAAGCTGTCCTAGAATTCACTTACAGAGTCTAAGATGGCCTTGAACTCCTGATCCTCCTCTCTCGAGCTCCCAGGAGATGAGAATACAGGAATAGACCACCACACCAAGCTGGCATCTTCTTTGTTGAGTTTTGTTTTTCTAATTAAATATTTATTTTTGTATAGTGTAGGTGTGTGTATATCAGAGAACAGCTCTCGGGAGTCAGTTATATCCACCTTTTGCATGGGTTCTGGGATCAAACTCAGATCGGCAAACTTACAGGACAAGCACTTAACTTGCTGAGCCAATTTTGTGGCCTGTTTATGTCCTTCCCAGCCCCACTTCCTGGTACTGGGGCTTGGCCCTAGGACTTCATGTGTGCAAGGCAAGTGCTCTACTGCAATGATTACAGTCCCAACCCTCTTTTATGAGTGCATGTCTCTTGTAAATAAATCAAATACTGTGCCAGTCTTGGAAGGTGGCATCATAGGCTGAGAGTGCTTACTTAACACTCAAGGAACTCCAGGTTCAATCCCAGCACCACATGTTCCTACCCTGGTGGTGTATACCTGAAATCCAGCGCTCGAGGTGAAGGCTAGAGGATCAGAAGTTCAAGGTTACCCTTAACCAGTCTACGAGACAGAAGACTCTGTCTCCAGACAAAGCAAAGAAAGACAAACAATGGTGTTGGGGACAAAGCACTCAACGGAGACTCGATAGCTGGATTCTGGCTATCGGCTCACACACAAATACAGTCACAGCACCCTTTCCCAGTTAGACTGGACAGGACTCCTCCCCATTTTACAGAGGAAAAACTGAGGACAGAAAGTTAGACACAACATTTTCATGTATGTAATTTTGTAGAACTCTTCCCAAAGCTCTGATGCTTGGGCCCCATTGTCAGAGTGAAGGAAAGGAAGCCTTGGGGGTATAAAATGCCATTTTCAAATCTGCACAGTGTAGGCCTGGGCAGAATGGGTCAGAGTCAAAGAACACACTAGAAGTACTTTAGACATTTTTTTTTTGCAAAGTCCCCAACATATACAATCATCTTTTTCTAACCTCTTAAGCCTTCCTTGATCTCAACAAACTCCTTTCCCCCCTTCACATCATCACTGTCTTCATCAGTACATTCTAGACCCCCACCAAGTTTGGAGCCCTTATTCACGACACTCAGGAGGCAACTGTATCTTTGTGAGTTTGATGCTAGCCTGGTCTACACAGCAAGTTCCAGACCAGCCAGGATGACAGTGGAATTCTGTCTCAAAACAAATGAACAAATGAAAAAACCTGGAATCCTTACCAGTCCTCAAAGAGACCTTGTCTGGTTTTTCTTTGTTTCTAAATCTGTTCCCTGACAGTGCTTTTTGCCCTTCCTGATCCTGACCCCTCACTACCCACAGTCAGTACTAGCTATGGACTAAATGTCTGTGCTCCTCAACATTCATATAATGACAGTAAATGTGGTGGCATTGGAAAGTAGTTACGTCATCAAGATGTAGCCTTTATAGTGGGATCAGTGGCCATATAAAGAAAACTCAGAGATACAGGGCTTGCCTGCCTTGTGCAAACACGTTGTTTGAGCCTCAGCACCTTGGAGTTTCTCGGTTCCTATGAGAGGATACAGAAAGAAGGTGGCTATCTACACACCATGAAGAGACCCCCCTCGCCAGAACCAAACCGGCTGACACCCTGATCATGGATGTCTAGGTTCTGTCACTTAACCGTCGCAATCTATGATATTTTGTGACATCGGCTCAAGCTGACAATGACAGTGCCTTCAAGCACTTTGTACTCTTGTCTGGATCTTTGCGTGGTCTGTACTACAGTGAAGAGATGAAAGTATGCATCTCTATTTAACTAGCCTGGGAGCGTCAAGCAGGCAGGAGTCGGCCCAGCAGGACTGACAGAGAACAACCCCTAAGCTCTCATAAATGCCTCCTGGCACGTCACTGCTGCTGCCACAGCCGAACTGCATGGCTCAACGCCTCTCTGTGCTCATCTTCCCAGCAGAAATGAACTCGGTTGAGTGTTGAGACTCTATACGTGAGGTTCTGACCATCAGGCAGACTTATCCTCAAATCCTCATTCTGCCACTCGCTAACCGGGTGACCCTCTATGTGCTGATTGTTTTATGTGGAGATACTAGGATTGGTTTTATAGCTTTTTGTGGTGGCATTTCAGTTGTATAGTAACAAAGAAAGCCTGCCTGAAGAGCTGAGAGTACAGTGACTGCCTAGCCTGTGTGAAGGCCTGGATTTAAGCCTCAGAATCTATGATATCAATCAGGGTATGGATGCAGACATAAATATAGATATCACCTGTCCTGTTAAGGTAGGTGTAAGAATTTTAGCAGTCAAGTTTGGCCTACTTCAACCTCAGTCCGAAATAGTGATCCTGCCTCCAGGAATCTCAGAATGAGACTGTGTGTTGAGAGTTGTTTCCTCCCATTTTATAATCAATCCTCTCTAGGGTTGGAATTACAGGTGTGCACCTCCCGGTTTCTATGGCAACTAGTGTGGCTCCTGGGGTTAAGGTGCATATTACACCTTAGTCTGTAAGGCTGACCAATGAGGCTGTTTTACTCTCAGATCTTCAGGCAGGCTTTATTTGTTACAATACAACTGAAATGCCACTACGAAAAGCCATAAATTCCCAAGTAAGAATTAATCATAAAAGAGTAAAAGAGTATAACAGACTCCTTGAGAGTTTGAGACTGTAAACGGTAGCCACTAAGGAACTGTCTTCCTCAGGTATCCTCCCTTCCCACTTGACTCTGTGCCAGGTGACTTCCCTGCCAGAGAAAGATGATCTGAGTCTCCAGTTTCATTACTAAACTGGTAGGAGGTGCCAGGACTGGTGCTAAGCCAGTTAGACTTCCAGGGCAATGGGGTAGGATGGGAGGTTGCCAATGGACAGAGGGCAGAATAAAGGCTATGGCAAGCCAAGCCCTGGGCCTCAACTGAGTGGCATGTTCCTGCATAACAACCACTAGGGGGCATGACTTGCTGAGCAAGGGCTTTCCTAGACCAAGGCTTCCACCTGTCCAGAAAACCTTCAACAGGTTTCCTCCTTGAAATAAAACGTCAGCACTCTGCTCCTCACTTGAAAGTCCCGGGCCATGAGAAGGCTGCTGCGATCATAACAATCCACGTTGTTGGGTCTGCAAAGCAGGGCGCTGGCTCCTGTATTTTCATGATCTCACTGAACTCTTCTAGCCGTCCAACAGGACTGTTGTCTCCTCTGTCTTACAGACCAGGAAGTAGATTTGTTTGAGGAGCAATGATTGAAAATGCCAGAATGTGAACTGGGCAGTGTGATGGTCAGTTCCATAATCAAGACTACACCAGAGGACTGACCCATTGTCACTCCTGATCTCGGGGTTCCACCTCAGCAGCCATGATTCAGGAAGGGTTCTGGAATCTGCATTGTTTGTTTGTTTGTTGTTTTGGTTTTTCGAGACAGGGTTTCTCTATGTATCTTTGGAGCCTGTCCTGGAACTTGCTCTATAGACCAGGGTGGCCTCGAACTCACAGAAATCCACCTGCGCTTCTGCCTCCCAAGTGCAGGGATTAAAGGTGTGCGCCACCACTAACTGGCTCTGCATTGGTTTTTGTGATGTTTGTCTGATTATTTTGTCTTTGGTACAGAGTCTTACTCTGTAGCCCAGGCTGGCCTGGAACTTTCTATGTAACCTTGATTGGTTATGATGCCTTGGACAAAACTCTGGAGAGCACTGCCTGAGGGCGGACCTTCAGGCACCTTAAGAAATCTGTCTGCCGTAGTGGGCTGAAGTAACTGTCTGCCCACAGGTTAAAGTGAGCCCTGAGGTCTGTCCTGAACTTGTTTACCCCTCCAATAGGCCATGCTCCCAGGGCTAGTGGTCAGTACATCAGCATCTAGAGACAGTGCCTAGTGAGAGTCTTGGAGAACATCCGTGTCAGGAATTATGCACACAACAGTCCCCGGACCCCAGTTCTTCTATAGAATGGTGTGAGAAGCTTGGAAGGCAGTCACAAGGCCCTGGTTTTACCTGGCTCCTCTGAGCATTGATCTGTGCAGAGTAGCCTGCAATACCCACAGTATCGATACGACCCATTCCCGATCCAGTGCTCTGAGCTGGGCATTGGAAGGGGCACGAGAGCAAATGAGCCCTCTCTGGGTTCAGGGGTCTCTCGTGGGAAGAACCCAGAGTGAGAGTAAGCAGGTTGAGGCTCTGAAAAGTTGCAAGGGAAAGTAGGGATGGGAGTGTGCTTCTGGCTGAAGCAGCTAAGAGGAGTCCCTTCAGGGGACGTTTTGAAGGATAAGAGGGACTGATCAAACAGAAGCACATTTAGGGCAGAGAAAGCAGAGCCAGTGAAGCCTAGAGGAGGGTACTTGCTGAGTCTGTGGGTGGACCCAGGAGTAGGCTGTGGCTATTCTTGGGGCAGAATTCTTGAACCCACCAGCCTGTGGCCAATGTTGAGCTGGCAGCCCTGAGAACAGCAAGTCCATGGTGGTGAACACAGCGTGTGAATGAATACAGACTAAGGGCATGATGGTGACATTTGTAATCTCCAGAGTCAGGAGGGTAAGGCAGGAGGACTTGCTGTGTTTTTGAAGCAGTCTGAGCTGTAAAGTGAGAGCCTGTCTCAAAAAACAAAATCAGGGCTGGAAAGATGGTTCAGAGGTTAAGAGCACTCACTGCTCTTCCTAAGGTCCTGAGTTCAATTCCCAACACCCACATAACAGCTCACAATTGTCTGATGCCTTCTTCTCATGTGCAGATGTATGTGCGGACAAAGTACCCATAAACATAAAATACATAAATAAATGAAGCTGTCAGCCCAGCGTGGTGATGCACACCTTTAATCCCAGCATTCAGAAGGCAGAAACAGGTGGATCTCTGTGAATCTGAGGCCAACTTGGTCTACAAAGTGAGTTACAGGACAGTCAAGGCTACCCAAGGAAACCCTGTCTCAATAAATAAATAAATAAATAAATAAATAAATAAATAAATAAAGCCAGTCACCAGGTGTTTATGAATGGGGGCAAGATCAGTGTGAATTTTCATGGTCTTCTTACCAGAATTTGCTTTGAAACAGTATGTGGGGGTACATATGTGCACACATATGAATAAACATACTTGTGAGTTTGTCTGTGGATGTGAAAGTCAGATCACATTCATGGAGTATGAGGAAGTATGAAGATAAGCATCGTGTATGGATGTGGGGCTAAGCATGCCTGCAAGCTCATGAAGCAGCGGTATACATCTGCAATTTTAGCGTGTAGGAAGCCGAGGCAGGACCTTCATGCGTTCAAGACCAGCCTGGGCTACATGTCAAGACCTAGCCTCATAAATGAAAAAATATACAAACTGTGTACTAGTCTGTCAGTTTTTGTTTCTCTGATTCTAGATCTTTATCCAGGCCCCATTTTCTGCATTCAACTCAATAAATCCTTCCATCAATCTTAGAAGGCAGGCTAATTACGGAATATAATTATTTCCATTTTACAGGTGAAAAACTGAGGCTCCAAGGGGTGGCAGAGTTGGGATTGAGCAGGGACTCAGAAGTTCCCCTTTATCGTTTCCGTCAATCCACTTCCTAGGAATTCAAAAAGTCCCTGGTAAGGAAATGTCCCTGGCCTACTCATGGTTGGCCTGGACCTGGCACAGAGTTCCTCATGGGGTGGGTGGAAAGGAACTGCCCGTGGGGCTTGGTTCTTGAGGCCCAAGCCTACACACATAGAAAGGTCACATGAGGCTGCCCTTGTATATCAAAACCCCAAAGAATTTGGGTCAGAAACACATGCTAACTTCCCTGTCCCTTAAAACCACAGTCTGGCTGGAAAGTAGCCCCGCATGCTCCCAGACTAGTTTCCCAAAAGCTACTCACAGGTGCCAGTCACTCCCGGTTTATGCCTTGCTGAGGATTGAGCACAACGCTCTATCATACTGGTCCAGCACTCTACCAGCTGAGGTATGTCCTTGGAAATACCCAGCCAGGAGCCTGGTGCCTCCCATCCCAGGCCCTGATAGCCTGGAGCAGCAACTTGCATTCCTGTCTTTTATCTCTCATTGTGGGTTCTCATTGTGGGTGTGAGTTGCTGCTGTGTGAAAAGAAGACAGGCAGGTAACACAGAACTTTTTTTTTTTTTTTTTTTTTTTTTTTTTTTGAGCTTTGAAGATGAACTGATCCAAACTTAGATGCTCCGTGGGCAAGCCATTTTGCCTCTGGTCACTGTTTTGTGGTCTACAAAATGGAAGAGGTAGTAAAACCTGCCACGCGGGTTACGGTAAGAATGAAATGAGACAATACGTATGGAAACACCTACATCACTAGGCACTAAGAATGAGCATGCCCAACAAATACAAGTGATGGCTATCATTTTGTCATATTTACATCAGCAGGACTGACATTATTTCCTCCCATGCACAATGAAAAACATTCACTATGGGCTGGGGAGATGGCTCAGCGGTTAAGAGCACTGACTGCTCTTCCAGAGGTCCTGAGTTCAATTCCCAGCAACCACGTGGTGGCTCACAACCACCTATAATGAGATCTGGTGCCCTCTTCTGGCCTACAGGTAGGATACTGTATAAATAAATAAATAAATCTTAAAAAGAAAGAAAGAAAGAAAGAAAGAAAGAAAGAAAGAAAGAAAGAGAAACATTCACTATTTTTGAACCTCTGTGTTCCACTCCCATAAAATTATTTTTTGAGACAGGGTCTCCGTTTGTAGCCCCGGAGCTCACTATGTGGACCAGAATGCCTTTGAACTCAGAGATCTCCCAACTCTGACTTTCAAGTTCTGGGGTTAAAGGCACGCACCATCAAGCTAGGCCCATAAAGACTCTTTAAACTGGCCTTTCCTTTCTCTTCGGCTCCCTCCCTCCTTCCTTCTCTTTCTGTCTCTTGTTCTTTCTCAGGCTTTCTTTGCTGGCATATAATTTTTGTATGGCTCGTCCACATCTGTGGTTGATGGACACGTTTGTCGTTTCCACTTTTTTTTTTACTGTAATGAATAATGTTGTGTTATGAATTCCTGTGTACACGTTTTTATGTGGACATCTGTGTTCAGTTTTCTAGAAGTGGATAGTCAGGTTTTGTGGGAACTCACGTTACCATTGAGGGGCTGCCAGGCTGTTTTCCACAGTGGCTGTACAATTTTAAATTGCTCTTCACAGTGCATAAGGTCTCCAGTTTCTCCACAATACTCACTATTTCTCTCTACACATGTGTGTGGACACTTCCATGTGTGTATGAGCTTCCGTGTTTGAGTGCATGTGGAGGCCTGAGTAGGGTTTTTTCCACGGTTGCTTGCCACCTTGTGTATTGAAACAGTGTCTCTTGCTGAGCCCAGAGTTCTGTTTCAGAGTCTTACTAACCTGCTTGCTCTGGTACTGTCTTTCAGGCAGTCACCACACCCACCTGACTTTTATGTAGTTTTGGGGGATCCAAATTCTTAAGTCTGAGTGGCAAGTGATTTCCCTGCTGAGTTATCTCTCCAGTCCCCAGTTTTCCACCACAGACTGCTGTAAGGAGGGGGCCAATTGTTGGTTCCTGGCCGCTTAGCCCTGAAATAATCACACAGAAACTGTATTAATTCAATAACGGCTTAGCCTATTAGCTCTAGCTTCCTATTGGCTAACTCTTACATATTAATTTAACCCATTTCTATTAATCTGTGTATCACCACATGGCTGTGGCTTACCGGCTAAAGTTTTGGCGTCTGTGTCCGGCAGAGCTACATGGCTTCTCCTTTGATTCTGTCCTTCTTTCTCCCAGCATTCCATTTAGTTTTCCCCGCCTAGCTCTGTTCCCCTATAGCTCTGCTATAGGCCCAAAGCAGTTTCTTTATTCATTAGTGGTAATCACAGCATACAGAGGGGAATCCCACTTCAACAGACATCATCCTAGTGGATGTGAAATGGTGTTTTATTATGGTTTTGATTTGCATTTCTCTAGTGACTAGTGATGTCGGACAACTTTTATATTATTACAGTCATTTGAATGCCTTGTTTGAATACATGTATATTTAAATCTTTAGTCCACATTTAAATGCTTCTGATTTTTGCAAACATTTACTAAGTGACTGACTAATTCCCAGCATGCCAGGGAGTGAGAAAGGGCACAGAAAGCCAAGACCGTGCTTGCTGCATGAGGGCTTGTCCTGCTCTGCGTTCCTGGGCTGCAGAATGAGAAAGGACATAACTCTAGAGGGGGAAGATGTACAGATCGGACAAAGAGCTCAGGTTTCAGAGACTCTGCAATCAATCCTCCCGGAGGTGGGCCTCACCACACCCAACACTGCCGCGGTCAATACCTGGCAGCTAGAAGCTGACCGGATATGGCAGCTGCCTAAGGAAGCAACTGAGCGGGTATCCTGCAAGAGAGCTAGCAGCCTGTGACAGAGTGGGCGACAACCTCTACGCATACAACCTTGAGATTTAGTTTAAATCCACCGTCACATAACCAGCCAATCACACACAGCCCTTGGCCACTCCAGGCTGCTCTGCAGGGTGCAGCCTGGAGACCAGAGAGTGTTGGAGACTGAGACTAGAAAGACAGAAGGACCCCTACTGCCCTGACAGATGCATACCTACACCTGTCCCTTGATCTCTCTGAGTCTCGGTTTTCTAATCTGTAAAACTGGAGAATAAGGATACAACCAGCCCATTGGTTATGAAGCTGAAAGGAGAAGGGGAACGAACACACACAGGTCCTCTTGTATGTTAGGGCAAAGGAAATGATCATGAAATTTTATTTTTAACCATATAAAAATTTAGAGAGACCAGAAGATCTACAACGCTTTATAAAAAAGACAAGGTGAGAGCAGGAGGTGGTGGTCCACACCTTTAATCCCGGGACTTGGGGGGCAGAGGTGGGCAGATCTCAGTGAATTCGAGGCCAGTCTGGTCTACAGAGTGAGTTCCAGCACAGCCAGGGCAACTCAAAGAAACACTGTCTCCAAAAACAAAAATGAAGTGAAATAAAATTTAAAAAAAAAAAGAAGCAAAGTGATAAGGGGGCAGGGAAAACCCAGGTCAGGAGGAAGGAACAAGGGGGTAGGGCTATCTTCTTCAGCTACAGCTGCTTCTGTGAGGGTGACCAAAAAGGTCACCAGAGGCAGCAACCCCAGCTGAGGCTGCCAGAACCCCTGGGGAGCCTTCCTGACTCTAACTGCTTGGTTTCCATCCTAGTGTGACCTTAGCCATCGCAGCCCACCACATGGCAACTGGGAATCTTCTCACTGATCTGCCAAGCTCATGGCCAGGGGGAAATGTGTCTTCAGATAGGGTGAAAATAGATCCCTCACCAAATATGCTCATCATAGCTAAGGAAAATAAATAGAACCAAGAGGGGAAAGAGAGCAGAGGCAAGCTGCCCATGGGGTGGGGACTGGGCTAACACAACAGAAAAGGGTGTGTATGTGTGAGTCTGTCTGTGAGTGTTCAAGGGTATGATTGTGCATATGTGGATGTGACTGGATGAGCTTATGTGTTTCTGGATGTATGAGCATGCGTAACAATAAATGTATGTACGAGTGTTAGTATTCATGTATGAAGGTGTGTATGTGCTGCATAAGCAGTTCTGCAGGTTGGATATGAGCATGCGAGTAAACATGTATGTGGAAGGTGAAAGCATGTAAGCCTATGAAAGAGTGAGCATGAGATTACATAAGCACTGTGGGCATGTGTGTGAGTGTAACTACATGTGCAATCCAGTTGATGTATGATCATGTAGGCATGAGAACATGTGTGATTGCTGGGCCATGGTGGTGCATGCCTTTAATCCCAGCACTTGGGAGGCAGAGGAAGGAGGATCTCAGCGAGTTCGAGGCCAGCCTGGTCTGCAGAGTGAGTTTCCAGGACAGCCAGGACTGTTACACAAACAAAAAGCAAAAAAAAAAAAAAAAAAAAAAAAAAGGAAATGTGTGTGATTATATGTAAGGGTGCATATGTGGGTTTTTTGTGTGTCAGGATACACATGAGTGTGTGCATACAGTATAGCATGTGAGTTCAGGGTGAGTTTATGTGTGTGCTTCTGAGTTGGTGTGACAATGTGGGGTGGTGGCAGCTACCAACATAATGGTACAAAGGAGTGAAAATATGTGTGATTGTATTTCTGTGCTCTTGAGTATGTGAACATGTATGAGGATGATTGTATTTCTGTGCTCTTGAGTGTGTGAACATGTATGAGGATGTATAAATGAGCTCTGTGTATGGGGGAAATGTATGAGTACATTTGTGCGAGTGTTCACTTGAATTGTGTGGTATACACATATGGGCATGTGCAAACCCATGTGTAAGGACTACACGAGTGTGTGTGAGCTTGTGAGTATGAAGATGAATATTGTACACTCCCCCTCTCTCTGTATGTGTGTGCGCGTGTGCGCATGCGTATCCCAAGTCATATGCTCTCAGAGGCTGCCCCCAAGGGAAAGGAGAATTCTCTAGGCTTAGTCACAGACATTCCGAGAAAATATTTCAAAATAAATATGCTTGTATTTGTCATGGCAACTTCCTGCTTCACAGTGGCCAACAAGGTTTCTTAGAGTTATAGCCTGGCAGGGGTCCCTTAGAGACACAAACTATTGGGACCTAAACGGTCTTGAAACCTGAAAGACCTAAGGATATCAATGGAGAGATTGAGGCCACAGGTCCCACAGCTATTGAAGGCAGAGCCGTGTCTGGAACCCAGGCTGTCTGCGTTCCAATCTGCTGTTCTTGTACCTCTCTTCAATGTGAAACTTCGCCTGTGTGTTTATTCAAAAAGCATTTGTTAGTGTCCCTGAAGTGCCAAGCACCAAACAGACTGCGGGAAGATACATGCAAGGGCCCTGAATCAAGCAGGTGCTGGAAGTTAGACGGTAAACCAATAATTATCACCAAGTCAATAAGATAATTACAGGTCCAGATAAGGGCTTTAAAGTCAAGAAGGCTGTTGATGTGATCTGGGGCCTGCTTCAGCTGAGGGTGTCAGCGAGCTCTGCAGACTGGCAATGGAGTTGAGACACGGTAGAAGGCGCCAAAGCCTCACAACTGGTGTCCTGACCCATATCCCAGTTGACCTAATGGAGGAAGAGAAGCCAGTTCAAAGGGCCAAGCCACACCCCAACTCTATTTAGTGATGGAGGAGTTCTCTTCCTTGTAGGTACCAGGGGGATTCTACCACAGGAAAAAAAAAAAACTGGGGGGATAAGCTTTATGAGCTTGCTGGGAGCCAGGAACCACCCTCGGTTCTGGATCCATCTCTGGGCCAGCCCATATGCATACCATAGAGACCACAATTATTAAATAATCATAATCCCTGGCATTTGGTAAGCTTGTGTCAGGTGCACAACCAGTGCTCTGAGAGGTGATTACATTCTTATTAGGAAATAGTCATCTGTGCCTGGTCACACTCGTAGGAAGACACAGAGCTGCCATTCCCCTCAGGCCAGAGCCCCGAGCCCATCCAGCGGTCACTCTGGTCTGACCTTCGTGTCCTCCTGACAAGGTACTCGTGGCCACCCTAGCCCCTTGGGCTCACCGTTTTTGTCCTCCCATCAGCTTGGGCTTCAGGACCTGCCAAGAAGTTTTGAATCACATGTCAATCTTTACGGGCCCCAGTCATTGTCCTTGTTCTCCTGTACCTGGGCTCCAGCAGAATCCAGACTTTTTACGGGCCAAGCACAGTCCTCACCAGAGTCCTGCAAGGCCTGACAGGTACAGGTGTGCCTCCTCTTACCACTCGAGAGGGAAAGCAGTTAGCTTAAGTTTACGAGACTGTAGAAAGGGGTCAAGTGACCTGACTCCACACCTTGATTGTCCCTATGCCTTCCCGATGGGCTGCTGCTCAAGAGCCTGGTTCTCTTCAGTCCAGCTTCGAAGTGTGGGACTCTCTCCCAGCACCAGACTTGACTTAGGCGGGACTCAAATTCTACTGCCATGATGCTAAAACAGAAAATGCCTGATCTTTGAGGTCATTCTCAAACACTTGAATCCCAAATGTTGACATGGTGAGTACCAAAGAGCTCTCCATGTCCATGCCTTAGAGCAGAGAGGAGATATGTAAAATTGTTGAGCTCCATCTTAGTCTAACTTGACTCTGTATGGCCTCAGTTTTCACATCTGTAAAATGGAGATATATAATAGTATTCACCTTACAGAATTGGAGTTATGTAAAACTAAGATAATAATGGGATGCCTGGCACACTCTAGACTCTTAGTGAAGATCCGTGCGTCCTTTGGATGGGATGGCTGGAAATTGGCCTCAAGACTGAGTGGAATGGACATGTTGCTCCCAGCATTTGGGAGGATGAGGCAGAAGAGTGGCAAGGTCGCGAGACCAGTCTGGGCTATACCGTGAGACCCTGTTTCAAAAGAAACAAAAAGACTGAGTGGCTAGTGTCAGACTTCAGATATAGGGCAGAGATTTTGGTTTCCTGGCTTACTAGGGTGTTGCTCAAAGGGCCATGGTCGTAAGTCATATCCTTGAGTTCCTGGTGCTAGGGTTCAGCAGGCTCTGCTGTCTCCTTGGGTATGACAGGGCAGAGGGGCAGTCCACAAGGCCCTAGTGTCTCCAGCAACCCTGCAGGAGAAGCAGAGGGGGTTCCAGCCAGTGGCACCTGAAAGCTACAGATGAAGGAGTGAGTTGAGCCTTCCATGCAGGAAGTTCCCCCAAAAAATGCTGTTGAGAAGCGTGGCAAGAAAATCCCCTAAGGTGCCGACGCAGACCTCATGGGGAACTGTGCACAGGGCCCCCGCCTGCTTTGTTCCCTTTAGCATGGTGGTTTCCTCTCTGGTCTCCTTTCTGCTTCCCAGAGCTCCTTCGCTCTTCTGCTTCAACAACGGGTTTCCTGCATCTGACTCTGATTCTGAGAATGGATCATCGAGGAACGGCTTCTCCTCTGCTGGCCGCTGGGTGTAGAGGCTGGGCACCTCTGCCAAGGACAAAGATCAAAGTAGGGAAAGAAGACAATTCAAGGCAAACAGGGTTGGAATGGGTACATTCTGAATCCCCTGCTGGGGAACTCAGCCAGGTAATTGGAATGGGTACCCTCTGGGTATGTGCTGGGGAATGCAGCCAGTGATTGCTTGGTCTGGCTAACTGCAAGTTCTCAGATCAAGAACTTTTAGAGTGAGGGCACAATTTACCTGATTTCCAATACTGTGTGGCCTTTCGATCCCTCATGTCACTGGCCTTAGTGTTCTCAGTGGAGTGAGGCGGTCCAAGATGCCCTGGGGAAAGTCCCTGGGTGTGTGGGCTGAGGCTTGTCTCCGTTCAAATGGGAAGCTACTCTCAAGAATCTGCAGACCTCATCGTTCCTGCCCTCTTGACATCTTTTCCATCCTGCTGACCCATGCTGGAACCCGCAAGTCTTGGGTTCACTCCCCGCCCCATCTCCATAAGACCCCACTTTCTGGAGCCATCAATTTCAGCTGTGCAGGACTCTTGCCTTGATTGAGAATCTCTCTCCTCTCAGAGAGCTAAGAGGCATCTCCTAGCCCGTGCTTCCCCTTGTACCCTTAGATTCCTGGCTTTCCCCAGAGTCCCTTGGGTGAAGGCTACAGGTATATTACAAGAGCTTGGGGCTGTCTGAGGGCCTGGCCTGCTGGCCTTCTTGAACACTACCCAATCTCCCTCTCACGAGTGGATTGCAAGTCGAAGGCCTCCCTGGCCTATAGAATGAGTTCAACGATAAGCCAGGCAACTTAGTGTGACCTTGTCTCAAGAAACGGATTGTGGGGCTGGGGAGCGATGCTCAGTTGGTAAAGTGCTCGCTGTATGAGCTAAGAACTCGAGTTTGAATTCACAGCATCCTTAGGAAAGCTGGGTGCAATTGGAGTGCCAATGTTGGAGAACAGGAGAGTTTGGTGGGTCCTGGGAGCTCATCGGCCAGTCAGCAGAGCCAAGAGGTGAGCTTCAGATTCAGTGAGGTATCCTGTCTCAAAAACTAGAGTGGAGAGCAACTGAGGAAGACATTCAGCATTGACCTCTGACCTCTCTCTCCCTCTCCCCTCTGTCTGTCTCTGTCTCTTACACACACACACACACACACACACACACATACTCAGACAACAAAACAAAGAAACTACCATGCTATTGTTAGTCCCATTCTACCATAACAAAACCAGGACAAGAGGAGTTCAGCTGTCTAGGGCCACATTCCCGGGGTACTGGGGCACCATTCTATCTTGCTCTAAAACAGGTCCCTCCCTATAGCCTGACCTTTGTCTGGGCTTCCCCTTGTCCTCTAGAGTCACAGTTTCCCCCAGAGTTCATTGGGTGGGAACCTCAGGCCTTCTAGAAGAACATAGAGTTAAGAGCCATCTCCGTCTCAGTGCCCTGAGTCTCCTCCCATGGGTGAGCTGCAGGGCTCACAGTTTACCTGGAAAGCAAACACCATCAGGAAGCCATGTAAATATTTTATAGCCAAGGCAGTAAATAATGCAGCTTTCTGGCTACGCCCGGCCCAGTTTGTCTGTTCCACATCCAGGACGGTCTGTCTGGGTTCCTGTCTTGGGTTATTTATTAATTAACTTATCTATTTTTGTTTGTTTGTTTTTTGAGTCAGGGACTCCCTCTGAATCGCAGGCTGGCCTTGAACTTGCAGCAATCCTCCTACCTCAGCCTCCTTACAGGTTTGGGCCACTGAATCTGGCCTGACCTGTAGTTTTAAAATAATTGCTGTGTTCTTGGCTGAGCTCCTTCATATACACCAGCAGTTTTCAAACTGGGGCCACATATCAGATAGCCTGCATACCAGACACTGACATCATCATTCATAACGGTAGCAAAATTACAGTTATGAAGTAGCAACGAAAGTAATTCTATAGTTGGGGTCACCAGCACATGAGGCCTGTATTAAAGGGTTGCAGCATTAGGAAGGCTGAGAACCACTGTATTAAAGGGTCATAGTGTTAGAAAGGCTGGGTACCACTGTATTAAAGGGTCACAGCGTTAGGAAGGCTGGGGACCACTGTATTAAAGGGTTGCAGCGTTAAGAGGGCTGGGGACCACTGTATTAAAGGGTCATAGTGTTAGAAAGGCTGGATACCACTGTATTAAAGGGTCGCAGCATTAGGAAGGCTGGGGACCACTGCTTTGCAGCATCAGTCCTGCCTCACCTGTGCTTAGCCTGGACTACCCTTCTCCTTTGTCTTTCAGGAGCCATTCCTTCAGAAAGCTTTCTTTGACTTCCTGGGAGGGAGTGGGGTGTCTCGTGACTCCTGGGACACCTCTCTTGGACTCTGCACTCTCTACATGGTAACCTCCTGCCTCTCATGATGTGACACATGGTGACTTATCTGCTTTTCTTTTGTCAACTCCGAATGAGCAGTCGTCTGTCTTCCTGGCGGCGGGATGTAAAGGCTGGTGTGTAGTAGGTGCCCATCAACAATGCAGAGGGGAGAAGAGAATGCCTTGTTTAGTTTAACTCTTCAATTTTTGTGGTGCTGGGATATGAGACCCAGAGCCTCACCTGTGCCAGGCAAGCCCTCTACCACTAGGAGATAAGCATTGCTGTGTTTATCTTATTTTACAAATCAGAAAACTTAGGTCCAAGTGGCAGGGCAGGGCTTGAGCTCAGTCCACCTGATCCAAGTCTGATGCTTTCTCAAGAATCCTCTGAGAGAGCCAGATATGGCAATGCACGTAAGAGGCTGAGGCAGGAGGGTTGCTGTGACTATGATGTCTACCTGGACTATATAGGAAATTTAAGGCCAGCCTCAATAAAATAAACAAAAGAACCCACTTGAGAACTTACTTCTTTCTCCTGCTGGCCTTTAAGGACCTTGGATCAGGCTCCTCTGCTTCCGCTCAGGAAGACTGTAAGCTTCCTACCCCACCTCCAGGCTTAAGTAAACCGTGAGTTTTGATCCATGTGTTTGAATGGCTGGAACAGGTAAGGGAGAAGGCAGCTCTAGCCTTTCCTGGGAGGCGACACAGTGAGCTGCTTTGTGCAGGAGGTTGGTCCACAGCCCTGCAATCCTCACGTCCCATAGCAGCTTTGGGAAGATCTGCATCAGCCAAGGGCCCAGGATGGAGACAGGGCAGAGACCGGAAGTTCTCAGACACAGTTGTCTGGAGGTGCTGTGCCACTTTGAGGCCATGTCCCCAACCAGGCTATCATAGCCTTGCAGGAACCTGAGACAAGCAGACAGATGATCCTGTCTGCCTTTCCCCATCCTGGGCCAGGCAGTGAGAATGAGGACAGAAATCAGGGCACAGACACTGTGAGGTGGCATAGGACGAGGACAGCATTACACAAGAAGCCCTGGCTGGAGCCTGGCCTCAATTTTTGGTAGAAGATGGGGCATAGAAGGGAGGGGGGTAAATAGGTTCCTACTTTCAGGAGAACTCTAACTGGTTACCAGTGGCACCTGGAACTGTGAAAGATGTTGAGCTATATTCCTGAAGGACTGGCAAGAAATTCAGTGGTCAGTAGCATGGTACCCCATCTAGACATGTGCATCCCCTCCTTCCACTCAGCAGTCAGCACAGGGTAGGTCCCCAATAAGAGGTCTGTGTCCCTTGTTGATTAGTTACAGGGTCAGTGCAGAGGTCGTTTGGAGACAACATTCAGTGCAGAAAATGTGAACATGGATCTTTTCACTATAACGTAAGAGCCAGGGAGGGAATAAGGGACCAAAGAATGGAAGTCAAGACCGTGTAACGAGAAGTGAGCAGCTAACAAATGCTTGTAAGAATTTCCTAGTCATACAGATAGAAATCCTGAGCCCAGGGACAAGGGGGTCACAGCTTGGCCCTCACTTGTCAGTAGGGACCAGGAGTATTTCAAAGCAAATTCCAGAGATAAATCTTGGCAGAGGCCCAGGAAGTAAATCCCCGTGCCAGAGGAGGTAGGGCCTAAGCCTCCAGGCCTGCCAGACTTAGACATCCCTGCTAGGTCCAGCACAGGAACACAGGAGGGATAGGGGCTCTTGCAGGAGACAAATAAGCAGGAGGCTCCTCATGGGCTGAGAAACTCTGGGCAGGCTCAAGGGAGGTGGCATAGCAGAGAGGGCGGGCAGTCAGGAGGCCAAACAAGTGCCCGCTGTGTGTCTACCTCTCTGTCACCTCCTCCAGACACTAACTCACAATGTCATTCAAGTCTCTATGATAGGCCATAAATTCCATCTGTCCCCTCCAGCTGTGGGCACTGCTGGGCCACTCACTTGGCTCACTCCATCTGGCCCAGTTACCTGCTTACCTTTGCTCCGCTGGCTGGTGGCTGTGAACTCAGCGCAGGTTAAGATGTCAGGCCCACTCAGCTGTGTGACAGTGGATGTGGCCTTTAGATTCCTGGGCCTCAGTGTCTCCTATAAGATGAGGCTAATGATGGTACCTACGATACAGGGGTTCTGTGAGCAAGTGTCAGCCCAGCGGCAGGTGTTAGCTCAGGGCTTGCCAGGTACTGAGCTCCCTGTGTGTGTGGAAGCTGGAACTGCTAGTATTAATACAAATTCTAAGATCACACTCTCCATACCTTCTTCAGAGTCTAGAGTTCACCCAGATGTCCAGGGGGAACCCTAACAAGATGGGGGGTGGGCATGTGAACTGATAGCATTGTAGTTGAGGATTCTAAAGGCCTAGGACAGAATAAGACAGGGAGGGGAGAGAGCTCCATACAGTCCCTGGCCCTGGGCCCAGTAAGCACTAAACTGTGGGTAGAGTAGGCCATCCCAGGCCACCTATAATTACCTTTGAGCAGAGTTCTGAAGTACTGGGCGGGGGCAGCATTTTTCAGCTTTTATTTGGATGCACAGACATTGCCCTGAGGCAGCCTTGTGCCAGCTGCTCCCAGATGAAAACAAAGGTTGATTCCCTACCCCACCACCACCACCACCACCAGACTGTTATCACTAGCCCTGGCTGCCTTACCTGTTTGCAGCACCTGAACTCCTGGCAGAGCTCTGATGTCTCCAGGACAGAGCCTTCCTGCACAGCAGAGACCCACAGCGAAGCAGACTAATCCTATCCACTTTGACTGCCACGGATAAGACCCCCACTGGCCGGTTCTACACAGACATCCAGCATGCAGATGACAAGCAAGTTAACAGATGTTGCTGCGAAGCCCCCAGGACCCTCAGACACGGGTGTGGGGCTACAGCTAGGGCGTGAACAAAGGCGGCTGGCAGGATACTGGCACCTGGGAACCCAGACACACTTGCTGAGTTTTAGAAATTGACAGTGGTCCAAAGTAGATAGCTCGGTGGTGAAGTGAGAGCAAAGAGCTGAATTCCATTCCCCAGCAAGGGGGGGCGGGGGGGGGATAGGGCGAGGTGAAGAGAAAGGGGGACGAAAGGAAGGAAAGGAAGAAGAGAACATAGAGAAAAAAGAAAGAATCGATGGTGAAGCAGAGGAAAGGTGTTCTCAGCAGCCCTAGGGCTCCACGTGTGCGCTGATACCCTTATCCATGAGTCACCCGTGGGTCTCCTTGCCAGGTTCCCAGTAGCCCATCATTAAAGGCTGAGCCAGCTTAGTTCTTTGAGCAAAGGTCAGAAGGGCAAAGGCTGAAACCGGCTCCGTGGACGGCTCCTTGGACTCACTCATGTGTACCCTTCCATGTGGACGAAGGTGCTCCTGAAATGGGCTGTAATCGGCCTCAGCGCTTCCGGGCAGCTGGCTGTAGTGGCAGGTGGAGGCGTCGGCGCTCGGTTTCCAGTCTTGCACGGCACACAGGCATTGCCTATGAGGCAGGGCACTCTGGCCCCAGTTCTGGTGGTCCTAAATCTGTACATTATAAGGACTGTGCTTTCCCCATTTCTTCAGTTAAGGACCCAGCATAACCCACAAGTGTTGGGCTTCCCTTCCCTTCGGCTTCTGCCTAGAAAACCTCTATTCTGGAGTTTCATTTTTCAGTCTCCTCGATATATGCCCGGGCTTCTGCATGACATTCTAGGTCACCAAGGGTGCTCTCTCCGCCGACGCCTGGGGTGAAGCCCTTGCTCCAGCCCTCAATCCACACCCTTTCCCTTGGTATCTGGGATGAGCCATTCTACAGTGGCTGTACTGCTCCTGTGCCTCTGCTGGCGCTGTTTCTGCCACCTGGAGTGACTCCTCAGCCTTGCCCCCTCTGATGCTAAGGAATTCCTTCCATCATTCTGGCTGGTGCCAGAGTGATCCACAGGGTCTGTTCAGCTTGGTTAGCCCTAGCGCAGAGGCTGGCATCCAGGGGGTACTTACTCCTGACTCCAGGGAATGTTATTGGAAAATCACTTGGCTTCTTGGGGCCTTAGTCTCTCTATCCTCTAGGTTTTGGTGGGGACTACACCGGCAGGATTTTCAGTGAGCTTCTGCAAGCCTGAGAAATTAGACGAAGAACTTCAGGCCACGTGTTTCCTGCCTCATTTTGAAACTCACCTTGCTAATAACAAAACTATACAAAGGCAGCCGGGCAGCGGTGCTACACGCCTTTAATCCCAGCACTCGGGAGGTAGAGGCAGGTGGATTTCCAGGTTCGAGACCAGCCTGGTCTACAGAGTGAGTTCCAGGATAGCTGGAGCTGCTACACAGAGAAACCCTATCTTGAAACCAAACCAAACCAAACAAAAACCCGAAACTATATAAAGGCACAATAACAGAGGCAGCAGCAATCTACGGAACACTTAGTCTGATGTAGGCACTTGGCTAAGCCCTTCTCTTGTCTGAGTTCTGGGGGCTTAGAGGGAGCTACTATCAACACCATCTACAGATAAGGAAGCTGGAGTCAGAAAGGGAGAGTGACTTGCCCAAGGTCACGTAAGTGAGTGACTGAGCTCCAGAGATTAGCAACCCACAGTCCAAGGGGACTCTAGACCTTGGCCATTTCCCTTCGATATAACCTGTAATGTTGAGGCAGGCCCTCTGCATGCTGACTTCTGACTGCTTTGGGAAGTTTAGATTCTGCGACCTGGCTAGATGCAGACAGAGGAACAGGTCAAGGACCCTGTAGACAAACGCAGGACCTGGACTAATTTAGCCTTAGTCCCCTGTACCATCCTGTGTGGCCTCAGGCAAGGATTTCCCAAAGCCTTGCTTCCTTCATCTGTGGCACGAGTGGGAATATTTGAGGTACCCCAGAGGTAGGCCATTAATTAGACAGCAGATGGGTCTCTTGTCTAGCCATTTGCAATCCCCTCTACTCAGAACACTACCCGAGTCACCCCCTTTGGGCATGGGAGAGGCTCTTTGCCAAGGGCACAGAGGCAAGAGGAGCTACAGACAGTTACTTGGGCTCCCTTCAGATCCCCGTGCGCAGCTGGGGAGGGAAAGAGGTAGAAAACCGGGGGTGGGGTGGGGTGGGGTGGAAGGTGGTGGTGTTGTAACCCTGCTCCTCTGCACCCTCACTCCATATCTCATCGTATCTCATGACCACTGACAGTTGAAACACTCATCATCTTTTAGAGAAGCTGAGCTACATGTCTGAGGTCACATAGTAAGGGGTGCTGGGCTGGGGGGCAGGGCTATATAGAGCCTAAACATCCCTGCCTCTGCAGTCAACAGGACTGGCCTTCCCAGACTGAGGGAACACGGCTGGGGCGTCAGACCTACGAAATGGCTTTGAGCAGACCTTTCTGAGCCCCGGCAGGGGTGGGGGGTGGGGTCTTCAGGGCTGCTCTGATCTGAGCATTGAACAAGCTGAACAACCCGGTCTAACATCCACTACCTACTGCTCATCTAGTCTCTCCTCACCATCATCCTCTAGGCTCCCCAGGATTGACTTCTTGTGGGAAGCATTCTCTGCCCTCACGTCTTCCTGGTTATGTTCACACTTTCTCAGGAACCTGGGGTTGAGGTGGAGCATCAGGCTGGGGCTTGA
This sequence comes from Alexandromys fortis, assembly GCF_014885135.2. NCBI lineage: Eukaryota > Metazoa > Chordata > Mammalia > Rodentia > Cricetidae > Alexandromys > Alexandromys fortis. The sequence goes on from NW_026067980.1 coordinate 2,444,081, forward strand.
CACCTGGACAGGGATGGTGACAGAGGCAGGGGAAACATTTTACCTGAAGGTGGTATCACCAAGCCAGTACTCACTTAAACCTAGAGAGGGCTTAGTTAGGCGTTATATCTCAGGCAAAGCAAATGCCATGTGCAAAGGCTCAGCGGAAAGACCATGCGGGATCTGTGTATTCACCTTCCTGGAGTTTGGAGACTGACAGGGGCGGGAGGAGAGGCTAGGTCACCTGTGTTAATGGCAGATCCGAACTTGGGATCTCACTCACTCTAAGAGGTTTGGGATCAGCCCCAGGGCCAGGGAGCAATTCCTGAATACTTTGTAAGGGGATCACACTGCTGCCAAGAAGAGAAAAGATTTCCAGAGCTGAGGGAGGCAGTCTCTTGAAAAGAGGGGACTGCAAAATGGGCAGACAAGAGACGCAGGGCAGTGTGACAGAAGTGGGGACAGTGAATGGAGAAGTCAGGTGGGGGATACTGAAGCGTGAGGGTGACACAGTGTCTACAAGTTCCCACAGTGCCTGGGGGCTGGAGTCAAAGACTGATCGGGGCAAAGGCTTGGAAGCCTGCGTCTCTGGTGCCTTCTGACTTGAGAAGGCACATCCTAGGGAAGAAAGGTCATCCTGTGTTCCTCAAGGTTGTAGCTTACTGCGAATGTGTCACCCCCGCGGGGGCCGAGACTGGGCTGACCCTGGCCTTCCTGAATGTCTGGTGGAGGGAGAAACATTCTTGGGGCTTCTGGAGGACTCCAGTGTCTGGTACGGATGGGATGGTGTGGAAGCAGAGGTTTGGAGACACAAGAGGAGAGGTAGAGTACTTCCCCAGTCTCGATTCCTGCTAACCTTCCTATTCATAGGCCCCTGCCGGCACCTCAAAACACATGCATGCAGCCCCTAGAGGCCAGCACTCTGAACCCACTGATCCCTCTGTATTCCTTCCTGACCTCCAAATAGCGCCCCTTCCCCCATCCTGGCCAGAAGCAATCCACACCCAGGGAACCTAGCCTCCCATTCTACCAAGCCAGCAGGCTTGGTCTGGGAACATGAGGGAGCTAGGGCAGACCTCAGCATGAACTTCCCAAGCATCTAGGTTATAAAACCTGAGGACAAATTAAAAGTCTAATTCATCTTTCAAGTCAACTTCCAACTGGGTCCCAGATCTCCTTTGCACCTGGAAACTCCTGTGATCCTGAGCCTGGTACCTGTGGTTGGGGCCTCGTTTCCAAAGCCTACTTTAAGAGAGTTCGGTATGGCTGGATGTCAGAAGCCAGCTGACTCCCTACCTACGTGTGGCCTACTTGAGAGCTTAAATTTTGTACTCCAGCCCTTGACCCAAATTCTACCCCATATCCAGAAATTATAGCCTTGTCCTGGCACCCCATTTACCTTGTAGTCGTAGGTCCTGGGGTGCTGGTATGTGTACTGACTGTGGGTTTTTTTTTTTTTTTTAAGCTCAAGGGCTCACAATTCCTCCTGTCCAAGCCTTTTCAACAACCTGGCTGCCTGCCTAGCCACTGCGGCCAAGATGGCCACAGCCTATGCCCACAAAAGGCTGTGGGCAGAAGCTTGGCCCAGACCTGTGAAGGTGGTGGGTAGGGGTTAGGTGGGCAGCAGCTGGAGGGGAGGATTCCTCTTACACTAAGGAGGCACCTCCCTTGCCAACTGCTGCCTACCACGAGCTGCTGGGATTGGCAAATGGGGCAAGGTCTGGAGCAGAGGGACGGGCAAGCCCAGCTGCCTGTTTCTAGTGCTGGACACAGGGTTGGGTTCTCTGTGGCTAATGTTAATGTGGTGTCCAGGCAGCCCCAGGAGGTGTGGCTCTTACAGCTGAGGAGGATGAGGCTGAGAGGGTGTTGGCACTTGCTCCAGGTCACACAGTCAGTTAACATGGTGACTGCATACTGCCTCTTCCCAGCCTGGGGCCTCTGTCCAGGGGTTAAGCTTCCCGAGAGGCCCTGGTCAGAATGCAGTAGGGTTGGGCTCACGAGAAACAAAGGCTTTCTCCAGAAGGGCCATGTGTGTGGGGCCTGGCTGGATGCTAAGAGCTGGATGGAAAGGCATTCCAGGGGCAAACCAGAAATTGAGCAGAGAGTGGAGAGAGAGCACGGGGCTTGGCAGAAGCGCTCCAGGGCCTCTCTACCTCCAAAGGACTTGACTGTAGGCTGCTGGGTCGGGCTCTGCTGGTCCAACTGGCCCAGCCACTTCTCCTGGGCACTGCCCACTGCCTCTTTGCAGAATCTTACCAGGAGATGCCAAGTCTGCCAGGGGCCTCAGCTCCCACTTCCCAGTCTCCAGACAAGGATAAAGAGGTCATGAGCTCCAGGCTGCTCTGTTCAGCCTGAAAGAGTCAAGAGTCAGGGCCAGGTCATATCCCTCTGGAAAGGGATGTGGGGAAACTGTCTGAGGAGACCTGTGCGATTACACTCTCTTCTTTAAATGGGCTTGTTTTTGCTTTAAAGGACAGACACATCCTTTTCCCATTCAAACAGCCAATGGATCCTTTTTTTTTTTTTTTTTTTTTTTTTTAAGGTTTCTGTGGCTCTACCTGCCTATCTGTCATTTCCAGCTTTGGGTCCTCACCGGGCTTGGTCCTCACCAGCAAGGCAGTGCCAGGGCAGGTGTTGATGTCTTGGCAGTGTCCAGGTAGCTATGTGACCCAGGAATAGCGCTGGGTCTTTTATAGTGCAGCCAGAATCACATGGAGGACTGGCACCTCCCCCTCCTTGCTGGGAAATGCTTCCCTAGGGCAGGGAGGGGCGAGGCTGCAGGCCTGATCATACCAGTGCACAGTCCCAGTGTAGCAAGGGAAGAGAGACTGCAAGGTGGTACGGAAGAGGCTGGGGTGGAAGGGTGAAGGGTAGGGGTGTGGTGTGGTGGTGGGGGATGCAGTTGTAGGTGAGGGCTTGTGTGGCTTGAGTCTCTGGAGGGACTGTCTACAGCCCTTGGCCTCTTCAAGGACCTTTCATCCCAGGGATACTTCATCCCCTGTCCTTAGTTTCCTGTATCTGCCAAATGTTCAGGGAGCCATCAACCACAGAGGAGCTGAGACAACCACGCAAGAGCAAGTAAGGGACTGGTAAAGCCACCCCTGTCTCACTCTCCAGCCTTCACCTCTGTGGGACCCTGGCCTTCACCCCTGAGTGGGTTCTGGGGAGATCAGGATGTTCCTTATAGTCTGTAGCTGACACTGGTGACCAACCCCACAATCACAGGTTCAGAGCAGAGCAAGGCAATCACCGTTCAGCTCTTCCCTGCCATGTGGCACCACCCATAAGGTCTTTCTGGTCTGACTTAGCTTGTCCCTCACGTAGTGCCAGAAGCTGAAGCCTCTGTGACTGCCCATCTTTGCTGCTCCCAGGTCCCCGTGAGGAACTGTTACAAAAGGGGCTTGCTCAGGAGACAGCCTGGCCGGAACTGTGCTAAGGTCAGTGCTGGGCTCCACCCACGAGAACCACAGGAAAGTCCTATGCTCTGCTGTCTCCCAGGCACTTTCCCCATTTCTTCCCAGGAATTCTCAAGTTTCACTAAACAGATTTATGGAAGAGGAATTACAGGGAGGATTAGGCCAGCCCTGCTGACTTTGTGTTGACAGCTGGAACCAAGCCAGGTTGAGCTTGCTCCTCTGGTCTCAGAAGCCCCGTCTCAACCACCAGATGTCATTATTAACATCTCCATTCCACAGATGAGGAAAATCACAGGTTCAGGGCAGAGCAAGGCAATCACTGTTCAGCTCTTCCCTGCCATGTGGCACCACCCATAAGGTCTTTCTGGTCTGACTTAGCTTGTCCCTCACGTAGTGCCAGAAGCTGAAGCCTCTGTGACTGCCTTGGTGACCTGAGGCCTAGGCATGCCCCACGCGTTCTTCCCATCTCACTACCCCCAACAAAACCCTGCCAGGCTCCGCTATTCCCAGCAGTTGCCCAAATATATCATTCCTGCTGCCTCTGTTTCCTGTCCCAGAAACATGAGTCCGCTCTCTTGAGCAGGCCAGTGTTCTGGGCGTGGTGGAGGTGGCTGCCCTGACAGCCAAAGCTTCAGGGCTAGAATAATGACACAGGCAGAGACAGAGCAAATGGTACTGAGCACGGGACAAAAACTAACTGCTGACCGAGATGAAATGGGAGACCCTGTCCCGTCTTCAGCTGGTGGCTCTCAGGAACAATGGCTGGTCTTTTCAGGTTGCTTCTTTGGATCCTAGACTTCTCCTTCAGAGGTCTTAGGACCCTATTTTGCTCATGGTTTGGGATAGTGCCAGGGTGGCAGGAATCTCTGTCCTTTTCCCTGGACAAACTCTCCAGAGAGCCCTCGGTGGTTACTGCTCAGTTCCACCCACCTCTGGTCCCTTGGCTTTCCCTTAAGCTGGAGAAGAAGGGGTGAAGAGGAGGGAGGAAGAGAGAAGGAAAGAACTACTTCTGGGGGCTGCTTTGAGCCCAGCCTTCCTGAAGGATTTAAACCCATGTCATGAGAGACAATCCAGAACCCCTTCAGGGCCAAAAGCCTGCGACTTAGCACAATGGCCATTGCTATAACCCTAAACATACAACATAGAGACCAAGTCCTTAGCAGACATCCACCCTGGCTGAGAGTGTATCCATTCTCCCCTCTCTCTCTCCTTTCTCCTATCTCTCTTTACATGGCCTCTTTCATAGGTGAGAATGGGTTGGGGAGGTGTGGTCCTGAGGATGCAGTCAGGGTCATAGGTTCGGCATGTGATGAAGTTTCCTTTGTAGCCTCAATAGGCCCTTATTAGGTTGGCTGGCGACAGCTCATCTTGACCCTGCCCGGGACTACCCATGTTGTACCCAGCTCCACAATGCAGTGGTTCTAGCCAACCCGGTCTGAAGCCCTGACTTCTACACAAGCCTATCTTCTCCTTTGGCCAGTCTCTGGAGCGAAGCCCACCTACATCTCTCTTCTGCCCTTGCCAGAACATGGCCAGGTCAGTCTTAGCCGCTCTGCATTTCATTATGTCACAGTCCCCCTTGCTAGTCAGCAAAGTTGCCCTTAACTATGGTCCTCACTTCTTGGGTGCTTGAGGATCGTACACAAGGCACACATCTAGCACCTAGGACAGAGCCCAACCCTGGGTAGCCCCCATTGTCAAACACAGTTATTCTTCATTGCCTTTTTCCAAGGCAGAAAGCAACAGGTGGGAAGAAAGGTTTGCTGGCTGGCCCGGAGCTCCCTAGTGGCTGGCTCTCTCGCTGTGGTCCCTGGCACGGGGTAGGTCCATTGTTGATGTTAATGGGAGAGGCTCAGTTTAGCTGCAGTGGATCTGGAGGAGGAGCTAGATAGGGTGATACCTGATTCCAGGTGGGCAAAGGTCACCTGAAGCTTACCTTGCACACCCTTTCCTTTAGTCCAGCCCCAGGAAAGCTAAATAGGGTCCCTCAGCTCAAGGAAAGGCCATGGATAACAACTGGGCATCAAGGAGGAGTAGTCCTCTGTGAGGAGACAGAGCCAAGATAGGCAGAGAAATGTTGGTAGGAAATGACCCAGGACACATTCAAAAGCCTGATGAGAGAAGAACGTTGACTGTCTTTCCAAAAGGAATCCAATCTGGCCAGTCAGCTTTGTGGGAAGAATCCACTGTCATAGGATGGGGCTGGGGACCTAAATACTAATTTTTGGGGTGGGTCCACCTTTCTTCCAGGGAAAAGGGACCCAGGAACCTTCCTCTGTCTATAGTGGGATAAGTCGCTGTGGTTTCTTCTCCCTAATCCAATCCTCACTGGGCATTTAAAACAAGGTTTGGAGCCCTCCATCTCTGTCAGGTTCCCCTATCCCTGGAAGTCTCAGGCCTCCAGAGAGGGGCCCACTTCTCTGAGAGTCAGATCACAAAGAGCTGTCTAGACTTGAATTTCTTCTAAGAGGTACCCCTAGGAGTTCAGGTACCTCAGAATCCTAGAACCCTCTTTTAGCCTCCTGGGAAGAGTCATCTTTTATTTTATTTATTTGTTTGTTTGATTATTTATTTATTTATTGGGGCAGGGGTTCGAGACAGGGTTTCTCTGTGTAGCTTTGGTGCCTGTCCTGGAACTTGTAGACCAGGCTGCCTCTGCCTCCCGAGTGCTGGGATTAAAGGCTTGCACCACCACCACCTGGCTATTTTGTTTCGTTTTTTTTTTTTTTTTTGAGACGGAGTCTTACATGCCCAGTCAGGCTAGCCTCCACTTGCTACGCAACTAAGGCTGAACTTGAACTCCCTTCCTTCCTTCACCTCCTGAGTGATGGAGTCTCACTCTGACCCTCCATCTGTGGTTTACTCTTGTAGTGGGAAACAAACGCAGGGCTTTCTGCAAGCTAGACAAATGCCCTATTATTCGACTTACATGCTCGGCCCGGGAAGTCACTACTTTGGGTAAGTATAATGTAACATCTTAGTGCTCTGGGCTTTGGAGACAGAAAAATGGACTCCCTGGCTTCCATTTGGTTCTCAGACTTTGGGCCCAGGGGGCCCTTAATGAACAAATGAATGAATGAGTTACGACTGATGATCAAGTTCCTCTTCTGGAAAGAAAGCTTATGCTCTGATTGAAGCGAGAGGAGCTCGGGACCATGGGCACAGGAGAGATTGGGAAGATGGAGATAGAGGTAATTCCCAGAACTATCTGAGGGGCAGCGCCTAGCAGACTGGCTAGAGCCTTTCGCCCTGGAGACTTCCCAGCTCCTTCTCTCGGGCAGGGCTGGGATCGGTAGGCCTGGCGACGGGCACTGAGCCCGTTCGTTCGCTGCCCGGCTCAAGCCAGCAGGAAGAGGAGTGAGGCCAGGCGAGGCGGGCCAGCTGGCCAGTGGGGAGTCCCGCGCGTGGGCGCGAGTAGTTGGGGAACCCCCGCCGGTGCCTCCCAGGCTCCATTGTGTGTGCTGTGCCCCCACTTTGGCCTCAGAGTATAAAATAGTCCCCAGAGATGGGATGGCTTGCGTGCCGCGGGCGAGGCGCAACTGAGAGCCAAAGAGGCCTGAGAGATCAGGGGACTGAGACCTGAGCTGAAAGAGGCTGAGGCGCGCCGGACCCCCGGTTCTCGTGGGCGGAGTTTCGAAGGGGCGGGCGCCCGTGGGGCGGGTCCTGAGTGTGGGCGGGGCCGGGGCCGGCACCTGGGTGAGGTCGCGCAGCCCCGCCCCCTCGCACTTCCGTGTGCCGCGGCGCCAGAGCAGGAGGCGGCGGCCGCTGGATCCCGCGAGCGGCCCCCGGACTTCTTTCTACCCTCGGTGCCGGGACCCTGCCGGTCCCCACTGGCCGCCGGGCCAATCCTCACCAGGCCGGTGCTGACCTCCCCGTCCACGCGCATCGGGGAAAGCCGCGCCGCGAGACAGACCCCGGTCCTCCGGGACCCCTGGCGCCTGGCCCTGCGTCGGGAGGTGAGTGCGAGCTGGGCCCGGGCGCGGGGTCCGAGCTAACTCGAGGGCGCAGCGGCCTTTTGCCCCTCTTCTCTCTCCGATGGCTTCCTTTCCCCTCTTCCTTCCCCGGTTCCTGGTTCTGAAACTGAGAAACTGAGCCATTAGAAGCCGGAGTCCCGCCGAGCACGGAGACCCGCGGGTGCCTCGGTCTCCTAGTTGGTCTGACCTTCTCTTCGACGGCAGGAGCCCAGGCCTTATGCTCTCGGCATCTTTACCCTTCTGGGTGCCTTCAACCCCACCGAGGGTCCGTGCGATCCTCCGGAATCTCCCTGGGGGCCTCTACACGTTCGTCGGTCCCCACCCCCTCTTGCCTGGTCCTCCTCTCCCAGGCCGAGTCTGCCTGCCCTCTTGCCGTCCGTGTACTCCGTCTCCCTACTCCCGCCAGGCCCGCCGCCCCCTCGACCCAGTCCTCCCGGAGCCGCGCCCCCGGCCCACGCTCTCAGGCCCCTGCCAGTCCAGCCTCCGGTCCTTTTCCTCCACGGGGCGGAGGCTGGGTCGCCCGTCGTCCTAGCCTCCTGCGCCTGGGTCCCAGGCGGGCGGACCGGCGCGGCGCCTCCTCCTCGCCCTATCTCTTCTCTCGGTCTCAGTGTCTTTCTTGGCTCTCCGGCTGTCTCTGGGCTGGGCGTGGCTCCAGTTCTTACCATTTCCCCTGTCCTCTCCCGCCCCTCGGAGCCCCCTCTCCCGGTAGCCTTTGCCTGGTGCTGTCAGTCTCTGTCCCACAGGAGAGACGCCACTCCCTCTGGGGGGCCTAGTAAGGTGATAGGGCAGCAGTGATGGGAGTGCCCTGCCCTGTTGGCTGGCATCGAGAGGGAGACCAAAACCACCACCACAACGGTTCCCACTTCCCCAACTTCCTCGGTATAGGGGAGGGGAGGGAAGAGGGCCTTACTAAGCAACCCCACTTAAACCTGTCAGGAGGATTTAGAATGAGTGGGGGGGCGTGGGATTCCTTTCTCCTCTGGTTCCTACCCTGGGCCCTTGGAGGAGCTTAGCTTCTGCTGCTGTCTGTGTTTGGGCCTGTGGGTATGTTATGTATCTTGTCTCCTTGTGTATTGTCACTGTAGGACTTTCCTTGTGTGTCCTTTTCCACGTGTGACTTGCTTGTATGTTTATGACTGTCTATGTGTCTTGAGGCTCCATGCGTGACCCTTACAACGTTATACGTCATGTCTTGGCGAAGGCGAATTGCCATTGGTCTCCCCTCTATTTTGTGATATGTGTCTTTGCTTGCTCATGTGTGTATATGTATCCCTGTGTGTCCCAAAAGTCCTATGTGCACCATGTAATGGTGACCATCTGGCCATGAGTAGATCCTTTAATTATAGGAGCCCACACTATAGGCGGGCCAACCCACAAGGCTTGTGTGTGAGTGTGTCTGTTTAAGAGTGCCTCCAATCGTTTTCGGTTCTTCCCCCGCTGCTGCTGATCTTCTGTGCCCAGGCTGATCTGGTATAGAGGGAGGGGACTGGTCCTTGGGTTTCCTCGTTCCTGCTGTGGATTAGCCTGGGTGTGGTGAGCAGCCCAGCCGAGGGTGGTTGTGTTTCCTCAGTGGCAGTATCTGTGTGATGGTGTAAAGGCTCTGGTATATGACAAGACCATGCTGAAGGTGACACTGGCAGTCCGGGGCTGTAATGGGAGAGTGTGACTGGTAGGAGACGCGTGGTCTGACAGTATGCAGGTGTTGAGGCGTGACAGTGGCTGTGGATAACAGCAACAGGAGGGTGTGAGAGGGTATGGGCAGTAGGACTTAGGAGGGATGCTGGGTGCCCAGCTGTGGGTAAGCTTACGGGAGAACAGGAGGTGCTGGGTGTGTGCTCTGCATGCAGAAGCCCAGCCCTGGCTGCTGGAGAGAAGGAGAAACCTGGAGAAAGTTCTGGGTTTGCAGTGGTATGCTCAAGACTTCAGGTTCTGGACCAAAAAAGCCATGGGCTCTGTAAGAGTAGGAGTCCCTGGGAGGCAGAGGCAGGCGGATCTCTGTGAGTTTGAGGCCAACCTGGTCTACAAGAGCTAGTTCCAGGACAGGCTCCAAAGCCACAGAGAAACCCTAACTCAAAAAAAAAAAAAAAAAAAAAAAAAAGAGTAGGACCCAAGTCAGGCCTCTGTATGCTGAATTTTCTTTGTAGAGCAGAGAAATCGAGGACTCAGATTCTTCAGTAGTCTTGGCTACCGCACATGTGAGGTCTTATGTGGGGACCGTTCCTGGCTGGCTGCCCTAGTCTTCTGGAATCTGGGACCATATTTCCCTTGTAGCGTGTCGTTTGCCTCTTCCTGCCTCCCTGACTAGGCTGCAGGCAGGAAGGAGGATTCTCCAGAGTACCAGAACCCAGACCTGTTCAACCCTGCTCAGCCCCGCCCCAACTGGCCCCCAATCTCTGTAGCTATGGTGGGGGGAGTGGGGGTGACTCAGAACTGTGATTATTGCAGGGTTCTGACACCATTTATCTGGCACAGCTAATTGGAGTTTAAATTTAAACTGGAAATCATTTAAGTACTGATGGCAAGATAAAGCCTGAGGCTGCTGCTGCTTCAGGAAGTAGAGATGGGGTCTCTAGTTGGGGGAGTGGGACTTCTTTGTTGTTGTTTTTCGAGAAAGTGTTTCTCTGTGTACCTGCCCTGGAACTCCCTCTGCAGACCGGGATGACCTCCGACTCACAGAGATCCACCTGCCTCTGCCTCCCAAGTGCTGGGATTAAAAGTGTGCACCACCACTGCCCTGCAAGGGGGTGGGACTTTTTGAGGAGACCTAGCTTGCAGTGAGAATGCCACATACTTAGGCTAGGGCCCTGTGCTGCCTTTGCCATTCCTCCTGGTCAGGATATCTCTAGGCCTCAGTGTGTTCAACTGTACAAGGGTGCGATAGTCATGTGAGAATCACCTGAGACCACGAAACAAGGACCAAGATGAATTACTATTACTACTCTGTCCTCTTGATTTCTTAGTGGCACTGAAGACTGAACCCGGGACCCTACTTGGAAGGATCACTGAACTCTTTTCTTTTTTTAGTTTTTGAGACAATCACATTAGGTTGCCCAGTCTGGCCATGAACTTTCTTTCCATGTAGCACACATTCACCTTGAATTTTTGCTTTTTCTGCCTCGGGCCCCTGAGTAGCTAGGCTTACAGGTTGTGTTTTACCGTATTACGGTCATCTCTTGCTTTCACTGTGAATCTAGCACAAGAGCTGGCAAGACATGTTTTGAAGCCTCAGAGCCACCTGGGGCACTGGAACAGTAATATTTCCCCCCAGTTAAAAATTAGGCTTACAGTTGGGCATAGTGACACACCTTTAATCCCAGCACCCAGGAGGTAGAGGCAGGTGGATCTTGCAACCAGGGATACACAGAGAAGCTCAGTCTCAAAAAGGTAGGGGTGGGTGGAAAGGCTCACTCAGTTTACATAGTGAATTTGAAGCCAGTCTTGGTGACATGAGACCCTGTTCTTATCTAAAACAAGAAGGGGGGGGTCAAAGGAATTGTCTGAGGTTGGTGCTTGATTGCACCCTGCAACTCCAAAACCTTTAGGTCCACCTCCTTGACAGGAGGGTCAGAACAGGTGTTCACCCCCCACCCCTACCATGTTCCATGGCCTCCTTACCATACTCGAAATGTTCTGGGCAAGGACACAGTGTTCTAGACCCTAACATGGAAGGGACATGTAGCTGGTTCCCAGGAGAATTTGAGCCTAACAGGCAGCGACAGAATAGAAAGTCAAAACCAGGGAAGCCTGACCTCCTTCGCCCAGCAATGCTGAGCCGGCCTGTGCTGGCTGTGCAGAGGCTGGCTGGTGCTGGAGCCTGTTTGGCTGAGCCTCCCAGCTCAGCTGTTTTCTCCTGTTCCTACAGGTCTGCTGGGAATTGGCCCAGGCAAGGGCGTTGGGCCTACTTACTTCTGGTGGTTAGTGAGTGACTGCTGCAGCAGGAGCCGGGAGGCCTGGGTAGGATGGATCGTCTAGGGCAGATGGGCACGGCACTGTGCCAGGGTACCTTTCTCTTCAAGACTTGTCTTCTTCCATTGGGACTGGCTGGATCCCAAGTTGCATTAAAAAGCTGTGATCTGGGTGTGAAGCAGAGTGTCCAGCTACCTGGCTGTGGCTTTGACCTTGGAGTTCAAAGCACTGGAACCCCAGTACTGAGAGAGAAGATGCTATGACACTGCTTTTGGTCAGTTTGAGGGACAGTAGCATGTAAACCAAGGGTTGCGTCAGCTTTCCCGTGCTTCCTCAAACTGCCCTCGTGTCACAGGAAACAGGTTCACCCGTGCCCCGTGGTGCCTTGAGTGCTTGTCTGGAATAGGATGGCGTCTCCCAGGGGGACCGAGTGGTCTCCTACTTCTCCCTTGTCTCCTCAGCCTCCTGATTCAGAGCTGAGCTCTGCTGGGCACTGTCTTTGAGGGATGGCAGGGGAAGGCTGCAAGTCTCTGAAGTTAGCAGTGCCCCTATTGGGCCAGGCTTGCTTCCTTGAGCCCTTGTTGACATAAATTCCTGTGACCTAGGTGCCCCAGCTGTGTGGTAGTGTGCTTAGTGTGTGAAGCCCTCATATAAGCCCCAGCACCCAAAACAAACAGAAAGAAAGAAGAAACAGGAGGAAGGAGGAAGGAAGTAGTTCTGTGTGTGCCTGGAGGAGCCCCCATGAGCAGAGGTCTGCATGTGCATACACACATGCATGTGTGTGTCCTGGAGTCCGCAGAGTGACAGGGCAGGCTGGCAAGGGTAGTTTCCCTTCAGGGGTCCCTTGATCAGCCCCCATTCCCACTCTCTGGCTGTTAGCCACTGTTAGTGCAGGACTTGTGAAGGTGTTTGAAGCATCTCGGTGTGGAGAGGGAGGAGGTTGAGGTTCTCACTCCAGTGGGAATTGGATAAGGGTCTTCTCTGGGTCTTCTATCTATTCATCCTACCCCGGACCTGGTGGGGAGGGGTTGATCTGCTTGGGGCTTTCAGCTGCCTGGAGTCAGGGAAGCCAGCTCCTCCCAACACTTAAGCTTTAGGTTTATCAGCCGAGGACCCACCTCCCGCAAACTCAAACATCCTCTGGCTGGCTGGCAGAGACTGCACGTGCTCACACAGGTAGACAATGCCAGGCTGCACTGGGCATATTCGCCCCAGGCGCACACTGCCTCCATGTAAGCACAGTTATTCACATGCATTTCCTCAAGGAACACACTTATACACTCCTGCAGAGTCGTACTTCCTTCTCTGACTATCCACACACATCACACAATGCCCATGCTAGGTCAGATGGGGAGCCCTGGTCTGGATTGTTACCCACTCTGGCAGTCAGAGTCTGTCACCTGACTGTGAGGGTCTAGGTGGAGCTGAGGTCACCAGGGCTAGCTGGGAGGTAGTAGTGCATGCCTTTAATCCCAGCACTCAGGAGGCAGAGGCAGGTGGATCTCTGTGAGTTCAAGGCCAGCCTGGTCAACATAGATTGCGAAATCCACATAGAGAAACCCTGTCTAAAAAAAAAAAAAGAAATCACCAGGGTTGGAGGAAGTTAGGCCATAGTGTGAGGGGGATCTGCCCACATGACCTAGGCCCCAAGGCTGACCAGGGTTTGACTTTGGAGATAAGGGCACAAGTGTGGAGGAGGGTTCTAGTCAGCTGCTGCAAGCTGTGGCTAATGCCACAGAAGAGGAAGTGAGTGGGCTGTTTGGTCATGGGGCCAAGGTGATCATAGGCCAATGGGGGACCTACAGCTGCTATGTTCTCACACTCTACCTGGAGAGAGTGGAGTTCCTGAACTCTGCGGCCTGCCCAGCAGCACATTTTCCTCCTGGGGCCCAGTCTCTGAGGCTTGGGCCCAGGAAAGAGACCCAGCTGGTCCAAGATGTTTCTGGAGACTCACTTCCTCTGGGCTGCCCAGGAAGTGGTTTCAGAGTAGGACTGACCAGCTCTGCCTGTGAGGGGAGTAGTGTCTGACCCGTGGGTTAGGCCAATTGACCAGGCTTTCCATACCAAGACTGTCCAGGCTTGTCTGAAACTCTGATGGAAGACAAGGGCCTGAGACCAGTAAGTTGCCTGCAGCCCCACAACCCCAGGTCCTCCCTTGTCCCAAGCCTGTAAGCCAGAGCACAGGAACTTCAGCACCAGTAGGCACTGCCACCTGCAAGGGGCTGTGTTCTGAAAATTAGGAAGCACCAAGCAGCAGTGTGGATAAATCTGTGCAAGTGGTTTTCACACCCAGTACCTTGGTTTTTTTCTCTGACAATGATGTTTATATTCACTTTTATGAGCTACTTGGGAAACAGCAGATAATGCATGCAAAATAGCAGGAACTGGCTGAGTGGTGGTGGTGCACTGCTTTGATCTAAGCCCTTGGGAGACAGAGGCAAGTAGATCTCTGCGTTCAATGCAGCCTGGTCTACAAAGTGAGTTCCAGGACAGTCAGGGCTACACAGAGAAACCCTGTCTTGGAAAAAAAAAAAACCCCACAACTATAAAACAAACAAACAATAGCAGGAACTGAAGGCATGGAAAGCACTTAGTGCCTGGTGCAGAGTGACTAACTATTCAGGTCTATTAAATGATATTAATAATGTGCCATTATTGTTTGATGGGCTGGGACTGGCCGGGTGCCACAGCCACCTGGCTATTAGGTCTGTGACTCTCTCATTCTGTTAGTTCTGCTGCCACCCACAATAGTAGGCATTGGGGAGGGCTCTATTCATTTGGTGTTCCTATGTCCTCTTCAGAAGGGGCCCCAGGGCAGAGTAGCTATGCCCAGTCAGCAGCACAGTCTGCTCTTATTTGTGTCCCCTTCGCTCCTTTTCAAAATGAGGAAAACAGACCTCACAACAGTGTATGATGAGAAGGGAAAGGCAGCCCACAACTAGCTGCTTAGGGCTCTTCTCCGCTCCTCTCATTATGGGCCCATAATGAGGAGGTGGGTGGTGAGCCCTCTTATCCGGTTGCCTGTCCTTGGGACCCCTGACGTCACCCTTTGGGTCAGAGAAGGGTCAGGCATTTGGAACTGATGAGGTTGGAAAGTGGGGCTTGTATGCCCATCCATGTTGCATCACTGATATGTAGCAGTTAGTGGGAGGAACCGTCATGTCCCAGGAATACAGAAAAAGTCAACTTGTCTTTGCCCATTGCTGTTTGGGACCAAGAGGCTGAAAGTCTCTGGCGATGAAGAATGGTAAGGATGGTGGTGTAGCACACAGGCCCAGGAGGTTGGAGGGCTGGAGACCAATGGAAGCTTGTGCCAAATGTAAAGCTATCGTGAAGTTACAGGGGCAAAGATGGGCAGAGCAGGGGTGTCCATGTGAGACGTGATGGGAAAGAGCCACTGTGAGGGGTAGGGCATAGGAAAAGAGAACACTGCACACACACACACAGAAGCTCCTCATAGAAGGAACTTGGTTTCAGGGAAGTGAAAGGGTCTCTATAGCCAGGGCACAGGGATGAGGAGAAGGCAGCTGCGCTCAGGGAGGCCAAGGCTACAGGTAGATAGATCTGGTGGGAAACACTAGGAGCCGAGTCAGGGGTGACAGAGTTTACTTTGTCTTAAAAGTCTTGAAAGCCCTGTTGGGAGCTGGGACATCAGAATTAGTGGGGGAAGGTGAGCTGTAGGGAGGCAGGTATTCCAACTGGGCTTGGCAGTAGCGACCAGGTTGGGGTAGGAGATGGAATCAGGAGAGGTCTGGAAGCTCACTACAAAGGTAGGCTTGGGAGTGGGCTGTGTGGGGAAGGCAGGCAAGCAGAAAACAGGCCCCAGGTTTCTGGCCTGGTGACTGTGAACGTGGGCACTCTGGCAGATGAAGACACATGGAAGCAGGGCATTAGTAGGCTGCTGAAGGCTAATTTGAACTTCTTTTTTTTTTTTTTTTTTTTTTTGACTCATTCATGTGGTGAGGTTGGAGAGCCAGATGGGCACGTACGCCTACAGTATAGGGTTCTAGGTCCAAAGTGAGACCTGAGAATCTAAAGCCAGGTTGGGGAGGAAAGGGCCTCCCTTTGGTGGGAAAACTTGGAAGACCTCAGATACAGGATAGAACAGCTGTCCCTCAGAGGTCCCTCCTGGGGCCAGGAGGGCAGGCCTGTGGTCGTTGAGCTGCTGTTTTCACAACAGCAGAAGCTTTGGATCACATCTCTAGACATGTTGAGTAAACAGGCCTGCCACTAGGCCTAGACTAGATCAGATGTCTATGTGGTATAGACTGCAGGGCTGTTGGGGACATGGTAGGAGGATGTCTGGGGTTCACCAGTGGCAGAGCCAGAGAAAGCTTATGAGTCTAGGTTATCAAGACACGGAGATTTCTGGGCCATGAGGAGCTATTGTTGACTGTGGACTCAACGACAGTAGCCTAGCTGGGATCCTGGAGTAGCGGGCAGTTTAGGGCATCCCACAGCTGGATTAACCCCAAGAGGATCAAAGACACCTGGAGATGGGTAGTGGGGCAGGTGGGAGAGAGAAGGCCAGTTGGAGGATGGCGGTGTGCACAGCTTCTGTGTATATCTCTGCCTCATTCCAGGCCCCGTGCTCAGCATGGTCTATGGGTGTGATCATTCCCATATTGCAGATGGAGATACTGGAGAGGCTTGGCCATATTCTAAACTGTATCCACCCAACCCATTTAGGCCTGAGCTCACCAGTTCTTTTATTAACTTGTGAGGGGGATGGCCCACATATGGGTGCTCCTAGCTTTTCCAGCTTTCTCCAGATCCCTGAGGTGCTAGGCCTGTCCTCCACACATTGCCCATCTTGGAGGTTATAGACGGATAGCAAAAGACCAAAGTGGCCATTTTGCCTTCTCCCGGACACAAAATAGTTTATTGTTATAAATCTGAACATTCTGGGGACCCTCTTTGAGAGAGGAGGGGGGGAGAGACTTGGGACCACCAACTGGGGGGCACCAGAGCAGTCCCCCCCTGCAAACATAGTCCCTCAGCCCTTATACGTCTGATGGGCAGGTCTAAGGGTTTGAGCTGGAAACTCTTTTCCCTCTCCCTTCCCCCTCCTGGCCCCCAATTGGCTTTGTGGCTTTGATTTAATTGCTCAGCCTCTTGGTCATCTTCTGTAGTGTGAGCCTGGGGCTCATGGAGGGCATGTGTGGGCTGCCCCCACCACAGCACTTAAAGTCCTCCCTCAGTCACCAGGTCTGTGACTGCCACCTGTGAGCTACAGCTTTAGCACTAGCTCACTTCCCCTCAGGGCCCTGCAGGCAAGTGGGCAAGTTGAGGGCTGCCTTGGGATGTGCTTGACCAGCCTGTCCTTTCTCTTCTGTATTTTGAATTCTCTTTGGATCTTCTGAAGAGGAAAACTCATCCTGGCCCGGTTCCTTGCTATCCTTCCCATTCCCTCCTTTTCTCTCCAGCCATTGTGCCCCCTTAAGGATCCTGTGACAGGAAAAGCCACACTCGGTGCTAGATCTATCAGATATGCAAGGTCCTTCCAGGCCTCTGAGTTTCTCTTTCCCTAGAGTGTGTCTGTTACCTGTCTGTATATTATGACTTAGCACACTGTGTGTATGTGTGTGTTATCCTAGGGCGGGGTGTGTGTAGCTCATGCGTGTGTTTAGGTTAGCTGATGTGCCCATGTGTGTACATGTGTGTGGTTGTTTTTGGAGAATCCTGGATGTTCCTCCTCCACATGGCTTCTCACAGAGAACCTCTTGTCCTCGAAGGAGCTGGCTTCAGGCTTGGGCCATGAAGGGCTTTTGTTTATCCTTCATGGATACCTGCAATTTTTCCATTCATTGAGCTCAGAAAGTCCTGATCCGGGGGTCTGTGAGAAAACTACAGTTCTGAGCCCAGTGCAGGCTTGAAGCATTCCTACCCCATGTGTGTTGGCAGAGGACTTATGAGCCATTGGACAGGAACCTGAGTCCTGGCCCTCAGGCTGGACGCCCTCCAGCCACCCCAGCCAGGAGACATTTGTGGCCTCGTTTCTACTTCAGTGCTCTCACTCCCGATCCTCACTGCCTGAGCAAACCCTGGCCCCATCCTGCTCCGTCCTCCTCTGCCTTCCACCACACTGTGTCCCATCAGCCTGTTCTGTCTGGGGTACCCACTCATGGGACCAGTCTGGGACTGAGGCAAACTTTTGTGGCTCCAGTCCCCACCCTGTTTTGTGCAGAGTCATGTCACTGCGTGCGTATTTTCCTGAGAAGATCCCAGCTTTCACTTGATTCTTAGGGTAGCCCGACCCCTGTGCAACTGGAAAGGTACGGCTTTGCCACCCAGGACCCACTTCCTATGCCCATGCACTGTGTTTGGTTTTGAGGTAGGGTCCTTCTGTAGCTCTTGCTGAGTGATGGAATTACAGACAGTGCCCACCACACTGGCATGTAACTAACCCAGGTTTTCATGGTTTGTTTTGTGTGTGTATGTGTTGGATTGAGTTGAATTGAGGGTCTTATACTGAGTTCTACCAGCATAAGCTCTTAGCAGTGAGATTCTTGAGGGGCCATCACGTAGCCAGGAGAGAGATGACGGAAGTCGAGGGAGAGACACCATCCCACCTACAACAAACCCAAGTCCTCAGCACTTGAGACAGTGGCACAGGTTACTAGTCAGCAGCAGCTGCCTTCATCAGGAGTGAGGAAAGATTACCAGGGCTGGCTTTTGGATTGGTACATGAGAAGAAGGCCATTCTGGCTAAGGGGACATGCACAGGTTCATGGGGGCTGACAGGTGAGGTGCCAAGCAGCCAGAGGGATTTGAGATGGAGACCAAGATGGAGCCAGGGTGTAGGAAGCCTTAAATGGCAGGTTAAGGTATCTGACTTCTAGGAACCACTGTTCCTAAGCTAAGAAGGTTCCATGCTGTGGGAAGGTCACAGCTGAGAGAGGGTGCTGTGGTTGAAAGCAGGAAGGAATAAGAGTATTGAAGAGTCAGAGGAGAGTACATGGTCCCGAGGGGTGGCAAGGACATGAGGCCAGTCCCATGGAAGGCATTCCCTGCTCTGGGACCTGGCTGTTACCTAAGACCATGGGCTCTGGTAGAGGCCATCTCTCTGCTCTTCCTGCTGGCCCTGTTTTCTGAGTTGTGAAAGCCCATGGCCTCCTTGACCTGGTTCTATCTATCAGCCTTCCAGGTGCTTCTGTTCACAGGCCCAGATTGGTTGTTCTTCATGCCAACTCTGTTCTTTATGACTGCAGGGCCAGCTTCTTCTACTCTGCTTGTCACAGCACCTCTCAATCCATCCCATCCCGTGAGCAGACCTATGTCTGCTCTTCTCTCCCTCGCAGGCCTATACACCGAGTAGGGTGACAGCCCCAGGAGGGCATCACTTTGCTGCCACTGGCATCTAGTCCAGCTCTGTACTACCAGGAGCTCTCATTTGGAGATGTCTTCAGCTCCTTGTAGTACATTGAAAACTAAGGTCAAGGTTCTGCATAAAAGGTCTCAGATCCCACAGGCTCCCTCTACCTGGTCTGGTTCTGTCTCACAGGCCGTAGGGTTTTGTCCACTGGACAGTGGGGAAGGCTGGGGCTGGGGATGAGAAGAGAGACCTTGATCAGACTGCTATGGGAAAGTGTGGACAGGCTCAAGAAAACATCAGCTGAAGCGCCTGGTGGGTCATCTGACTTCTTCAACAGCTACCCTGGAGCAAAGCCCTGAGGAACCCTGATCCTACTTCATGTAGCCTCTGACACCCACACCTGCCTACCTCAGACTAGCACTCTCTGCCTGCCCATAGGAGATGCCATTCTGCTGCCAGCCCGTGCCTCCCTTGTCACATTGAGGTTAGCCTCACTCAATACCTTGGGCTGTCTGGAAACAGATTTCTATCTGCTCTGGAAAAGGTGACCTGTCTGCTGTGACTTAGCTACTGCCTTCCTTACCTCAAGGCTTCTGATTTCTGGCAAGGATAGGGACCCAGGCCAGTTTATGTTTTCAGAAATGGAGGAAAGACAATAGTTAAGGTGTCTGTGCAAGAGGAGAAGAGTGGCCTTGAGGCCAGGCCTAGGGCCAGTCCAGGATGCAGGATGAGTGTAGAAAGAACTGCAGCATCCAAAAGGCCTGCGTTCAAATCTTCCCACCCTTTATTTACCACTTACCGCTGTGTGACCTTGAGTAAGTCACTTACCCTCTTGAAACCTTGATTTCTTTCTCTAGAAAATCCTACCTGGGGTTGCACAGGGATAAAGTGTGCAAATATAACTACAAGGCTAATGCAGTATGTTGTTATCTTGGACAGGACAGATTCTCAGAAGCAGGTGAGCTGAGATTGACATCTTGGCTGTTTGGCTCTTTCCCTTGGTCTCTTCCTCATAGACAGAATGGGAGAGCAAGAGCATAGAGGCTCAGAGCTCCCAACAATGGGGAATTGTTGCTCCTCCATGGAATGCTGTGAGGATAGCCCCCGCTGTCCCCTGGGCCTGCAAAGTCTGAGGCCCAGGCAGTATCCTTCCTTTGGGGCCTGTGACCCTGGGCCTATTTGCATGGGGTTTATAAATACTGGGCACACCTTGCATTTGTGTTCTGCTCACCCCTAGTCTTCCCACCACTGCACAGACACAGCAGCCTGTGGGCAGACCGATTTCCCTGTGCAGATGGGCACTGT
Source organism: Alexandromys fortis (assembly GCF_014885135.2). Taxonomy (NCBI): domain Eukaryota; kingdom Metazoa; phylum Chordata; class Mammalia; order Rodentia; family Cricetidae; genus Alexandromys; species Alexandromys fortis. The sequence continues at coordinate 2,463,976 of NW_026067980.1, forward strand.
TGCCCAGAGCCTCTCTCAGATTCACCCTGAGATGGCAGCAGATGCTAGCTTGTTTCCCTTCTAAGGTCTGGATACTCCAAATGAGAGCCAAATGGGCATTAGCACTGGCAGGTGCCTTTGCCTTCATTTTTGTCCCAGAAACTTGGGGCAAGGTGATTTGACTCCTGAATGACTCTTGGGTAGTCCATGGCAGCCCACAAAGACCACGACTCCCCAGTGCTGGTAGCACTGTGGCCTGGATGCAGGTTCAGGGCTGGGGCCCAGACCTGCTGTGGTTGTGGTTTTCCCTCCAGTGGCTTGTAACAGTAAGCTGTGATGAGTGGGAACTGAAGTACAGACCTCAAGGGCAGCCCACGGGTCAGCTCCTGCATCACCCTCCTGTGATGCTCTGATTCTTTGTCTTCCACACAGCTCTGTGAGCCCAGGGCAAGCTAGGAGCAAGGAAAGCCTTGGGCCTGCTGGCAGAGCTAGACACCAGGGGGAGCTGTGGGAGAGGCTGGCCAGCAAGTTTGTGGAGGGCCAGTGCAGGATCAGTTGCCACATGCTCCTGCAGACATGATTTTCCATCTCAGAATTGGGGACACAGAAGAGACCCAGTAGGGTACATGAGCAGACTTAGAGAGGGTGTCCCGTAGGGCATGGGGGTAGCATTAACAAAGGGGCGTGTCTAGGGCCTGTCGGGCTGATGCTCTTATCCTAGTGGGCTTCTCATGAGCACAACCTAGAGACCAGGGACAGCCCTCACCTGGAGTAGGAGGCTGCAGAAACTCAGAAGGCCTGCATAGCCACACAGCCAAGACAGCACTGGTGTAAAGGACCTGTGTCTAGCCAGCCTTACCATTTGCCACTGGGATGGCTCTAATCTCATGTCCCTGAGGAGCCTAAGCCCCTTCTCTTATTTTTTCTATGCCTGTTCAGCTTTACCCTCTGAAGTACGAAGCCAGCTGCTCACTACCCTGCCTTCTTCCTGGTGATCTCACTGAGACTTGGGCCTGCTGTTATTTGGCCTTTGGTACGTGGCCTACAGCAAGTGTGTGCTAGGAGGGGCCCTGTTTCTTACTTCAGACCCTGAAAGCACTCACTGGGGCACTTGATGCCTTAGACTCTGAGGTCAGTAGGAGGTCCAAGATGTCTTTTTTCCTTGGGGATTTGGGGCATCTGTCCAAAATTCCTACATGTGACCAATGCCAGTCCTCTGTATCTTGCTTTTCACGCCACCATTTACTGACCTCCCATTGTATTTTATTCCCACAGGGTCTCACACATGCACTCACTTCTATGACTGTCCTTGTGCTGGTTAGTTTTTTGTGAGCTTAACCCAAGCTGGGGGGGACCCCTGAGAAAACACCTCCATCAGATTGGCCTACAGGCAAGTCTGTAGAGCATTTTCTTGATGGATGTGGGAGAGCTCAGTTGACTGCAGGCAGTGCCACTGCTGAGCAGGTGGTCCTGCGAGGTGTAAGAAAGGCAGCTGAGCTTGGTGTGGTGGCGCATGCCTTTAATCCCAGCACTCAGGCAGAGAAAGGTAGATCTCTGTGAGTTCGAGGCCAGCCTCTACAAAGCAAGTTCCAGGACAGGCTCCAAAGCTACATAGAGAAACCCTGTCTCTAAAAAGCAAAAAGACAAAACAAATAACAACAACAAAAAACAAAACTCAAGAAAGGCAGCTGATGGCATGTAAAGCAAGCCAGGAAACAGCTTGGTCTCCACACTCCTGCACTTTATGATGGACTGTAGACCGTAAGATGAAACAAGCTGCTTTGGTGGTGGTGTCTGCCCTAGCCACGGAGAATTCTGCACACTAGGGCCCTCTATTCTTGCTGATCTGTCGCCCTGCAAGCCCATGCTCATGCATACTCCAGGCCAGGAGCCCACAGCAGCTTCTCTTTTCTTCCCTCCGGTTCAGTGCTCAGCATTTGCCCACCTGCTGGTTTCAGGTCAGAGACTGGGGGCAGGGGCACAGGCTGAGACTGCACACCTGCTCTCCCTTTTACTGAGTAGGAGCCAGACCCAGGCAGCATTTGGTGGAAGCGGCCTCTTTAGTCTGTCTGCTCTGGCGTGGGCCCTAAACTCTGGCTGGGCACTCTGGGCTGGTCAATGTTTCCTGTTGAGCTCATCTGGACTGGGAGCTCTGGGCAGACCTGGCTGCTGCTCTGATTGCCCTGCTGAGGAGATGGAGGGAGCTGCCTCATGCTGGGCAACTGAGTTTTGGTGGTGGTTTTGTTTGTGGTGTGTGTGTGTGTGTGTAAGGGTATCCTGAGTCCATCTTTGTATATTATAGTCAACATTAAAATATAGTTTTAGATTTGGAAGAAAATGTGAAACTGCACCCCTTTCCCACATCCCCCCACCATGTCTCTTTCGTACCTCCTTACCTGCCTGGAAGGGATCTTGGTTGCTATCTCCATTCTCATTTTGAAAAGACAGGAAATCTAAATAGGTAGGAGGCATGTGACCCAAGGGGCTTGTGTTCAGAAGGGTGCGGTGTGCTGAACCAAGTCAGGGTAGAGTTGGTAGAGCCTTCTAGTCTGGCTCAGCCTGGGTCTCAGTTTACCCATCTTAAGAGTAGGGTTCCTTGGTTGCTGAAGCAGGACTCAGTTTGGCCACGCTTCTTTGCTTGAGTGGTTATGAGCAAAAGCAGCAGAGAATCAAGAGGACTTTCATGAGCCCAGCTGAGAAGAAGGCACTGCTGACACTGTGGGGGGCCCAGCACATACTGGATCCCTGACCTGCGTAGGCGCCTGACCGTGAGAGGGGCACTCAGTGACTTCCCACATGATTGCGTCAGGATCACAGACTCAGATGTCTCCAGGGTCCATTTCAGGAATGGGGACAGCACCCTGGCCTGGCAGACTGACAAAATAGCAGTCACCATAGTGGCTGTCACCCAGTGGGTCTGGTGTCCCACCTTTTAGTTTTTTTTTTTTTTTTTTTTTTTTTGGTTTTTCGAGACAGGGTTTCTCTGTGGTTTTGGAGCCTGTCCTGGAACTAGCTCTTGTAGACCAGGCTGGTCTCGAACTCACAGAGATCCGCCTGCCTCTGCCTCCCAAGTGCTGGGATTAAAGACGTGTGCCACCATCGCCCGGCCTTTCTTAAATATTTATTTATCTATCTATCTATCTATCTATCTATCTATCTATCTATCTATCTATCTATCTATTTATTTATTTATTATGTATACTATGTTCTGTCTGTATGCCTGAAGGCCAGAAGAGGGCGCCAGACCTCTTTACAGATGGTTATGACCCACCATGTGGTTGCTGGGAATTGAACTCAGGACCTTTGGAAGAGCAGGCAATGCTCTTAACCACTGAGCCATCTCTCCAGCCCCCCACCTTTTAGTTTTACCAGGGTGTCTCACATCCAGACTTAACGTTAGACTGCCCAGCTTTCCCATTGGCACTATTTATTGCATTTGGTGTACCATGTGGGCAGTTCAGGTGGTGTGAGCTCTGTGGAACGTGGGTGCCTGTGTATCTCCAGCAGTGGTCTCCACTGCCTCTGCTCTACATGATCCATCATGTGCACAATCTCCCTGCAGGCTTCATCATGGCGCCATTCCTGCGCATCTCCTTCAACTCCTATGAGCTGGGCTCGCTGCAGACAGAGGATGAGGCAAGCCAGCCTTTCTGTGCTGTGAAGATGAAGGAGGCACTCAGCACAGGTAGTGTTGGAAGCTAGTCCCTAGAGAGACATGGGACCTTCTCGCCTAGATTCTTCTTATCTCTCTGACCTACCCAGCTGAGGACCAGAAAGACAGAAGCAACCCAGTTCTCTCCAGGGTTTGAAACTGGTTGAATTGAGCCTCCTATGTCTTAGGTTTCAACCCACGATTTCCACATGTCTGCTGGGGCTAGGCCCTGAGTTGGACACTGTGGCTATTGTGTTCCAGAACTGACTTGGCTTTGCCCTCTTCCAACAGGGATAGGTGGGCAGGTCACAGGAGATGAGACATCCCCCTCCCACCTCTGAGGGAACCTGGGGTCAGGGTGGCTTACAGGGGATGCTTCCTTCACTCTGGTCTCACCTTCTGCTCCCTGCCGGCTACTGTCTACACCCATTAGGTTCTAGCTGAGCTGCTTCTTCCTCCAGGAAGTCTCTGAATATCAGGGTCACTTGATGGCAGGAAGGTTTAGAAACACTGTCACTGTCTTTGTCCTCAATCCCGTCATGGCTGTGGCTTAGTGGTTACCTGAGGAATATTGACCCATGTCTCTGTCTGGGACTCGTGACAAGGCCAGGCCATGTTCCTTGCCACCAGTCCTTGGCTGTCATGTGGCCACACTTCCATGTGTTCACTGGGTAACAGAAAGAGAGGCTGAAATGGAGGTGGAGCAAAGGGTTACAGGGGAGGGAAAAGCAGGAGTGAAGCACTGAGGGTGGGCTGCCAGAATGCCCTGCGGGCTTGCTCAAGAGTCAGAGCAGACCCTCAGAACTGGGGAGAGAGTAGGTTGTGTGACAATGAGGGATAAGGAGGGAAGGAAGAACTTGAGTCCTAGCCTGATGTCGTCTGTCTGGCCCTGGTTGCAGAGCGAGGGAAGACCTTGGTACAGAAGAAGCCCACCATGTATCCTGAGTGGAAGTCAACATTCGATGCCCACATTTACGAGGGCCGTGTCATCCAGATTGTGCTGATGAGGGCAGCTGAAGACCCACTGTCTGAGGTGACTGTGGGCGTGTCAGTACTGGCTGAGCGCTGCAAGAAGAACAATGGCAAGGCGGAGTTCTGGGTGAGAGGGTCACGTGCTGTGGTCCTGCATGTGCATGTGTGCTTGTGGGGTAAAACTTGGTGAGTGGGCACACCTCAGTACCAGTTACCAGTACGACTCTCTAGCCCTGATGTAACAGGTCCTCAACCCCGAGCCTCTATACTTCCATTAAAAGGAGTAAAGACATCCCACCTCTGGGTCCCTTTGCGGAACGAGCACTAGTCTACAGTGCTTTATTGCAAGTCAGCTGTGCTGTTCTGACTTCATAATCCTATGTCCTTGGGAGGCTGAGGCAGGATGGTCACAGCTTTAAGACCTGGTGGGTAACCTAATGAGATCCTGTCTCAAAATTTAAAAATGTAAAATTAGACTTGGGGATTACCTCAGTGGCAGAATGCTTGTCTAGCACGCACAAAACCATAGATTCAGTCTCCAGCAGCGCCAAGTATGGAGACACTGCAGAATGTGACACCTTGTAGGCGCTGAGGGAAATTATCGTGACTACTGTGACTATTTTCCCCCCCTGTTGATTTTGGAAAGGTAGGATATGCACTGTAAAGTGATGTGCTCCCACTCAACGCCAGGCCCTGAACTCAGAGGTACCTGTTGTTTTATTTGGGAGTGTTTTAAAGATATTATTGAGATGGATCAGAGGTCCTGAGTTCAATTCCCAACAACCACATGGTGGTTCACAACCATCTGTAATGAGCTCTGGTGTCCCCTTCTGGTGTACAGGTACATGCAGGAAGAATACTCTACACATAATAAATACATCTTAAAAACAAAGATATTACAAGTCTAGCCAGGCATGGGACCAACATCATGCTACTTAGCAATAAAGAGATGAGAGAAGAAAGCCGGCAGCTTGCCTAACTCACCTGCTCTAGCTGGGACTCTAGACACGTGCATCTGTCTAGTATTCTGTCTGGTTTTCTTGGTGGCAGTAGAATGCCAGTGCCAATACAATCCTGTAGGCTTCTGCAGCCAAACTAAAAGGCTTAGTGACCATTGGAAGCACTGGTCAGCCTTCAGTGAGGAATGAAGACACTCAGATGGAAGAGAGAGTGCTCAGATTCTTAGCCAGTTAGTCAGAGACACGGGAGCCCATGGGCATGTGCTCTCCCTGAGGAAATACCCCTGGAATAGAGGCATAGGCCCTTCCTTGTAGATGGTCTGGGCTAGTGCAGAACCTGTCCCAGAGTGCAGTGTGTGTGTTTCAGGCATGGTGGTGTGATGTCTGCATGTGCATAGGGGGATGGGGTGGGAGTTTCCCTCCATGCTGCTCTGGACCACATGGCTAACAGGGTGTGGGCTGAATCCTTTCACTTCCCCAAATGTAATAATACCCTGGGTGCAGAGTGGGGCGGGGCTTGGGCGGGGGCGGGGCCCCACCCTCTCCTCCCTGCCCACCCTCTCTTCCCTGGCCACTGCCTGGCCAGGCTTTAGGGCCCCCCTTGGCCTTGGGGGAGGCCTTGGGGTGGGTTCTGAGTCTCACCTAGGCCAGGCCCACCCTCACTGATTTGACATCCCCCTCCCACCCCTGCAGCTGGACCTGCAGCCTCAGGCCAAGGTGCTGATGTCTGTGCAGTATTTCCTGGAGGATGGGGGTAAGACCCCCCACCTGGGCAGGGGCAAGCACATTTGCCAGGTCAGGGGAAAACTTTGCACTGGTACCTAAGGAAGCAACTCCCATGGGGATATGTTGGGACCATCTTGGGAGGTTTGCAGGGGGAGCGACTTTCATGAACCCTGGGGCTGACTTCACCCTATGGCTTACAGATTGCAAACAGTCTATGCGTAGTGAGGAGGAGGCCAAGTTCCCAACCATGAACCGCCGTGGAGCCATTAAACAGGCCAAAATCCACTACATTAAGAACCATGAATTCATCGCCACCTTCTTTGGGCAACCCACCTTCTGCTCTGTGTGTAAAGAGTTTGTCTGGTGAGGGTGGCAACACCTGCTGGGGTGGCCCAGGAGGGAAGGGACTGCTTATCTTCACTAGAGTATCTACCTTCACTCACTCTTCTGGGCTTTGCCTTCCAGGGGCCTCAACAAGCAAGGCTACAAATGCAGACGTAAGTCTCTCAATGCATGCGTGTGTGTGCTTAAGCGCGTGCTGTTGTTTGTATCCCTGGGTCTGGATGGCATGTCTGGACAAGAGCCCTGTGTACATGAGTGTGTGTGCTTGAGTCGGTGAGTGCCAGGCTGGCTTGTTGCAGCTTGCCAAAGCCAGTTCTGTGCATTCCTTCCCAACTCTGTGCAGGTTCTCAGGTTGTTTCCAAAAATAGACTATTGTAGAATTTACACAGAAACCAACCCCAAACCAGCCACGGGCACACACGAGGTCTCTATCCTCAGGGGTGGATGTGAGATCTTCACTAGCACTCCCCTGACTTTGTGTGCTTGTGGATGCAAGTATCTCTGATGCACAGGTGTGAACACACCTTTCACCATGACACACAGTGTGGAGCAGGCTTTGCAGGCTGCAGGTGTGGGCAAGCATAAGCTGCTCTACCATTTGTTCACTGCGAGGTCAAGTTCTTCACACTGACTAGGTGTCTCTGTTTCCTTGTCCATAAGCTAGGCTTAATAGATCCAAGTGTGAAGGTCCACTGGGATGGAATATGTAAGCTATGTTTTAAGGGCTTAGCAGGTGGTGAGCATTTAATAAAAGAAGCCTGTTGTTGTGATTATGCAAGCTTTGTATGCATGTACAGGTGTCTTTGTACTGGTGCATGTCATGTGTTCATGTAAAGGAGAGTTTACTTACTAGCTGTTTACTATCTTGAAATAAAGAAATGGGAAAGAGAGGCTCTCCGGCCCCTATACATCCTCCCTTCTGCCCACCCCCCACCCCACCCTAGGAGCCCTTGAGCCTTCTCTATTTTCTACAGCCCTTTAGATTGACCCATCTCTTGCCCCATGCCTTCCAGGCCCTTTCTGGAAGGGCTGGCAGGAGGAGGGAAAAATGAAGCCCTGAGCTGAGGCCTGTGTAGGGTGAGGGTGTGGGCGGCCAGTGAGAAGGCTGGCTTTGTGCAGAGGGCTGAGCTTGGCCAGCAGTGCCAGCTCAGACTCTGCCTCTCTTGGTAACCCCCCTTTCCCTGTCCCGGGCCTGCGCCCCTTCAAGAATGCAACGCTGCCATCCACAAGAAATGCATTGACAAGATCATCGGCCGCTGCACTGGCACTGCTGCCAATAGCCGGGACACCATCGTGAGCTGGGCCCTTGGGGTCGGGGGATTGGCTAGATAGGAGGCTGTGGGTGCCCTAGCCTTCCTTTCCTTTTTGGGCCTTTGGGTTTCCCAGACCTTTGTGGAACTCTGTTATGAATCTGGTACAGGGTTGGGGGAGAACTGGCATGTGACCCCTGACCTGTAATACCCTTCCCCTCCAGTTCCAGAAAGAACGCTTCAACATTGACATGCCACACCGGTTCAAGGTTTACAACTACATGAGCCCCACCTTCTGTGACCACTGTGGCAGCTTGCTCTGGGGACTGGTGAAGCAGGGGTTAAAGTGTGAAGGTGTGTGCTACCCAGATCCCAGCTACCCCCAACCTCCTAAGCCCCAGCACCCACCATGATACCTTCACCCCTTTCCCTGATACTTCAAAGGACTCTCATCTGTCCACACTTCATTTGGGGTGAACCCTTCATTTAGGAGGAACCCCTCCCCACTGCCCTTCAAGTCTCCATCCTGAGCTTTATCCTCAAGTGTGCATTTAGGGACTCACTGAGGAGAAGTCACTGGAAGTTCTTAACCAAGGCTTGCCACACACTAGCAGGCCCTGCTCCTGGGCTCCCTTGTCCCAGGCTTCCCTTTAAGAGAGTCTCAAGGTCCTGAGGAAAGCGGCCTATCTTGCTTGTCCCAGATGTTAAAGGGATTATAACTAGCTTCCATTCTCTCTCCCTCGCTATCCCCTCCTCTTCCTCCCCTCTCCCTCTCTTTCTCCCCCTTTTCTCTCCTTCACACCCTTTCTCTTTTTTCCCCCTTCTCTTTCTCCCTTCCTGCCTCCCTACTCCTTTCTTTTCCCCCCATCTCTCTCCTCTCTTTCTCTGACCGGGATCTCTGGAGCCCAGGCTAATCTGCAACTGTATAGCTGAAGCTTGCCTCAAATGCAGAACAGTCTTGCTATCTCAGCTTCCCAATTGCTGGGATTATGGGTGTGAGTTACTGCATCCAGATATTTTCTTTATCTTTACTTAAACCATGAAATATTCAGAATGCTCATAATGGCTTCAGATGTTCTCATCCCTGAAAGGAAGTTCAGAAGTCCAAAAGTTCTTCTGTCTCCTCCCCTCCCTGCCCCCTCCCTTTTCTCTTCCTCCCTGCCCATTTCTGAGACCTAACACTGGTTGCTCTGCTTCTGTCTCTTACAGATTGTGGCATGAATGTGCACCATAAGTGCCGAGAGAAGGTGGCCAACTTGTGTGGCATCAACCAGAAGCTCTTGGCTGAGGCCTTGAACCAAGTGAGCCAGGTAGGCAGGGGCATTAGGGTCTGGACCTAGGGTGATGCAAGCAGAGGCTCTCAGGGCTCACAGAATGCCTGAGAACCCTAAGGTGAGGCTTCTGTAAGGTGAATTTAGGTAACAGAGAGGTGGCCTTATCATCTTGGGAAATTCCTCATTCAGGCAGTTCTTTACATGAGGGGAGACAGTGACTACAGAGCTGAGCATTGGGACATTCTGAACAAGAACAGGGTCTGTGTTACATATGTGTCATATATGGTATATTGTGTGGTGTAAGGTGTGTGTGTGTTTGTGTGTGGTATTTATTTGGTATGTAGTGTGTCCAGAGTGTGTTATCTATGAGTGGGTGGTATATAGAGTATGTGGTGTGTATATACATATGCTGTATGTGCATAGTGTATATGGTTTGTTTACATGGTGTGTGTGTATATGTTGTGTGTATGCAGTGTGAGATATGTGGGGGTGGGTGGTATGGCATGTGGCGTGTATGTTGTGCATACATGTCTATGTTGTATATGCATAGTGTATATGATGGGTGCACGTGTGTATGGAGTATGAATGCACAGTGTGCGGTATGTGTTGAGTATATAAGAAAGGGTTCTCATGATGTGTATGTATTTACCTATGACTGGAACTTAAGGGATAGTAAAACTTTAGAGTAAAATTCTAGAGCAGAAGTGAGTGACTAGCAGGAGGTTTCATGGGTAAAGGCTCTTTCCACTCAGCCTGACAGCCTGAGTTCCTGCTGCAGAACCTATAGACTAGGAGAGAAGCATCCCACAGGTTGTCCTGTGGCAATGCACATGTGCGTGTATGTGCTGCACGCATGCACAAATAGATGTAAAAAAATGTTTGAAAATAGGAGAGTAAACAATTTATTATTGCTTAGGAAGGTATGGTTCAGTCACTAAAATCCTGTGCCTATAATCTGTGCCTTTTAGATCGCAGGGCCAGGGGAAAGGAGGAGTATGTCTGGGAGTCCTGGGCTCTGCCCCTCTGACGCCATTGGGATTAAGGAGGGATTGTGATTGGGGATCCTCTCACTGGCCTAGCAGTTCTGACAGTGGTCTTACCAGTTGGCTTTCTTCTTATGCCCTTTCCCTAGAGATCTTCACGGAAGCTGGATTCAGGACCATCAGAGACTGTTGGAATATACCAGGGATTTGAGAAGAAGACAGGAGTCTCTGGAGATGATTCCCTAGGTGAAGCTGGGTCAAATACCCCCATTAAATCTCCCATTCCCCAACAGTGCAAAGAAAGGTGCCAGTCTTTCATACCGAGTGAGTCCTGAGATGAGGTACTGAGCCCCTTTCTCTCCAACTCCTTCCCCAGCTCACCCTTGGGATTCCAGTAAGTCTTTTTGTCTAGTAAGTTCTGGGAAGAGGTACCACCCACGGGGAGTGAGCCCCTTCTCTCCACTCTGAGACCCTTGCCTCGCCTACTCCTAACCCCTGGGAAGGGAGTCATGTATACTGAGACCTTAGTCTCTCCGTCTCTCTAACAGACAACAATGGGACCTATGGCAAGATCTGGGAGGGTAGCACCCGCTGCAACATTGATAACTTCACGTTCCACAAAGTGCTGGGCAAAGGCAGCTTTGGCAAGGTGAGAGCAGCCTGCGACCAGGGCTCAGGGCTTTCCTGTTGAGCACCAGAGGCTGGGTGCTGGTAACCTCAGGGCCGTTGCTCAACATCCTTCCCTTTGGTAGGTCCTGCTTGCAGAGCTAAAGGGCAAAGACCAATACTTCGCCATCAAATGCCTGAAGAAGGATGTGGTGTTGATCGACGATGATGTGGAGTGCACCATGGTAGAGAAGCGGGTGCTGGCGCTCGCCTGGGAGAATCCCTTTCTCACCCACCTCATCTGTACCTTCCAGACCAAGGTTTCTGGCCTTCCCATCGTTGCCTGTGCCTGACCAACTCTGTCTTCCCCCATGGCAGGGCTGTGTCTGTTGCAGTCACACCTCCTAAGTTGTTACCCTCAGCCCAGGTCCTATGTCCCCTACTTCCTGTGGGGGCTCCATGAGCTTTACCTCTGCTTACCCCCACCCCACTCCAGGACCACCTGTTCTTCGTGATGGAGTTCCTCAATGGGGGTGACCTGATGTACCACATTCAGGACAAAGGCCGCTTTGAACTCTACCGTGCTACGTATGTGAGGGCCCTGTGTGAGGAGAGGTCTAATGCCTCTTTGGCTGAGTCTGATGCCCTTTATCCTTCATTCCTTCCCCAGGAAAGGCTTGAGTCAGGACAGGGCTGGCACTGGGGACACTTGGGACACTGTGTGGGAAGCAAGGTCCTCTGGGCCCTTGTCCTCTCTTTAGGCCTCAGGCAAAACAGCAGAATGGATAGTGCCCTCTACAGACCCTGGTGTGTGGCTCCCAGACTACAATAGTAATGCCTTCGAGCCTATGCATACCCCTAAACTATTGGCATGTATTTGCACACTTGTGTCACAGAAATGCCCTCCTACCACAGAACATTGTCTAACTTTCCCTTCCAATCTGCTGCCTGGACTTCCAGCCTCCACTCACCTGATAAAGACTGTGCTTGTTTGGGTCCATGGTGTCAGTAGAGTTATTGATAGCATTTCCTGTCCTGGGGTGGGAGATGGGACTGGTGGGCAAAGGCCTGGATCCCTGTCTCTTCCTTAGGTTTTATGCGGCCGAGATCATCTGTGGGCTACAGTTTCTACACAGCAAAGGTGTCATTTACAGGTATTGGTGGGATTAGGGCTCCTAGACTTCTGGGAAGGGTGGTGCCTAGCCTGATCACAGTTCCAACACTGCTTAGAGTGAGTGTTTGGCTGAGTATCTGCTTAAACCCCTAACTCGGTACAAGGATTTTTCTGCCCCTTCAGCTGAGGCGGAAGCAGCTCTAGGAGCTGGGAGCTCACTGTCCATATTCAGTGCTCTTGGAAGGGGGCAACCCTGCAGGCACAGAGTCTCCCTACTTTATGCTCAGCATATGCAGATGAGCCTGCATTCTGTATCTCTATGTGGGATGACATTAAACTATTTACCAGGCAGGAACTAACTGTGGAGCCAAGTTGTGTTTCTATACCTCTGTAATCCTAGCACTTGGGAGGCAGAAGCAGGCAGATATCTGTGAATTTGAGGCCAGCCTGGGCTATATAGGACATCCAGAGCTACATAATGAGACCTTGTCTGAAACAAAAAAGAATTAAAAATCAGCCTGGGCTGTATATTGATACCCTATCTCATAAAAGAAAAGAAAACCAACCAAACCAAGCCATGTGACAGTATGTATCAAATAGTGGTGCTAACCAGTTTTCTGGGGTGGGAGTGAGGAGCTGCAGAGATAACAATTTAGAGAACCTGCTTCCCTTGCAGGGTTGGGTTCTTGGCATCCATGTCCAGTGGCTCACAACTGCTTGTAGCTCTCATTCTAGGGATCTGATGCCCTCTTCTGGCCTCTGTGGGCACCTACACTCATGTGCACTTGCCCACCCACAGGCACACATACATAATGTGTAAATCAAAAATAACAATAGTAAATAAAAAGTGGGATGAGATACATACTCCAATTTGCTTGTCCATGCCTAGAATGACTGGAGGCTGTCTGGTGGCTGAAGTTCGGGATACACCTTGTGCTGTGTACATTCTATTACTGTTCCCATTCAGATGACTAATGGGGAAATCAACATGGTCCCTGCCCTTGTTGAGTCAGATAAACCAGAGCTGGGAAGGGGGTGGGACATACCTGCCAGCCAGTTAGGGGACAAGGGGCAAGTGGTGTCAGTACCTCTGAACTTCACTCAAGGCTTCAGGAAGTAGGATATCATGTGTCCCACATTTAGCATAGAGGGCTGCTGCCAGAAGGCACCTTTGTTTAGCATGCTGAACTCACCTTTCTCCTCTGTGTTCTCTATGCTCCAAGGAAAAGCTGTGGACTTGCAGGGCTGAAATCCAGCATATGGCAGCAAGGCTAGGGAGGATTAGAACTGGCACCCAGGGATATTCTGTCCCTTTTTTCCTCAGGGACCTCAAGCTGGACAATGTGATGCTGGACCGAGATGGCCACATCAAGATAGCTGATTTTGGGATGTGCAAAGAGAATATATTTGGGGAAAACCGGGCCAGCACCTTCTGTGGCACCCCTGACTACATCGCCCCTGAAGTGAGTAGATGTCTCTCACTCAACTATGCGTTTGACCTTGTGTAGTGATGAGGCAAGCAGGCCTGCTTTCTGTCCCACCCGCAGGGCTAGCTTTACACCCGAAATAACACACAAATTGTATTCATTTAAACACTGCCTGGTCATTAGTTTCAGCCTCTTACTGGCTAACTCTCACATCTTGATTAACCCACATCTATTAATGTGTGTAGCACCATGAGGTGGTGGCTTACAGGGAAGATTCTAACCTGCGTCCATCTTGGGAAAGGAGAGCTATAGTATCTGCCTCACTGCCTTCTTCCTCCCAGCATTCTGTTAGGTCGACTCTGGCTATCTAAGCTGCTGTCCTATCAAAAAGCCAAGGCAGTTTCTTTATTAACCAATGAAATAACACATAGACAGATGACCCTCCTCCATCAACCTTGGTAGGGTAGAGTCATGGAAGCTTCCCAATGAAGGCTGGTTCCCTACTCTGACCACTGTTACCCCCAGATCCTGCAGGGCCTGAAGTATACATTCTCTGTGGACTGGTGGTCCTTTGGGGTCCTCCTCTACGAGATGCTCATTGGTCAGTCGCCCTTCCATGGTGATGATGAGGATGAACTCTTTGAGTCTATCCGGGTGGACACGCCACACTATCCCCGCTGGATCACCAAGGAGTCCAAGGACATCATGGAGAAGGTAAGCCTGGCTAACACATGGCTTTGGGGTTCCAGGAGATCCTGTCTCTGGAATAGGGCTTCCCTCAAGCTCCATGCCTGACATATCCCACGTCTTGAACTGTCCTTGTTCCCAGGGCACTCTTTTCTAGGCCTCCTGTCTGGAATCAGCAGGGTGTAGTGACTAAGGGTTCGAAGGGAGACAGACAGACCTGAGGCTGAGTCTGGCTCTGTCTGTCTAGTGCTAGTGACCTTGGGTGGGTCACTTAACTTCCCTTTCTGCATCTTCAGACTTAGTAGCATCCTCAGAATTAGTAGAAGCACTAAAAACTGGGAACACTCAGCACCTGACTGACTACGAGTGTCAGTAAAACATAGAGCTTTAGCCTCAGCCCCAGAGTTCCTGGGCTGAGCCTGCCCGGCCTTGGAGCCCTTGATCTGCTAGCAGTTTGCAAAAGCTCCAGTTTCTCATGGCCTTGAGTCCTGACCGAGGCCCCTGTGGATTGCAGCTGTTCGAGAGGGAGCCAGTCAAGAGGCTGGGAATGACAGGAAACATCAGACTTCATCCCTTTTTCAAGACTATCAACTGGGTCCTGCTGGAGAAGAGGAAGGTGGAGCCACCCTTCAAGCCCAAAGTGGTATGACACCCACCCCTGTTCCAAGCCTGGTCCCGCCCTTGCCCTGCCCCCTTCCTGCAACATTCCCATACTTGCCCCTTTTCCTTTCCCAACAAACCAGCTTCCTGTTCTCCCCTGGCATGCTGTATCAAGCCTGTGCTCTCGCGTTCTCATAATCTCCCCAGTCCGACTCCAGCAGTCATTCACAGACATTTGGAACTGTGGACTCAGGGTCGTGAGCTGGAGAATATGCACTTAACCTAGTGTGTACAAAGCCATAGGTTTGATCCTCTGCACCACCAAATAAGAGGCAGAAACAGGCAGGCCTGATAGAGCATGCCTCTAATCCCAGTACTTGGGAGGCAGAAGCAGGAGAGTAACCACAAGTCTGAGGCCAGCCCAGTCTTCATAGTCACTTCTCAGCTGGACAGGAGTGTGCAGCGGAACCCTGTTTCAGAACAGCAACAAAGAAGTCGTGTAGTGGTGGCAGTAGTGGTGGTGGCAGGTCAGCCGGGGATGCATAGCGTGATCTTGTCCAAGAGGCCAGGGACCAGGAGACAGGACCTCACTGTATTGTTCAGTCTGACTCAGGCTGGCCTCTTACAGGTGCACACCACCATAAGTCAGCCACCTTGTAACTAAACTCAATACATTGTGCTTTGGAAACCATGTCTTGGCCACCACAGTTAGGGTTTCACCTCCATCCATCTACTTATGAATCACATCCATTTTCCAATTGATATTGGACGTGCTGAGTCCTTATTGGAGCAGAACGCTGTGCTGGGCTTTGGTGAAGTAAGAAAACACCCTAGTGCTGGAGGAGCCCCACCTGGTGACAGTCTGATACTGGAGATGTCACAGGGCACACATCTAGGGTTGCTTTGGGAGTGTATATCAGTAGGAGCCTGGGATGCAGGGAGCAGAGTGGTCTGAAAGACTGCTTGGAAGAACTGCTCTGTGTTAATAGGGCTTAGGATGTCTTCAGCTAGAGGGCATTCCTGGTAGTGAGCGATGATTCCATCAAGGTCCCAGGTCCTCAGAGGCCACTGGACTGGTTGGAATAGGGAGCGGATAGCACCTCTGGGAAGTTGGAACTTGCTGGTTGTGATGTTGTACATGTGTGATCCTAACACTCCGGCGGACACAGGAGGTTCTCAACTTGAAGCTAGAATACACAGCATGGTCCTGTCTTTTAAAAGAGAAGTTAGGGCACAGTATCCCTTTGTGATCACAGCGTCTTCTGCCTGCCTTTATCTTGCTTGCTTTCTGTCCTCTTCTGGGACACACTGTTCCCACTGGGCAGTCTCTGTGACATGCCCCACATTTGTGCTTTGAAGCAGCAGGCCACTTTCCTGTGTGGATCTTATATAAGTTCCTGTGTATATCTTATATTTCCTTTTGTGGATCTTATATTCAGAGGCTCCCGGAGCAGGGTGACAAGCTGGCCCAGCTCTTGCTACAGAGAGAAGTTTCTTCCTGCACACACTAGTCAGGTGTGATGCCCCACTGGGGGCAGGGCAGGCATGTGAGCAAGGCAGTGGGCTCTTGGCCCCAAGAGTGGGCCTAATAGGAATTGAGCCCAAGGGCTCTAGTGTAGCTAGAGCTCAGTGGCAGAGTGCTCACCTAGCATGTCAGTGTCCTCCCCAAATAAAGGTAAAAATAAAAAACAAAAGCCAGGCATGGTAGCACATAACTGTAATCCCAGCCCTTAGGGAGTGGAGGCAGAAAAATCATGGGTTCACCACACAGCAAGGCCTAACATCTCTGAGACTGTTTTCCTGCAAATAAAAGAGTAGCGTTTCTCTCTGGGACTGCGGTGTAGGGTAAGATGAAAAAAGGATGTAAACCCAGGGTTCCCCTAATCTACCACTTTTCAGAAGAAGCCAGAAATCTGAGTTTCCCTGTTAAAAATATTGTTTCGGAGTCTATCAAAGCCTAGCACTGAGGGCTAGGAATGTAACTCAGTCGTGAAGCACTTGCTACACGCACACGAGGCCCTGGATGTGATTCCCAACAATTTGCCAAACAAAACCAGTACTAGCTAAATGCTTGTGCCTTCTAGCTCAGTTTGGCCCGAGGGTCACCAGCGACCTATCTCATCCAATCCTTCGGGGCAGTGAATTAGGAACTTGTCTTATAAACAGCCAGAGAATAAATATTTAGAGCTTTGCGGGCCAGGCAGTCCCAGTGCAGCCATACTCCATGTGTTGACGAGTGTGGCTGTATAAAACTTGATTTGTGGACACAGAAATTTGCATTTGACTTCATTTTCATGTGACATTGGATATCCTTTTAATTTTTTTTCCCCTAACCGTTTAAAATCATAGAGGCTAGAGCTGGGAGTGGGGGTGCTTGGTGATGATGCCAGCACCTGGGAGGCTGAGGCAGGAGGATCATGAATTTGTAGGCAGCCTGGGCTACATGAGACTTTGTTTCAAAAACACCAAAACCAAAACCAACTAAACAAAAATAGCAAAAGCTATTCTTAGCTTATAGGCCCCTTTAAAAACAGAGCAGGAGACATGTGGCCCACAGGCTGAGTTCACCGGCTCCTGTCCTGAAGGGTGCCCCCTGTCTTTACTAACCCCGCGCTCCTCTCCCGCCTTCTTCATCCCTTGGGGAATTAGCAATACCCTATGGTGGGACTGCCCTCAGGCCACCAGTGATACCCTCTTTCCTGACTGAGTAGACTGCCCTGGCTTCCCTGACCAGGACCTCAGAGGCCTGGGTGCCTGTTGTGCCTGTGAGGGCAGACTTTGGAGATACCCTGGCGGTCACCCTCACCCTCTGCTGCCTTCCCTCACAGAAATCCCCCGCAGACTACAGCAACTTTGACCAAGAGTTCCTGAGTGAGAAACCCCGCCTCTCCTACAGTGACAAGAACCTCATCGACTCCATGGACCAGGCAGCCTTCCGTGGCTTCTCCTTCGTAAACCCCAAGTTTGAGCAACTCCTGGACAAGTGAGCTCCCCGACCTGCTTTACACGCCAGTAGAGCAGGCCAGTCTGCCCTAGTTCCGCATCCGCATGCCCGTGGACACCCACGGGTGACTGGGTGTTTGCTGCTGCTGCCTCCTCACCTCAGAGGGTTCGGCTCTTGTTGCCTGGGCTCCCAGTACTCCTTCTGTGAACTGTTTGTGAATTTGCTTTCCCTTTGCCGTCCGAGGGAAACTGTAAATCCTGTGTTTCATTACTTGAATGTAGTTATTGAAATATATATTATATATATGCACATATATATAATAAGCTGTATATATTGCTTAGTATAGAAAGCATGTAGGGGACTGGTAATGTGTTGACTTTTTTTAAAAAATAAAAAGCATGTATGTGTATGTATATGTTTATATACATACTTATACATATATATGTATGT
Organism: Alexandromys fortis; assembly: GCF_014885135.2. NCBI lineage: Eukaryota > Metazoa > Chordata > Mammalia > Rodentia > Cricetidae > Alexandromys > Alexandromys fortis. Next base: position 2,481,941 of record NW_026067980.1, read on the forward strand.
GTATATATATGTGACCAAAGGAAAAAGCACAAGCTATCTGAACCACAAGGTTTTTTTTGTGTATCTAAATAAACACTGAATGGTACCAACCTGGCTGTGGGGACATTTATGTCCCAGGAAGCTGGTAGCAGGTGCTCCTGTCACTTTTAACTGCAGTCACAGACTCCTGAGTCTTCATGCAAATATGTTTGTATTTAGGGGTTTCCTTATTCTTGAGGGCCGTGGGACTGCAGGAGCCCCAGATGTCTCTGTGGGGTGATGGTAGGAGGTGAGACTGGACAGAGAGGGTCAGCCCAGAAGTTGAGAGAAGCAGAAAGCCAGGTCTGAAAACTGGAGCCAAGGCTCTGAGTTGGGAATCTCAGGGCTGGAGTACGTGCATAGCGTGCGATAGAACTCTGGCTTCCAGCTGGCGCTCGATCACTGCTCGTGCACACACACTGTTGGTAGAGCACTTGCAAACATGCATGAAGCCTCATCTGCAGCAGTGCATAAACTCCACCTTTGGGAGGGGGAAGCAGGAAGATCAGGACTTCGGGTTCATTCTCAGCCACACAGTGAGTTTCAAGGCCAGTCTGGGCTATAAGAAACCCCGTTTCAAAAATAATTTTAAAAAGACTTAGAGGTTGCCCCCTATATTAGGCAGGAAGACAAAGAAAGGAAAAAGCTTTTAAGTATATCTGGATTCAAATCCCAAAGTAGCTATTCAGCAAAGATCATGACCCTTCATTGTTTTAAGTCTCAATTTATCTGTGAAATGGGATCAGGTCTCTTTTTGAGACAGGGTCTCTCTGTGTAGTCCTGACTGTCCTCAAGCTCGCTATGTAGACCAGGCTGGCCTCGAACTCAGAGATCTACCTGCCTCTGCTTCCCGAGTGCTGCTATTAAAGGTGTGTGCCATATGCCTAATTGTAACTGCACATCGTATTATTGCTTCTCTTCTTTGGGAGATGAGTCGGCCTCTAAATTCTAGAATGATTCCACAAGAGTTCTTGCCTACCTGGAGGAGGGGAGGGGAATGCCTGGATGGTGTGGCTGTGAGGGTTGCTCCAGTCTGCTGGGAGCACAGACTGCGCTGTCAGGGAAACGGGGCTGCCTGGGAACCAGCATGGCCTTGCTGTGCAGGGGCCCTGCCTGGGCTCTCTCCACCACCCCGTGCCTCCCATTGTACAAGCTACCAGTTTGTCCCTACCTCCCTTCCTGCCTGCTGCCTGGAGCACAGGTCTCAGACAGGGCCCTCCCTTGGGCCCCTCTGGTCTAACCCCTGGGGCCCAGCTGGCTCTTTGTCCTGGAGGTGGCTGAGGCAGTCCTAGTATCTGATTGGCTGGTCCAGTAGCCATGCTGCTGACTGCCAGCAGTTCATTCTTCTGGGCTGAGGTACAAATTTCCACAGCCTGGGAAGGCAGGATGGACTGGAACTGACCCAGGGAGAGGGCTGGAGTGTTGGAAGTGTTGTTCCATTCTCTCTCTCAGGAAACACTCCTGTCTCGCACTGTACCTGCCCCGGCCAGCCAGGACACAGGGAGCAGTGATACTCATTCTCCTTACACTCACAGACAATGTGACACGGGCTGTGATGGAGAACACTGGGATAACGGAAGCCTCGAGGAGGTGCTTAAGGTCCCCCGTCTCCTGCTGCCACTACAACATGAAAGGCCTCCAGAACCTCCATGAGGCCATGGGCAATGGCTATAGCCCAGGAGTGGTGGCGTTTATGTTTAGGGCCACCCGCCATCCTGCAGCTCCAAGTCAGACTTTTGTTCACAGCGTTGCATGCAAAGATGGGGTTCCTCCTCTGAAAGGAAGGGCTGAGTGGTTTATCAGCATCAGGGCAGGCACTGAGGAGAGGCTGGGACACAGTATATAAAAACCAAGGCTGAGGTTTGAGTTTCGCTGTGCTACCCACACACTGGGTCGTTCTTGCCAGTCCCAGTCTCCTCACCTGTGGAAGGGAACCACCAGTCTGGTGGAGCAGCCGGTTCGAGAAGCCTTGATCCAGGGCCAGTGACCGGTGGGTACAGCCTAGGTGGGAACCTTCCTCAGGAAGCCTGATTCCCTGTGGGAAGTGGCTCTCGGGGATGCTGTCACTGCCTGGTTACCTGGAAGGGCACATGTCTCTAGACCTGCTCCCAGCTTTTGAGTAGGTGTCAGGTCTGGCCTATGGCCTAAGGAAGTAACTTCTCAGGCTAGACCCAAAGCCACTTTTCCTGGCATCGAGGGGCCTGGAAGAAGGCAGGTTGCCCTGTTCCTTGCCAGGCGGGTAGGCAAGCAGCAGGAAACTCCATCCTCAGTGTACAGGAAAAGCAAGTACCCCACTCAGTGCGGGACAGACGAACACAAGATGCTCCGTAGCCTGGGGACAGGAGCACAGACGCCAAAGCCAAATTGTCTTGGTTTCAGTACTGTGGATCCCGGTGACCTCAACAGTGACTTAGTCTCCCAGAGCCCCACTTTGATTTCCTCCCCTGGAAAAAGGGACTGGTCACGATATTGCTGTTGACCGTGATGACACAGTGGTGTCATGTATTGCATAGACTCAGCTTAGTGACTGTTAGCCACTGTGCCCTGCCCTTCTACCCCATCCTGGCCTCCTAGGGTATCTGGCTAGACTGTAGGTAGCCACCCAGTCATCCAGTGCTCCCCCTTCAGACAGGGGTGCTCGAGAACCTTAGGCCCAGACATACTAGGATGCCACTTCTGCATGTGATACCCAGAGGAAACCAGAAGTGAGCAGAACTCTGGGCATTTGGGGAACTGTTTAAATATTTTCCTGACAGGTGCAGGGCCAAGAGGTTGCAAAAAGAGCTCAGTAGAAAACTCGTGTTTCGATGGGGTTCTTCTACCTTAGTGCTTCATGTGTCTGCTTTAAAACATATTTGTAGCCGGGCATGGTAACCCGTGCCTTTAACCCCGAATTCAAGGCTAGCCTGCCTGGTCTACAAAATGAGTTCCAGGGCAGCCAGAGCTGTTACTTAGAGAAACTCTGTCTCAAAACAACAAATACTGTTTTTAAGTGTGTGTGCACGCGCACACGTGTGTGTGTGTGTACACACATGCGTGTGTTAAGTGTAGGTACCCTCAGAGGCCAGGGGAGTCAGATCCTGTGGGTGGGGCTGGAATTACAGGAAGTTGTGAGCCACCTCTTTCAGGTGATGGAAACCAGACTCGGGTCCCCTGAACCAATGAGCCATCTTCCCAGCCCCAGATATACCTGCGTTTGCGGGCACTGGCATCTCGGGGTACAGGACAGAGCTATGGAAGAGAAAGACACCCAGGTGAGTGAATGAGTGTGTCGATGGATGGATGAAGGACCACCCGGACTCTGCCTGCTGGACCACCTGGAACTCCAGGGTCTGTCAGCAGTGCACAGTGATGAGGGGTATAGTCTCCGTGCCAAGTTCTGAGCGGGGGGGGGGGGGGG
>NW_026067980.1:2485419-2533917 GCF_014885135.2 Alexandromys fortis
AGCTGCCCGAGGCGGGGGGGGGGGGGGGGGGGGGGGGGGGGGGGGCTCAGTCCTGGCTGAACCGTGGGACCCAGTGCCCAGGTTGGTCAGCTTGAAGGAGGCCCTGACATCACATTTTAAAAGCTTTCCTGATATTTATGTGCATCAGGGCGGAGAGCCAGTTAGGCAAGGTGAGAATCCGCATGTTTCCTACATTTCCCATATTTCCACACCTTGGAAATCGAAGTCACCTTCCAGCATCGCCAAGCTAGCACTTGTGTGGAGGAGACTCGGCTCTCTGGCCTCTGGAGCACTGCCCTGTGTCTAGGACTGCAGACAGAAAAATTGGTGGGTCTGTGAAGTGGCCAGGGCTGCATCGCCCCCTAGTGGAGGCCATCTACCAGGCGCTGCAGGGAGCATGATGAACACTTTCTCACTTTGTTAGTCTCCAGCTGCTGGAGACCCGGAGGTATGGAGGCTATACCTCTTCTTCCATAAACAGCGACCTTTTTGTCCCAGAGAATAGTATCCATCCTAAAGTGGTAGCTGCATTCCCCAACACAGCCTTGTTGATGTATGAACAGCAGGTACAGTAGGGAGGGCCACATCTGCAGTAGGTCCTACTAAGAGGAACTAGGGTGTTATTCAGAATTTGCCAGGTAGGAAGGGCTCAGAGGGCTCCAGGACTTCCCACGGCTGTCTTACCTTAGCAGGACGGTCCTCTAGAGCTCTCCCAGGCACCTGCTTCCACTTTAGAATCATCAAATCTGGATGGGACCTCTGGATCCCTCCGCCCATGACGGTGCCCTGGGTGACTGCCTATGGGAGACCAGAGGCTGGAGGGCTGGGTCTGGTCTTCTGAATTCTGACCACCAACCAAAGAGGGAAGACATCACACGCAAGATCTGAAAACAAAGAAGGGGAATCAAGGACAAAGAAGGGTTTGTCCAAATGGGGATCCTGGCTAGAGTCACCATGACCCAGATGGCATCGGGCTTCTGAGGTCTGAGGTGTTCTCTGAGTCTCATTATCTGACTGACTTCAGCCCTCCACCGCTATAGCCTCTGTGATTCCAGTCTTTGAAACTTAATGTCTGTTCCTAAATCAGGCTTTTTAAGTGGGTCTTAAAAGACCCACGGTTTCTTCCCTCTGCCTGTGTTAAATACATACTCAGCTCTGACATTTGCTGCTCAGCCCACGTTAAGCGCTGCACAAAGGCCAAGGCCCTGTGGGAAAGAGCTCTTCTCTTCCGAAATGCCTGCTGGAGTCTGCCTTTCCTCTGATTTCACTTGGATAGTGCTGTGGGCGGTGCTGTGGGCAGTGACGGTGTGTGTGCTGTGTGCCTGAGTTCTTATCTTCCCTGGAAGAAGCAAGTGCCTGCTGTGTGCCAGGAGCTCGACAGGTGTCTCTCGGAGCCTTCACCCAGCAGATGTGAATGAACATGCTTAGCATGCGCTGTGCGTGGCCCGCAGGCTCCTGACAATGATACTATGTGAAGTACTGTTCTTCCCTGCACCGTGGCCTGTAATTAATCTTCACAGCAGCCCCTGCGGAGATGGGTGTTAAGCCCCACAGTTCACCAATGAGTCAGCAGAGGGTCTGAAGAGTGAAGAAGGTTTGCCCCATAGCTCTGGAAGGCTCCTTGGAGTCTGTGAGTTAGTTCCCTGGTCATGCTTTCTTTGGCAATGAACATAACTGCTCGCAGGCCACTGGGTTTGCTCAACACTAGTCAGAGGGAGAATGGGAAGATGCCCCTCCCTGGTCCACAGAGGCCCCAAGAAGAGAGAACATGAGCAGGAACTGCAGAGGATACCCAGGAGGGGACATAGACAGCGACGAGGGGACATAGACAACTACAAGGGGACATAGACAGCTTGGCTTGGCCCTGGAAAGCCCTTGAAGATTATAGATCCCCAGTGGATACCTTTGTGAATTCACAGATCGGTAACTGGAGCCAAAGGGGAAAGGGGTGGTGTTGGACCAGGTTTTCACAAGTAGTCACAGAGAAACTTTCAAAAGGGACAGTCAGCTATGTCCCCAACATACTACCTCCTGTAGATCAGAAGCCTGGCTCCTCCTTTCTGTCCTCCACAGATTCCCAGACAGCACAGTGAGCCTAGATCACAGCTAGAGGTAGATACTGTGTCCAGATGAGTTTGGGTAAGCAAGTGTGAGCACACTTCGGGGGTTGGTTCTCTCTACCATTTGGGTTCCAAGGATAGAACTCAGGTCATCAGTCTTGGTAGCAAGTACCCTTTATCTGCTGGGCCATCTTGCAGGCCCTATTTCTTTCTTTTTAAAATCTATTCTCTCTCTCTCTGTGTGTGTGTGTGTGTGTGTGTGTGTGTGTGTGTGTATGTGTGTGTACATATATGCCCATGGAGGCCAGAAGTGTGGCACTGGATCCCCTTGAGCTGCAGTAAGGTGTGGATAGTCTTAGTAGTGCCAGGAATCCTACAAGGTAGGGGGGCACATTCCAGGCACAACAATAGGGTAAGGAGTCCTGGATTGGGAGTCAGGAGTCTACAGCAGGGTCTTTCATCTTGCCATCCCCTTCTCCCCCACACCCGTGGACTCAGAGTCATCAGCTAGCTCAACAGTAGGAAAATAAGTGCCTGAGGCTTATAGGAATGGCAAACAGATCCCATGCGGCTTTAAATTATGAGAAAGAAAATTTGAATGTCAAATGTCCCAGTTCTTGGCACAATTTAAAATAAACTGATATGAACAGCGGTAGTTCCCACTGTCACAAAACTCCACCGCAAGTGGCAGCGGCAGTAAGAGCCAGCGATGCCTGCAGTGTGGCTCCTTCTCTGCCCTGGTTTGGTGTCATGACCCACACAAAACTCTTGTCCCTTCACTCTCAGGACTTTCTGCTCCTGTTCCAAGAGCGGTACGGCTGGGCAGTCAGGAGGCCTCCAGATCCCCTGCTTGGAGCATCCAGGGCCTGGAGACACAGGTCGCTACAGTGTTGCAGGCCTGGAGGCACAGGTCGCTACAGTGTTTCTTAAGTAGGTTTCTAAAGGCAGATCCTGCACTAGAAGATTCCCTGGCGCAGGAGGGGTCATGACCCTGAATTCTTGAGCAATTAGTAAGCACTAACTGTGTGTGAGGGAAATGGGCAGATAAGGAGCAGGCCTGGAGGTCTCGTGAAGATAAGGTTTTGTGAGCATGAAGATGTGCTAGCTTTTCTTGAGTGGGCACCAGCAACCAAGGAATGTTCCCTGGAAAAGGGTACAGCTTATTCCTCATACCCCCAAATAAGTAAGTCCCACAGTAGGATATGTTTTAAGTCGTGATAACACCAAGTGCTGGTGGGACGCAAAACACTGGGTCCCTGTTGGCATCAGTGGGAATAGAAATTGGCCTCATTTCCCACTGAAAGCAGTTTGGCATCAGTGCTGTAGCCCCCCAGTGACTCCATTCAGAGACAGTTTGGTGGTGGCCTAGAGCGCCTCACAGGCAAGAAATACTTGTGGCCAAATGTGTGTAAGGAAGCAATTTGAAATGACTGGAATGTCATCCACAGAAGACGCCTAGAACAAGGAGCACAGTGCATTCCCTATACAATACTGCTTCTTTCTATTTTGAGATCCAAGCACCAAGCCTCCTGTTTCAATTCCACTAACATTCCTAGCTTCTAGGAAAGGAGTCGTTTGTACCTGTAATCCAGGTACTGTGGGCCTCAGCCAGCCTGTACTACATGGTGAAACCATGTGACCAAAACCTAATCTCCAAAACACTTTATTTTATTATTTATTTTGGTTTTTTGAGGCAAGGTTTCTCTGTAGCTTTGGGACCTGTCCTGGATCTAGCTCTTGTAGACAAAGCTGGCCTCGAACTCACAGAGATCTGCCTGCCTCTGCCTCCTGAGTACTAGAATTAAAGGCGCTAGGCTTCCAAAACATTTTAAAAAGGGGTACAGGGAATAAAAAGGAAATAGAAGCCCTCTTTCCTCCTCTTCCTCTTGCTCCACCTCTTTTTTTCTAGAAGGATATCATTCAGTAGTGCAGGCTGACTTCAAACCCACGATCCTACTGCCTCAGCCTCCTGCATGCTGGGACTGCAGGTGCATGCCACTCCTTGCGACTTGTGATACCCTCTGCCTGGACCAATGCAGACTCTGAACCAGTTCAGGAGACTAGGGCTGCATGGGGATCCAGGCTCTACAGGTGAAGGGCCTGAGAGTCTGAGGGACCCTCATGACCTTGGCTTCCATCAGTAACGTTTTACTTATTAAAATCTGTGGTCTAGGGCATGGCTTCATGGTAGCTCACTTGAGCAAAGGCAAGTACTGGGTTCTAGTCTAGCAGAGTGGAACATGCAAGGGAAGATATTAGAATTTTACCTCGGAGCACAGCGGGGGTCTAGAAAGGCTTTAGTCTCTGTGCTTATGTTCAAGAGGGCTTGTGATTTAAAAGTGCTTTTAAAAGAACAGCTGTCCTAACTCTTGACCTGCCAGCTGGCTACCTGGGTCCTTTTATGATGGTTCTATACTCGGCGTTTTTGCTCTATGTCTTTCTTCTTTATGGATGTGACATTTCCAAGTTTTGAAACATTAAAAAAGAATGAGTAGGAAAGAGGCCGAGGTCAGGAAAGCAGCCAGGGGCAGAGAAGCTGCAGCAGCAGAGAGGCCTGGGGCCCATGGGTATAGAGTGTGGGGATGTGAATGCAAGATCCCTGAAGGCACATCCATCCTGGTGGCTGTCCCCATTGTTGAGGGGAGTACCGGCACCGAGAGCACAGGCCTGGCAGTCCTTTCAACCCTGGCCAGAGGGGAGCTGCCAGGTTTAAATTACCAGAGTGGTTTAACCAGCACCTAGGGTGGTAAGAGATGGGCATTGGGACCTGCAGGTGGTGGGAATTATGCCTGGACTCCCCACCCCCCCTTTTTTTTTTGGTTTTCTGAGACAGGGTTTCTCTGCATAACCCTAGCTGTCCTGGAACTAGCTCTGTAGACCAGGCTGGCCTCAAACTCACAGAGTTCAGCCTGCCTCTGCCTCCCAGGTGCTAGGATTAAAGGCGCGGGCGCCACCACTGCCTGGCCAAGTCTGACACTTCTGATTAGAGGAGTGACCATTTTTCATGGGAACTCAGCTTGGCCTCGTGCGTGACTTTTGCCCTGGGGACAGAGGACAAGCATGCTCCAGCCCTAGCTGTCCTCTGCCAGTTCAAAGGCCTCAGGGGTTCAGAAGAAAGCGAAGATTTCCTCAGAAAGCAAACAGTAAACTTCAGCCCAAGAGGCTACATGTAGCACAGTGCACTATGCGTCTGTGACCTTTCTGAGGCCGTGAGAAGAAAACGAACCCTGCACGGGCCTTCTCCACGTGCAGACGGACAGGGCCCAGACACTGGGGAGGTGGAGGCTCTTCCTGACCAATAAAAAAATTCTGCAAACTTTCAGATACTAAGAACTTATAAAGAAAGACTGTCCCGGATCAGGAAATAAAATACTGGAGATGTAATTGCAGCCCTCTGAACCTACTTGGAAACTCCTGCCCAGCTCCAGCCCATTTCCTCCTTCACCAAGAGCCTCCACCTACTTCTAGTTGTCCCCTAGGCCCCAGGCTTTCCCTAGCCTGACTTGTGTGACTTTTCCAGGATGTACAAACACGCACTCACCTCAGAACCCTGACAGACCAAAGAATGATTCCACCCAGGTCTACCCTGGTGAACTCGGGGGTTTATTGGGGTTACCACAGGAGCATGGTTACTCACCGTCAGCTGTCATCGGAATCTCTTCCGGATGATGACTCACCAGGCTGTGTCCCTGCAGTTGCCTACAGAGCAGCAGGTGACTGGGGGAAGAGCCACTCCCCTGCAGCCTAGCTCTGGGAGCTGCAGCCTAGCCTCATCTACAGAGCCAGACCAGGACACCCAGGACTGCCACGCACCGCGCCCCCGTGTCTGCGCTCTGTGCGCTGGCACCCAGTTATCGAGCTTCGGGCAAGGGGCTGGAGGTTAAAATACACAAACACACACAGACAGAGAGACAGTGACATGGGTCATCCTTGAATTCCCCAAGAATGCCCCCTTTGTTGTGTTCAGGGGCAGATTATATAGAGATAGCCACGCCCCAGCCAAACCCACCAGAAACCACTCTCCTGCCATCAGGAACTCCTGAAGGTCTCGTGCTCAGAGCAGCTGTAGGCACTCAAATCAGGAGAAAACAAGAAATACAGGATCTGGGGTCTCACTGCTCCCAACACAGGACCATACAGGAGTCCCTGTCTCAAAGATACAGAAAGTATTTTGGAACTGGAGATATGGGTCAGCTGTCTTCTGACCTCTGTGGGCACCAGAAGGACATATGGTACCACACATATACATGAACACAAAACACTCATACACACAAAATCAATCTGATAAAAATGGAGCTGAAGAGTTCGCTCCATGGCTAAGGACGCTTGCTGCTTCTGTAGCGGTTCGAGTCCCAGCAACCATCCAGTGCCTCACTGTCTGGAACTCTTCTGACCTTTGCAGGCACCAGGCACACGTGTGATACACATACGTACATACATACATGTAGGCAAAGCACTGATTCACATAAAGAAATCTTGACAATTTTAAAAGTCCCCACTCTAATGGCTTTTACTCTGGTCAGAGCTTATATTAGCACAGTTACAGAACATTTCTGTCCCCTAAATGGAAACCCATACCCTCCCACCATTGCTCCAAGCCCCTGCGCTCCCGGAACTAGGTGTCCACTGATGTCTTTTTCTCTGCAGACAGGCCTGTCTGGAACATCTCAGACCATTTTGTGTGCATGTGACTGGTTAAATATATCCCTCCCATAGTTATATGGTGTTCCATCATCTAAACTTACCATAGTTTATTTATTTAGTAAAAAGTGATGTGAAATTCTGCTTTCAGCCAAGATGAAATTAAAGAGATTATATTTACCTTCCTTCCTGGAATGAACAAACCAACAGACATGTAAAAGCCTGTAAAAGGGGCTGGAGAGATGGCTCAGTGGTTAAGAGCATTGCCTGCTCTTCCAGAGGTCCTGAGTTCAATTCCCAGCAACCACATGGTGACTCACAACCATCTGTAATAAGGTCTGGTGCCCTCTTCTGGCCTGTAGGCATATACACAGAATATTCTATACATAATAAATAAATATTTTTAAAAAGCCTGTAAAAGGGTATGAAACGACACTTCTAAGCACACACAGTGGTAGGCAACCAAGGCCAGGGTTATCCAAGACAGCAGAAACAAGCTTGTGACCAGACCAGCCTCACTGCTTGTCAGGGGCCTCAGGCTGTGGACAGGGAAGGGGACCACATGCAGCAGCGTAGATCCTCCAAGATGAGGATAAATGTGGACATCCAGGAGGCCAACGTGGATGCAAACCCAGGACCGTGACCACAGCGATCTCTCTGTGGAGACAAGAGAGCCATGGAGAGAGACAGATAAGCCGAGATGCCTCCAGAGGCCCGGCTTCAAATCCTCAGCGGAGAGTACTACGTGAGGCCAGGGAAGAGAGCCATCTGAATGAGTTGGGACAATCAGACCTCATGTGGGTCTGGGAGTGGAGCCTGATGCAGCATCCAGACTGGAAAGCCTTGTGATTCAAGGGTCATAGTGTACTGTACCCAGAGAGGTTTACTAGAGTAGCAGAATAAAAATTTACTCTAGGCTAGATATTGTTGTGGTCCTGCCTAATAAAACTTAGAAGAAAAACCCAAAGGTTTTTTTAGTTTCTCTTGGCTTAGTAGATGTTTTTTCAGAAATTTCATCTATACCTGAGAATGCCACAAACCAGATGTGGGACATCTTAGAGGTGTTCTCCCCTTCTACCTTTCCATGGGTTCTAGGAATTGAAACATGGGTAGTAAATGCCTTTATCCACTGAGTCACCGAGTCATCTCACCATACCTGATATTCTTTTTTTTTTAAAAAAGATTTATTTATTTATTATGTATACAACATTCTGCCTGCATGTGTGCCTGCAGGCCTGAAAAGGGCACTAGATCTCATTACATATGGTTGTGAGCCACCATATGATTGCTGGGAATTAAACTCAGGATGTCTGGAAGAGCAGCCAGTGCTCTTAACCCCTAAGCCATCTCTCCAGCCCCTTGACATTCTTTTAAAGATCACGTGTCATAAAATAATTCTCAAAGCCTGGTGTGGATTATACTACTGTAATTTCAGCATTTGGGAGCTGAAGGCAAGAGGATTTCCATAAATACATGGCTCAGATTACATAAGGAGACTCTAATATAAAACAAAACAAAGCCAACACCTCAAAATAAAACAAAAAAAAACAATTTGCAATAAATTTTAAGTATTCAGGTCACATGAAATATATTTTCTGACCACGTGGTATTGAATTGGTGGACAACATAGGAAGATCTCTGGAAAGTCACCGAATGTTTGCAAACTTAAATAATATAACTGCAAATAATCCATGAATAAAAGAAGAGATTAAAAATAGGAGCTCCTAGAGTAGAAGCAGCTAAAGTAGCAGCACAGGATAGATCATGTCTTAGTCAGGGTTTCTATAGCCGTGAAGAGACCCTATGACCACAGCAACTCTTATAAAGGAAAGCATTTAATTGGGGGTGGCTCGCTTACAGTTCAAAGGTTCAGTCTATTATCATCACGGCAAGGAGCATGACAGTGTGCAGGCAGACATGATGCTGGCTATGTCTTGATCAGAAGGCAACAGGAAATGGACTCCCATAACTGGGCAGTATCTTGAGCATAGGAAACCCCAAAGCCTGTCCCCACAGTGACACACTTCTTCCAACAAGGCCACACCCACTCCAACAAAACCACACCTCCTAATAGTGCCATTCTCCCTATAAGTTTATGGAGGCTAATTACATTCGAACTGCCACAGATGAGAAGAACAAATCCCCAGAAGGATGATTGCAGAAACTTACCCATGAAGAGGTAAAAAGACCAGGTAGTCCTACAGCTGAAAGAATTGATTCTGGGGATTGGACCTAAGGCCTCAAACATTCAAGGCAAGTCCTCTATCACTGAGCTATAACCCCAGGTCTTGAAATTAGAGAAGTCTATCAAGCATGTAAGGTGTGCTTACTTCAAGTGGTACATACATTAAAACTGGAATGCTCCAGAGAAGATTAGAGTGACAGGATGACATGGAAATTTATGAAGCATCTTTACTTTCTTCAGAAAGACAAACAGCACATGTTCTCTTGTATGTAGATTCGTGTGTGTGTGTGTGTGTGTGTGTGTGTGTGTGTGTGTGTAAAATGAAAGTGAAAGCTGGACAGTGTTAGAGGCGGGAATGCTGAAAGGAGAATGCATGCGATCAGACTATAATGATCTACTTACATGACAATATCATAACGATCCACTGCCTCATGAGCTTTGTTTAAATACTCATTTCATCTTTCGCGTGGGTATTCTGCCTGCGTGTATTTCTGTGAACCATGTGCATGGCATGTCTGTGGGGGCCAGGAGAAGGCATTGGACCTATGCAATAGAATACAGCTGGTTGTGAGCTGCTGTGTGGATGCTGGGAATTTAACCTCTAAAATTTAACCTACTTTATTTTCTATATGAACCAAAAATTATAATCATTTTAAAAATTAAGTAAGGGATAATACCAAGACTACAAATTAAATGATGTAAAAGGTTATTTTTAAACTACATTTTATAGAGTAAGAAGCAATATTTTCCTGTTGTATACATACAAATTATATATATATATAGTATATATATACAATTTTTTTTTGAGAGAGAGAGGTCTCACTAGGTGAGTCACACTGACTTTGAATTCAGAATCTTACTTCAACTTCCAGAGTGCCAAGATCACAGGTGTCACTGAGACAAGCTTTTTCTAAAAATATTTTTTATCTTTCACGTTTGTTTCTATTAGTAGTAGTATTAGTAGTATTGCGTGTGTGTTATGTATGATGTGTGTAGGGGTTCAAGAATATCATGGAGTGTGCATACACAGATTAGAGGAGTCCATGGGATCCTGGGATCAAACTCGGGTTATCAGGTTAGCTTAGCGAAGGTTGTTCTTCTCGAACAGCCATGCCGATCCCAGGGATGGAATTCGGGTCATCAAGCACAGTGGCTCCTATCTTTCCCTACCAAACCGTCATGTCGGCCCTCTGGCCAGTTCACTGATGGCATTGTCACCTTCTGTGGTCTCAGAGGTATTAGATGGGGCTACGTCTTGATTCCTATGTGGCCATTTTCCGCTGTTCCCATATTGGATGTACCTAGTTTTACACAGAGGGCAGCTATCCTGCTGTTCTTAGCAAAGCCATTCTCGGGCTAGCGGGGCTGACTGCTCTGGGATTAACCTGCTGTCTCAGCACTTGGCAGCTACTGCCCTCCCTAGCTTTCACCAGCAGCGGCTGCAGCAGAGCCAGCAGCGCCTCCTAGTGTCACGGCATTTGTCCAAACCTAGTTTTACTTTTATTGTTNTGTTTTTAACCATAAGAAAGTACTAAATTTTGCCATGTAATTTCTGTATCTCTTGGGATACTCATGTAGGTTTGTTCTTTAATTCTATACTTGTTTATTTGTTTGTTTTGCTTTGGGTTATTGTTTTTTCGTTTGTTTGTTTGAGACAGGATTTCTTTGTGTAACAGTCCTAGCTGTCCTGGAACTTTTTTTTTTTTTTCTTTTGGTTTTTCGAGACAGGGTTTCTCTGTGGCTTTGGAGCCTGCCCTGGAACTAGCTCTGTAGACCAGGGTGGTCTCGAACTCACAGAGATCTGCCTGCCTCTGCCTCCCGAGTGCTGGGATTAAAGGCGTGCGCCACCATCGCCTGGCTCTGGAACTCTTTGTAGACCAGGCTGGCCTCCAACAGGTAGAGATCCACCTGCCTCTGCCTTCCAAGTGCTGGGATTAAAGGTGTGCACACCACTGCCTGGAGATTGTTTGTTTTTTCTGTGTAAAAGCCCTGGCTGTCCTAGAATTTGCTCTGTATAGCAGGCTGCTCTCTAACTCATAGAGATCTACCTGCCTCTGTTGGGATTAAAGGTATGGGCCACCTATGGGCCACCGCACTTGGCTTAATTTTACTTTTAAAATAGCATTATAACAGGGGCAAAAGTCTCTTGTGGCTTTCATTTGCATTTTCCTTATTTTGAGACAGATAATAATTCAATTAATCTTTTAATTCTGTTCTGCTTTTTTTTTGGGGGGGGTGTTCAGAGCCAGGATCACATGATATAGCCCAGGCTAACGTCAAACTTAAAATCCTCTTGCCTCAGCCACCTGGATGCCCCAGTTTCTTTGAATGATGTGGTCCACTGTGGAGGAAGGAACGTCCATAGACACAGAACCAAGAGGAGTCATGGGTCAGTACATTCAGCACGCAGGCTGCTGGTGGGTGGAGACGCCTCTCCCATAAACTTCAGGTGCATTCTCGTGTTCTCAGCTTTGGGGTGGGTGGGGGCCAGAGGCCTCTCCGGTTAGTGATGCATTCTTAGCAAGTTTACCTACTAGTCACAATAATGTTAGGTAGCTGCAGAAGTTAAGCTAAGTAGTTGTCAAAGGGCCCAAGGCAGAATAAGAGCTGAAGGTAACTGTTCTGTTCATTTTTATTTTTATTATTTATTTATTTATTTCTGAGATGGTCTCTCTGTGTATGTAGATCTGGCTGTCCTGAACTTGCTCTGAAGATCAGGCTGGCCTCAAATTCACAGCTCTCAGAGATCTGTCTGCCTCTGCCTCAATTGCTGGATTTAAAGGCATTTACCACCATGCCCAGCTGGTAACTTTGTTCCTTTTTTGTTGGATTTTTATTTTTTGGAGATAGGGTTTCACTCTGTAGATCAGGCTGGCCTGGAACTCACAGAGGCGGAGAGAACTCAGTGCTTCTGCCTCCCGAATGCTGGGATTAAAGGGATTAAAGGCGTGTGGCAGTGGTTTTCAGTCTTTTGGACATGCAGCAAAAATGGAAAATTCTAGAAGTGTGGGCTATGGATATTTTGTTGTTAAAACTCTGTCAAATGTCCTTCCTCCATGGAAATAGGTGGAAAACCCTGACTGAGTATGGTCAGGTCTGAAGTCATGGCAGGGATCATGGTACATGATCATGTTCAACTCTGGGGACAGTCTCGCTGTTGAGTCTTGAACGGGGATGGAGGCAGAAGTGGACTTGGAGGCAGGGAAGGAAGGCGTGACTACTGATTTTGGAAATGATGGGATCTGGGCTTCGTTCTGCCCTGGGTTTGGGTCTATTAGGGGCAGTTAGGAGCCTGTTGATAAATTTCCCACTCCCTCTGGGTGTGTCTGGGGGAATGTATGAGTCACGCACATGTATGTACTCACCAGGGTGAGGGCACATGGGGAGGCCAGAGGTGGGTATCAGGTGTCTTCCCCAATCACTTCTCTACCTTACTTTTTGAGACAGAGTCTCTCGGTGAAACTGAAGTGGAATTTAAACTAGAATGGCTGGCCAGCAGCCACCCTCTGGCCCTGCCATCTCTACTCCCCAGTGCTGGGTTAGACACATGCCGCCTGGCCGTGTTGGGTTAGACACATGCTGCCGCCTGGCATTATTTGGGTTTTGGGGTCCCCATACACAACAAGCTCTTTAGCCTCTGAGTCCTCTCCCCAGCTTTTCCTTTTTTTTTTTTTTTTTTAAAAAGACTTATGGGCTGGAGAGATGGCTCAGTGGTTAAGAGCATTACCTGCTCTTCCAAAGGTCCTGAGTTCAATTCCCGGCAACCACATGGTGGCTCACAACCATCTGTAATGAGATCTGGTGCCCTCTGCTGGCCTGCAGACATACACAGACAGAATATTGTATACATAATAAATAAATATTTAAAGAAAAAAAGAGATTTATTTATTTATTATGAATACAACATGTATGCCTGCAGGCCAGAAGCGGGCACCAGATCTCATTACAGGTGGTTGTGAGGCACCATGTGGTTGTTGGGAATTGAACTCAGGACCTCTGGAAGAGCAGCCAGTGCTCTTAACCTCTGAGCCGTCTCTCCAGTCCCTCCCTTTCATGTCTGAAGACTCCTCCCTCTCCATTTCAACCCCAGATACTTTCCTTTTCCTCTTAAAACTGCAGGTTCCAGACTGGTCTTAGCCTGTGAGAAGATGGGCAAACCTGGAGATGGCCAGACTGGGAACGCTGTTTGGCCAGATGATAGCCTTCAAAATTCCTCTGCAGAAACCACTCTTCTTTGTTCTCATTCGTTCCTCTCCCCCACTGTATGCTCGTGACCCTTCCCTCCCCTTCCCTTTCTTCCCCCAGTTAGTTCTCACTTCCGCTTTTCTATTGCACCAATTCCATATTCTTCTCTATTTCCCACCCTCCCTTAAAAGCTGGTCCACTCTCACGGTCCCTTCTCTAGCTCACCGACCTATATATATATAAACACACATCTGAATCCATATATGCCTGCAAATTTAAATTTAATTTCCACATCCAGGAACATGCAGCGTCTCTTCCTGAGTGCTGCAGGACTCAGTCCCGAGGGAAACAGCCACCATCTTCATCAGATCAGCTAGCCCTTCTTTGGGGATGCCATCAGATGCCTGTTGTGTGTGTGTGTGTGTGTGTGGAGGGGGGGGGGGTTGTGATGGTCACTGGACCACCTCAGAGTCTAGCCATTTCCAATGTTCCTTGAAGTCTTCTGTATAGAATTCTGCCCTAACTGCAAGTACCTAAGGGTAGGTGCTACAGTATACAGGTTAAGCTGATGTTTGTGTGGGAACAGCGCATAAAGAGGCTCTATGTGGCTATGGGGCAACCATTGTTCACGTTGGATGAAGGCTGTTTGGGGTCCTAAATGCTCCTCTCAGTATACTCTTACCCACAGGCAAAAAAAGCATTTTTTAATTTTTTCCTTTTTTGGATTTTTGTGACAGGGTCTTTGTGTGTAGCCCTGGCTATCCTGAAATTCACCTGCCTCTGGCTCCTAAATGCTGGGATACATGTGTGCCCACTTCTTTCTTAAATTAACTTTTATGCATTGGTGTTTTGCCTGCGTGTATGTCTATGTAAGGGTGTCAGATCCCCTGGAACTGGAGTTACAGACAGGTTGGAGCTGACATGTGGGTGTTGGGAATTGAACCCAGGTCCTTTGGAAGAGCAACCAGAGCTCTTAACAATGAGGCATCTCTCCAGCTCCCAATTTGCCTCTTCTTGTTCTCCCTTTCTCCTTCACTGGCTCGCACAGAGGTGGCTCCTAGTCTCCATTGTGTTTTATCATGTAGCCAGAGTCTAAGACTGGAATTTCTGTGGCTTTGGACTCCTCCCTACCAGACTAGGACGTTGTTAGTTCCAGTCCTGTGTCAGGCTCTTGGGGGACAGCTCCTAGGACAGACTTTTCCTGCCTTGCTGATTGAAACAAAAGGCTCATGCTTCCCAAGACTATGACTTACCTAGCCTATATCTGTTCCCAAGCTAGCTCCAATGAAGAACTGGGTGTCCATGCTGCAAGGACTCCATCAGCACCCATCCCAATCCAGGCTTGGGGGATTCTATTGAGTCCCCACATGGGGAGGAGAAGTCTCGTGACTGACACTGACTGCACTCCTGCCCATGTTTTCTACTTACGTCTGTAAATCCCAGGTCTCCAGAGAGGCCGATTTCTGGAACCTCACCCAGAATATCCACTATGGCTTTCATCTCACCTTTTTCCATTCTCAAAGGGAGGACACCCAGCAGAGGTCCAGAGTGCCTCCACACGCCTCCACCTGGAGAGGGAACGCAGCCAGGAGTGCGGACCCCAGCCACGAGGGTGCTGGCTGAAGCTGCATGTCTCCCACTCAGGGATGGTAGAAATGCTGTCCAACTCGGTGAGTAGTGTACTGAGAAACCATTGACTTGTATTTTGAAAGGGTGAAATTGTATAGCATGTCATTAGATCTCAACCAACACGACAGGGCCATGGTAATAACAGTCATCATGTCTAATAGCCAAGAATTCTGGGAGGCTTCCTGAGTTCTGGACCTGACTCACATATTACAGACGGCCCCATGTCTGTACTCTCAGGAAACCTGGTGCCAAAGGCTACTCGCCCTGAATGAAGGGCTAAGAAAAGCAGCATCTTCAAGCCCTTATCGGTCTCACAATGTCTGGTGCATTATTTAATACCCATCTCATCTTCCTAGTAGCCTACGGAAGTTGTCATTATTCCTATTGCACAGATGAGGCAGCAGGAACCTGAGGACAGTGGAGGTGAGACCCCACAGATCTGTTCCTCCAGAACTGTGAGCACCCACCACCCTGCCACCTGTGTAGCTGGCGGCTGAGAAATGAGCAGGGCACCCTCCTCTGCTGCCGTGTCACATGGCCTGGCCGTTAGGCGGTACGAGTTCTGCCAGCTGCAGGAGGCTCTCACTAGTGGAGGAAAAGTCAGAATTGATTGTGGCCTTTGTGCAGCCTGGAGCCTTGGCCCGGAGCGAGCCCAGAGGCTACAAGGATGCCTCAGACGTCCTGCCCAGGCTTCCCACCTCTCTGGGGGCTACAGGAGGAGTGAGGGTTCCCCGGGCTCTCAAGGCTGGAGTGTCTGGGATTCTAGCACACTCTGGAAACCTGCATAGCAAAAAAGCAGCAGCAATTTCACTCACTCCTCGGAGCCCCCGGGTCCCTGAAGGTCATAGCTTCCTGAGTCTTTGATGTGACTGCCCCAGGCCTTGGGGGCTCTGCTAGCCTGCCCCCTCCCCAGGCATCTGCCTGCCTGCTGAAGTTCTCACTGTCTCCTTGGAGAGAGTGTGGGCCTTGGGGAGGCTGGGCAGGTTGAAGGTGAAGGAGCGTTCCCTCCCATCTCTGCTCTGGAAGTCAAGTGCTTCTCTGACCCCCACCCCTTGCTGTGCTAGGGACTGAATCCAGAGCCTTATGCAAGATAGCAAGTAGAGCCACCCCCACCTCCTCCTCCATCCATCCATATACAAGTCTGCACCAACTGTACTGGACAGCTGGCCCAGGCACCCAGGACGTTCTCACCACACCAACTCAAGCCCTCGCCCCTCTAGTTCCCATCACACTGCCTTGCATTCATTAGCTAATTCTGCTCAGATCCTTGGTTCACAGCAGGGGGATGCTCAGGTCCTGCAGCTGGGTGTATACGTCCCATTTTGCTTTTGGAAACATCTTTACATAGGCCTGTAACCTCTACCTAGTGCAGCAACTTTGTTGACATAAACAGGCACTAAGCTGAAGGCTGCTCCCATCATCCTTCAGGACAAAGACTGCATAGTTCCTCCTATAAGGAGGCCATAGGGACAAAAAATGTAGAGTCACAAAAATCCAAGCTGTGGTCCTTTACTGTCCACACTGGGCCAAGGGTCACATTATCTTATAGTAAGAAGTAAATAAAGTGTGTGTGTGTGTGTGTGTGTGTGTGTGTGTGTGTGTGTGTGTGAAGTAGTACCAGAGGTTTTCAGTAATGCCACTGTCACTTCCTCCACCTTCTGTGAGCAGTTGCTGCCCAGAGCTCAGAACCCAGCACCTTCCCCAATCTCCTTCCTCTGATTAATATGTATGGGGTGTGCTTAGCATTGTAGTACCACAGATGACCACCAGGTGGTGACTAAGCACTCCAGACCTCTGGTTTTCCAGTTTACCACTTTGTTGTTATCGACTATGTAAGAACAAAACACTGTAATTATGTCAGGGCTCCAAACTGTTGGCTGAGAAGCAGTCCCTTCCCACTGCCCCTCAGCTGTCCCAGACAGGGAAATGACTTTCCTGCTTTTCTCAGATACGCAGGCTCCAAGCCTCCCAGGGTTTGCCCTGAATCCAGTTACCCACTGAGAAGTCCCAGTCATCTCCCTGAGACCTACCTTCCCTGCTGTTTCTGGAGTTGGTGCCACACAGTCCCTGGCACAGCCAGATCTGGCCAAACAGCCCACTAGCTGATCGGTGGGACGGGCTTCCTCTGCTCAGACTCAAGGGCGGACATGAGAACAGCTCTGCAGATGCTCATCCTTCCCAAGGCACTGAGCACTTCCTGGGAAGCCTGCCGCAGCTCATGTCTCCCAAAAGACAAAGAACAAATGAATCCTCCAATTTTTGACAAGAGTTGCAAGAACTTGGGGGACTTGAAGAAGCTATAAAGGATCCAGGAGACTGACTTTCTTTCTTTCTTTCTTTCTTTCTTTCTTTCTTTCTTTCTTTCTTTCTTTCTTTCTTTCTTTCTTTCCTTTCTTGAGACAGGGTTTCTCCGTAGCTTTTTGGTTCCTGACTTGGAACTAGCTCTTGTAGACCAGACTGGCCTCAAACTCACAGAGAGTTTCTTTCTTTCTTTCTTTCTTTCTTTCTCTCTCTCTCTCTCTCTCTCTCTCTCTCTCTCTCTCTCTCTTTCTTTCTTTCTTTCTTGAGACAGGGTTTCTCCGTAGCTTTTTGGTTCCTGACTTGGAACTAGCTCTAGACCAGACTGGCCTTGAACTCACAGAGATCCGCCTGCCTCTGCCTCCAGTGCTGGGATTAAAGGCGTGCACCACCACCGCCCAGCTTCCAAGAGAGTTTCTAAGCAGGGAGCCTCCTTTAGAGTTTTGGGACATACTGGGGAGGGAGGGAGGGGCTGGATCCTAGTCTGGCTAAAAGGCAGGGTGCAGTGAGTGTTCCCTGGTTGTGGCTGGGAGAGGCTGGACAGGGGAAGGGATTCCTGAGGACACCCAGATCCTGACCCCAAGTGGAGAGAGTCATCTGTCTCCCTCTCTCTTCCCTCCCCCCATTCTTCCCACAATTCGCACTGGATATGTTCACATCAAAGAGAAAAAATGATCTCAGGGTTAGTTTTTCTCAAAACATATATTTACGTCTCTTCTTAGTACGCATCACAGCACCTTGCTAGAACCTTGCAGGAATGTATGGTTCTCCCACCCAGCACCCCATGCCTTCCCCAGGGCTCCCCCTAGCCCTTGGTGACAAGGCCCTTCACAGCTTGCACAATGGCATCCTTGTCAATACCAAACATCTTCAGCAGCTCAGCTGGCTTCCCACTTCTTGGCACTTGGCTAACAGCCAGGCGGGTGACAGTGACTCCGGGTTCGCCCACGACTGCAGCAGACACGGCCTCACCTATGCCACCTGAGAAAGGAAAATAAGATGGGTTTCAGTCTGAGCTCAAGATGGCAAAGGCTGCACATGCCCCCCTCCCCCTTGCCAGAGCAGACATCACTAATCTGTCATAGTACTCAATACTTACTCCAAGTCCAAATGTACACCTCAATCTGGTTTTTCCTGAGACAGCTCAGGAGAGCCTCAAACGACCACAGTCTAGGATGGCCTTGAGCTTCTGATTCTTTTAATTCGACCCCCAGAGTGTTGGGATTACAGGTATAAGCCCCCTGCCCGATTATGCAGTACTGGGAATGGAACCCAAGACTTCATGCATCCTAGGCAAGGACTCTACCAACTGAGCCCTATAGACATTTTTGTTTGTAGCTCTGGCTGGTTGAGAACTCCTTATGTAAATCAAGGTGACCTTGAATTCATAAAGATTCACCCATCTTTGCCTCCTGAGTGCTGGGATTTAAAGGGACATTGGTTGCCAGGACACTTAGCTTTACACAACTAAAAAAATAAAAAAATCCAAACCTTTTTAAAAATGTGCCCATTGAGCATGGGGACCTTGAGGAGGGTTGAAGGGGGGAGGGGAGAGGCAGGGAGGGCAGCAGAGAAAAATGTAGAGCTCAATAAAAATCAATAAAAAAAAAAAGAAAATTGAAAAAAATGTGCCCATGGAACATCTTTTTTTTTTTTTTTTAAATTGGTCCCCTGGAATAGGAGTTTAAGATGGCTGTGAACGACTGTGTGGATGCTGGGGATGGAACCAAGGTCCTCTGGCAGACTGCCGAATCTTTCCAGCTCCTTTCGTTTGTAAACTTTTTAGTATGTGTGTGCACACATGGTAGAGGGCAGCTTGACCCCAAGTTGTGGACTTGACCTTAGAGTCTAAGCTCACATCTTCCCCGGAGACACCTCTAAGAAATGTGGCAAGTGCTTGTAGGATCTGCTTCTAAATGACCAAAGATGACCTTCTGTATGTAGCCAGAAAAGGCACAACCTTACGGCAGTACAGCTGGGACTCGGTCTCTTGTGAGGGCTTTGGCTTAGGGACCCAGCTAACTTACAGCTGCGGACTGGCTAAGCTCCATGAGCCCTTGCCAGGGCTGAGAATGGCAAAGGCAGAGGAATTTAGTGCATTGTCGACCCCTTGGCTCCCTGGCCCTGCCCCTTTCTTTAGCCTTCCCGACCCAGTCTGGTACAGTCCAGTTACCTTCATAGTAGTGATCCTCCACCGTGAGGATCCTGCCTTTGGTGGCGCGGGCAGAGTCAAGAATAAGCTTCCTGTCCAGGGGCTTGATGGTGAAGGGATCCAGCACACGGATACTGATCTTCTCTGTGAGGGGAGACCAGGACACAGCTAAGAGAAGAGCTACCTGCTGTGCTATGCCCTGTCGTGGAACTTCAGGGTTCTCTTATCCTGAGTAGGGTGTCTCGGAGATTGTCTCATAGCTACTGGCCTAGAAGAACTACTCTCTGGGGCCGTCTGTCTCCTTGTCCTCACTGTTGAGGCTTTGCTTATCAGTGCCCTCCGGGAGATCCTGGTCAGCTGTGTCCCCTGTGGGCTGTCTAAGGACAGAGTAGTATGTGGGGGCCCTGATCCTCCTATGCCCGTAAAGATAAAGGGGGGCTTCAGATGTCTGCTCTATGGCAAAATTTGCGGAGCGATGGGAAGAAGAGCTGTAGCTAGTCACCCTCTCAAGAAAAGCTAGATGCTCACCATGATGCCCTGCCTGGGCGGGGCTGTCTTGACTCTCAGGCCTGGCGTGCTACAGCCTCAGTCCTGTTTGCCCCCAAAGCGCACAGGCCACTCTGAAGTCACCAAACCGAACTACCTAGCACCCTTCACTTCCTGATCACAGCTTGAGAAGTGACGAGTCTGGTGATCCTATTGAGAGGTTAATGCCTGCCTACGATATCACTAGCTGACATTAATACCTATAATAATAGTATGAACGCAAAGTCACACCTAAGGCCTCAGGATAGTCCCAAAGGTTAAGGACCAGTTTACAGATGGGCAAACAGAGGCACAATGATGGTGAGTAATTTATTTAACTAGGGCTTGGTTGAGCCGTCATTCCAGTCCTATCGTCAGGCTCCAAGGCCTCTGATATGATACAGACCATAGGTTCTAGAACTCAGCGTCTCGCTGGACATGGCAGAATGACTCAAAGGTGGCTTCAGTGGCTGGCATCATTTAACTAGACGAGATTCTGTGACAGCGCTTAGTCTGGAGCCCGCCTGGGTCCCTTTCTCCTCACCTTTCTTCAGCAGCTCCGCAGCAGCCAAGGCCTCATGCAGAGTCACACCGGCCCCGATCACCGTCACCTGGTCATCTTTGCTCTTCAGAACCACCTGGGGGTGACAAGGGGACAGTGACGTTCAGACTACGGGCCAGTGAAGCAGGGTCTGGTAGTGGGAGCAGCAGCAGGGTTGGTGGCTCTCTGGGGTTCTCTCAGACCGAAGGGCACTGACCTTGGCTTGGCCGACCTGGAAATCCTCATTGTTACTGTAGATGATAGCATTTTCGGGGCGGCTGGTCCGGATGAAACAGATGCCCTGAGATTGGAACAGATAAACTGAGAAATACAGGACAGCACCTAGGCCTGTCCTATGACGGGGGGGGGGGGGGCGGTTTCTAGGTGCAAACCTCCTCCAGCCACCAAACAATGATAAGCTACAATCACCATGTCCCAGCTGCTACAGCCAGGAGCTGGAGCTTGGTCTCTGTGGCTGGACCTCTAAACACATGAGAGGCAGCCTCAGCTTAGCTAATCTCAGACTGCAAGCAAGAAGGGGGACACTCCCGGCCTCTCAGTGGGACTACTCCCCAGAATGCCTCAGTAGGGCCGGACCCTGATCTCAGGAGAGAAATGGGAAACCCCCATGCTAGTCTCTGATCTGAACCCTGAGGCTCAATTTGCTCTGTTCCTCAGCTCAAAGAGGGCGAGCATCAGCAGCTGTCAAACCGGCAGGTGTTGACCATCTGGCCGTCACCGCTGTGAAGCACCAAGAGCGGAGTTCTTCCTGGCCTTGTTTCTTTAAGTTCTATAAACACCAGGGACAAGGTCAGGAAATGCCTCCCTGGGCACCCAGTGACCGACTCTCTGTGCTTGCCCACCCCCTTCAGTCTCTCTTAACGGAAGAACTAGTTTCAAAAAGAACGGCCACATAACTAACCTTCGTATTGGCTGCTAGCTCCACTGCCTTCTCTGTCGCCACTCCGTCGCTTGGGTAAAAGACAGTTGACATGGGGACCGACCGGAACATGGCCAGGTCTTCCAGGGCCATCTGGGAGGGCCCATCTTCTCCTGGGGTATTGAAGAGAAGATGATTGGCACCCCGGTCCCAACCCCTCACACCCCTGATCTAAGGCAAGGAAGGTGCTGGGTGTAGCATCCGGCCTCAGCTCACCAATGGACACGCCACAGTGGGAACCACAGAGGTTGATGTTGCTCTCAGAGATGGCCGCCATGCGAATCTGGTCGAAGGCCCGCGTGAAGAAGGCCGCGAAAGTGCTGCAGAAGGGCACTGTCCTGTCGCGTGTGGCACAGCCCACAGCAATGCTCACCTGAGGACAGGAAGGGCAGGTCAGCCCTGAACAGCAGGGAGCCCAGAGCCCTCCCTAGGCCACACGTGGGAGGTAGAAGAGCCTGCGATCCTAGCATGCTAACTCACATGAGACTTCAGTATGCCTACAATCTGTTAATAATCACCGCAAAACTTCTCAAAATCATCTTCCTTCAATGCATAATATAGTCAACAAGTGTTATATAATAGAGCAGAACAGGCTCTTCTCCTGAGATTGTTACTACATTTGCTTGGCTGATTTCCTTTTCTTCTTTAATAGTGAGTTAAGAATTTTAAAGTGTTTATTATCTGTAAAATAGAAATAGCTATGATAACTATGTTGTTTTTTAAAAAATATTTATTTATTTATTATGTATACAATATTCTGTCTGCGTGTATGCCTCCAGGCCAGAAGAAGAATTTTTTTTTAAAAAAAAAAAAAAAAAAAGGGTTCTATAGACCAGCAGGTCCCTTTACCACCATACCTGTCCTATATACAAGACCCTCCATGTGTAACTGTCTCTTGGGAATAATCACCCCCAAAGTGGCTATTCAAGATTAAAGGTCAATGTGGCTCCTAGTCACTGCTGTGGTTTCTCTGAGCTGGCCCATAGCTGGCAGTTGGCATTGCCAATATGGCTGCCCCAGGGAGGAAGAGGACTTCATCTTGCCCCCACCCGCATCATGGTGGTTTGCAGCTGAGGCTGGCTGTACCCCTCAGCCTATTCCAGCACCTACCATGTTTTGCTCAGCAATGTAGCACTCAATGAAACGGTCTGGGTGCTCTTTTTTGAAGATCTCTGAGAAGGTGGAATTTTTGGTGTCCCCGTCCAGGGCAACGATGCGGTCACTGGCGTGACCCAGCTTGGCGAGGGCCTGTCCGTAGGCCTTCCGGGTGGCTATCTGTGGGGAGGAACGAAGGCTCTGAGTACCACCGAGGTGTGTGTAGGACTGAGGCTGGGCACAGCAGCAGCTCATGATTTAATCCCAGCACCAAGGAGGTGAAGGCAAGAGTATGTTGAATTTAAAGCCAAGTTTGGGCTATACACAGTGAAACTTGGCGTCAAGACTAAAAACAACAACCCAAAAAGGGAGACAGAACCAAAAAGCCCAGCGAGACCTGGAAATGGCCAAAACACAAGACCACAGGCCTGGGTACCAGAAGGCTGCATGAAGGGCTTTACTCGGCAAAGCACAGACTAACACAGCTCTGCCTAGCTTCTACCAGACCACAAAGGAGCCCTGAAGTCTGCAGCCTTTTCAACTAGAAGCTTACTGTGTGACCAAGGGTAAGTCACTTGCCCTCTCTGTGCCCCTGCAGGTACCTAACTCCCCCATCAGGAGCAGACAGGAGCCTGAGCTTCCCCCTTTGCCACTGACTCATTCCTTCCACAGACCTCTGGAGGCAACTTGGCTTAGAGATCAGGAAACTAAAGAACCAGCCCCAATCCCAATTCTTTCCATTTCACAAAAGAGCCAGCTAGGTACCTTGTCCCCCACTTTGTAGCTGGGTGGGGTGGGCATGCGGATGTTGGCGATGTCCACTGAAGGGGCATCCTCCTGAGGGGGCGTGGCCAGGATCTTCTTTTTACTCTGGACCTGGCTGTAAATCTCCTGGATAATCTGATCAGCCATGTTTTTGGGGAGGGGCTTCCCATGCCATGACTCCTTGTCTTCGATCCCTGTGGGTACAACCGGAGAAGAGAGAATGTCGTCAGGCAGGAATGTCCACAGAGGAAAATCCTGGGGATGGTGGTGTCACAGGAAAGGACAACGGGACATCATTAGGGACAGAAAAGGAGGAGGAGCCGAGCACGGGCAGATGTGTATCCCCTTTGCCACTCCAGACTCTGCAGGCCATGCTGGAGAACTCAGGGAGTAGGGGGAAATCCCTGGCAGAAGACGAAGCTGACAGTCGGAAGGGAGAGAATATTTGTAACTTATGTCACTGCGGCCTAAGGAGATCCAAGAACAGATCAACCCTCACAGTCAGTACCAGGCAGTCTGAGGCACCCCCAAACCTGAACCTCCATGTCAGTTCCAGGGCTTAACTCAAATCGGCCGACTTGGCAGCAGCAGGCACCTTTACCTACCATGGCATCTCGCCAGCCCCCTTTTCCTCTTGAGTCTCACATAACCCACGCTGGCTTAAAGCCCATTAAACAGCCGAGGGGACCTTGCTCCCTTCTGCCTCCACCACCCAAGTGCAGGTACGGGCCACATTCCTGGTTCTCTTTCTGTCCTTTTTATTACAACCATCAGAAGTGAGGTGAGATGTCTCATTGACTCTGATAGCGTATGGCTTGATGTTCCTCCATCTTTAAAGGAGGCAAGGGTTAAACGAGGCCTAGGTATCTGGAGTTCACTCCTGGGTGTTGAAGAGAGACTATGCTTGCTTCATTCTCAAGCAGGGAATCATCATCTACAGCCTGGTGAAGGAAAGCCTCTCCCCAATGCACTACTTCCTTGGGGGAAAATTCAGGTCTTTCCAGGAGCTCCTGGGCTGTACAATTCCAGGCTATGCTGCAACCCAGGGCAGATGGCTGGAGCTGGCAGAAACACTCCATTAAATCACACCGTACACTAAGGTCGGGTGGAGGGGTTGTCTCACTCTGAAATGTCTGCCTGTCTACATGGCTCAGTTAAGACCAGCCACTTTAGGAAAATGACCAAGAGCAGGCATTTCTCCAGGCACAAGGGTCTCTATGGGAATGAGGAACACATACAGACCTGAGATCCCACGGCCCTTGAAGGTCTTGGCGATGATGGCTGTCGGCTGGTGCTTAGCCTGGCCAAAGGCCTTGCACAGCTCCTCCACGCTGTGTCCATCCACGATGATGGCATGCCAACTGGGGAGAGAGGTGGCACAGGGTAAGGGGCAGCCAGATGTCAGAATACCCACAAAAGCCCTCAGGAAAAGATATGGCCCAGCATCTGGGAGCTTGCCTGCATGCCACCCCATAGCTGACTCCAGCTGGAAAGCCTAAGACACCACTGCTTTCAATCTGGACTTCCTTCCTTTCCCCGCATTATTCTGCCTCCTTTGGTCACTTTTAATTTCCCTCCTTTCAAATAATTCAATGCTTAGGTCATGCACCGTCCTCTCATCCCGATCTGCTCATTTCCTACTAGGAGATGTTTTGGAGACAACGCACTGAGTTTGGAATGCACCTGTTATTAGATTAATAAAATGTTTGGCTCAGTGTCCACCCGATTCCTCCACAGATGCTGCAAACTTTGAAACACTCAACTGTATTCTCTAACCTCTGTCAAGGAGCTGGGACATCTTTGTGAACCTGAACACCGTTGGGGACTGAACCCAGAGCTGCGTGCATGCTAGGCAAGGGCTTTACTCTTGAGCTATGCCCTCACCACCACCTTTTTGGTTATTAATAAAGATGGCAGTAGACAGAAGATGTAGCTCAGTGGTATCAGTGCTTGCCAAACATATGAGGTCCTGATTCCATCCTTCAGTAACACACACACACACACACACACACACACACACACACACACACGGTAATTTGTCCAAGGTCATAATGCAAGTTGTATGAGGACACAAGGAATTACAGACACAGACCCCAGGGGGTATTGTCAGGTTTATACTCAAGTTTCCAGACTGGTACAATCTTGGGGAAACACCGTATAGGCACCTTGTGGCTGTGTCCTTATCTGCCCAACAGAAAGAATATTCCTAACCCACATCTTCCCCCTTTGTTTTTTTTTTTTTTTTTTTTTTTTTGAGACAAGGTTTCTCTTTAGCTTTGAAGCCTGTCCTGGAACTAGCTCTGTAGACCAGGCTGGCCTCGAACCTCGAACTCACAGAGATCCACCTCCAGAGTGCTGGGATTAAAGGCCTGCGCCACCACCCCTGGCCTATCTTCCCCCTTTGTAAGGCCAAGACAACCTCGACAGGTGTCCTCATCAACAACCACACAATTCACTGCAAAGGGAAGCCATGAACGCCCCACCCAAGGCTCTCAAGCCCCACATTTCCCAGCCCAGCTTGCTTCCTAGCCAGCCGTCCTCCATAGCCTCCTCAGCCATATGGCACCTTAAGAGTCCCCAACCTCTTGTCTTTGGGGCTGAGGAGAAATGCTGAGGCGGGAAGCCCTGAGGCTGGCACTGACCTTCCCTGTTTCACAACACTGGATTCTGAACTCATTGTCCCTGAAGGTTGAAGTGGGAAGTTGAGAAAACCTGATACTATTTCAGTAGCGAGGAAGCCTGCTCCTACCTTCCAGGATGCTGGGGTTGAACTAGCCAACTCATGTTCACTTTGCTACATGTCCTTCAGCCTCATGGACTGAGCCTATGTGCACCTGTGGACTCTTCCCCCATAAACAGACTAGCATCTAGGTGATGAGCTATGCAACCACATAAATAAGCTTGCTTTGAAGGAGTCCGTCTCGGGCCACGGCCTCATACATACCCAAAGGCCTCACAGCGCTTCTGGTAGATGTCCACCTGGTGCTGCAGTGGGGCTGGGTCACTCTGGCCCAGCCGGTTGACGTCAAAAATGGCAACGAGGTTGTCCAGCTTGTAAATCCCGGCAAAGGCCATGGCCTCCCAGACAGAGCCCTCGGACACTTCCCCGTCTCCCAGCAAGCAATAGACGCGGTAGCTGTGGACAAAAGGCAAGTGGAGAATGAGACCCTCAATACCACCCTCCCAAGAAACCTACCAGACAGAGGCACAGCCAGACACACAGATGGCTATGTGGAGCAGACAGCGGGGACACGGCTAGGTCAATAGCGTCACTAAGACCCTAATGCCCAGCCCACTCTCCACAAGTAAGCTGCCAGGAGCCACAGGACTAGCTGCTGAGATGATGGGGATCTGGGCAGTAAGAATCAGAGTTGGGGCTGTTGGGGAAAGAGTTACCAGGTTGAACAGGCTGGAGAGCAAGCCAACAGCTCCCCCAACTCCCCCGCCACCCCAGAGTAGAATAGATAGGACCTTGGAAACCAGACTTGTTCCACCTGGGGGAAGAGAATAGGCACAAGGGTCCAGGTGCCTCATGGGTAGGCTCTCCTGTCCTTGTCCTTTCTCCAGCGGAGCTTTCTGCCCTCAACACAGACAAATGTGGGCATCTCAAAGCCGGGTGTGAAGGTAAGAGCATGAAGTCAGGCTACACTACTAGGATCTGTTGGTCCCCTGGGAGGGTGGGGTGAAGCAGAGTGAGGCTGAGGTAGGGGACTGGCTCAGAGAGCCCCTAGCCTAGAGAGGTGAGGCTGCGGAGGTGATGTAGCCAGGAGTAACTGCCTCCCTCCATCATGGGTCTGCTCATGGTTGGTGCTGGACCCTGAGCTGAGTGACCTCCCTGAGATGAATTCCCCAAATCCACAGAGGACAGGAAAACATTCAGATCTGCCAAAGGACTTGTGCCTGAAGGTTACGTATCTGTGTCCTGGACCGTCCAGCTTGCTATATAGGAAAACACATGGGTGGGATACCCTACACCTTGCCCCACGTTTGGCTGTGTGGTTCTGCCTGGCCAGGCTCACAGAGGATATATACCCCTTAGCTGCTCATGACAGCAGTTTGAATCCTCAGAGTGACTGCAGGCCAAGAGCCAGGCAGCTAGAGCTGTCAGCATGATTCAGCACTTCCTCAGCCAACAGGCCAGAGAACTTTCTGCATGCTTCCCTGCCTGGGAGTTTTCTTGTGAGCCATCTACTGGGTGGGGTCACTGGTACCCTGGCCCAAAGGGCCCACATTTCAGACACATGCTTTTCTGGACCGTGATTTTCCTTAGGTCATCTTCCCTCTTCCTAAGGTGACCAGGGGCCCAAACACCCCAAAGGAGCTCCCCAAAAGGACCTCTATGATAGGAGCCAGAGAGGCAAGTATGTGGGGATCCTGACCTCCAGAAAGAGTTTCTAAGGAGGCTGAATGGCTGTGTCCCATGCCCAGCCACTTCCACAAAGTCAGACTGGGGCCAAGCAGGGTCACAGCACAGTCTTATACTTCAAGATTGGAGACAGAGACAAGGCTGGCCCCATAGGGTCAAAAGACTAAGGAGAGGAGGATATCCTAAAGTCCTGAGATGCTGGGAATCAATGAGGGGACCTAGCTGGAGATGCCAGACCTGTCCAATGCTAGGGACTGGTGCTATACTGTGATCCACTCGAGAACCCGTCTCAGAACGGCTCTCCAGAGGCTGTAAACTAAGAAGGCACCCAGTCACTGACAGAACTGTCAATATCAGACTTACTCTGTACATCAGAGTTAAAAAAATCCAAAGATGTTGGGGTTGGGGGAGTAACTCAGCGGAGGAGTGCTAACTCAATTAGACAACCCCCCCCCCCCCGAAAAACCAAAGTCGTGAGACATGCTTAAAACCACAAAGACTTAGGCGACTTAGGCCAGTCAAGAACCGGTTAGCTTCAGGTAGAGGTGCCTGCCTAATGCGTGTGATTTGCTGTTTTGTAGCTAAGACAGGGTCTCGCAATGTAGCCTTGACTTAGAGAGATCCGCATGCTCTGCCTCCTGAATGCAGGGATAAAAGGCTCACACTGCCCAGCATGCCAGCCTAATGTTGATAGATCCTATTTACTCTTTAGATCACAGAAATAAAAGCTCTACAGCGACAAACAAGGGCCAGGGACTGCAAAGGTGAAGTCATAAAGGTCAGGTCAATGCTCACGGAAACCATCTTGCACGTCCAACAAGACTAGCTAACTGGTCTATGGTATGCCCACAGGACAGGGCATCGTAGACACCAAAGCAGCTCTTGCTAGTTTAACCCCAAGGAAATGCCTAGGATAGACTTAGCATGTTTTAGGGTTCAGCAGGTGCTAAACCTGACCAACTAAGTTCAGTTCCCCACGTCCCTGATTGTCCTCAAGTTATCCACTGACCTCCATGGGCATGGGCATTTGCCTCCTCACTGCTATAGACAAATGGAGACGGGGGATGTCTAGTATTTTAAAAAGCAGAATGTGAACTTATATTAGGACTACAAATCTGTAAATCCTTTTATGAAGACTTAATGTGGAATATATTCTTAGATTTAAATTAGGGAAAGGAAAGGGAGCCAGACTTGGAGATGCGTGCCTATAATTCCAGTCGCTTATGAAAGAAATCAAGGCTGGATGATCATAAATTCAAGGTTAGCCACAGCAATTAGGACTATAAATAAACAATAAAATGGAGAGCTAATCCTTTTTTTGTCATTACTGCTCTGTAACTTCGCGCTAAACAGGCAGGGTCCAGATGTGATTCTACTGCGGCTGTTATCTTTCAGGAGACCTGAATTTTACACTATTGTCTTCCACTTAATATCGCTCTAGGTTGTAGTTAGTGCTACTAAGTTTAGTGTATTTTATTCTGGTAAACAAGTATTTTAGCTACGCAAATAAGAGCATGAAGACTGTTAGGCATTTGTCTAAAATACCAGAATTTTGAAAGCTCTGGAACACTGACTGATTGTCCCTGAATCTCAAAGGGCAACATACCAGGAATTTGAAAACTGAAACACTTGTTTTTTTGTTTGTTTGTTTGCTTAACTGTATCACTGCTGGTGAATAAATATACTTCAAAACAAAACAGAACAAAAACTTTTAAGAAAGATTGCAGGGAGAAAGAGTGCCAGCAACCTCTTTGTCTCTATCAGCATGCCACCTCTGAGTGCCTGGCTGGGCCTGATAATCTCCGGGTGCCCTGGCCCTTCACCTCCATGCCCCCACCCCCTACACAGTACTGTCTGAGGCCCCAGGCCTCAGCTAACCCTGGCTCTAAGCCACCACAGCCTCTGAGAACCCACTAAAGCCCTTCTCCCTATCCTGGAGGGGTATACATGTTCTATTATGTCGAGGTCAGACAACACTCCTTCCCAGGGAATTACTTCAAGCAACTGTAGGAATAATTAACTCACACCTCTGGCTCTAGGCCAGATAACAGGTTCTTAAGCACAGCTTATTCTGTGTACTTTACCTCGGAATGAGTCATTTCTGGGCGTAGCTATGCTCGCCCTAAAGCTCAGCCAGGAACTGCAAGGCAGGCTGTGCTGTGGGTGACCCTGGTCTGAGGGGTTGGGTCCTGGAAGGGCTGGGGTTCTCCTAGAGAGCTGATCCAGACAGCCCCCCCCCCAACTTCCCATGAACAGGTGCTTCCCAGTGTGTGGGCAAAGCAATCAGGCTTCCTGCAGCCACCTGCCCCCAGAGGGACGTGGCCGTGCCCTCTCTTCTGCAGGGTTGACTTACTGGGAAGTGGGATGTTCCTGGCTGTAGGCCAGTCCCCTCCAGCCCTCCTAGGAAG
Organism: Alexandromys fortis; assembly: GCF_014885135.2. Taxonomy (NCBI): domain Eukaryota; kingdom Metazoa; phylum Chordata; class Mammalia; order Rodentia; family Cricetidae; genus Alexandromys; species Alexandromys fortis. Next base: position 2,515,210 of record NW_026067980.1, read on the forward strand.
CTCCTTGCCCACAGGGCACCTGGGACACTCAGAGTCAGACCAGAGGCTCTAGGTAAGAAGTGTTCTCCCCAGTGACACCTCACACCCTCTCCTCAGTGGGGCTTCTAGTGAAACCTGGCACTCAGCCTTGTTCCCACATGGCGGGCTGGAGGAACTGTTTGGACCAGTGGTTATTCCTAGCAGCTTGTTCACTTCCTTGGTGCAATCTGTCCACAGCAGACCAAGTGGCTGAAATCTGTCCCGAGGGCACTGGAGTTCTATAAACCACCTGGTCCAGAACAGCTAACCCAACAACCAGGCCGTACCCACCCACCAGTCTCTTCACCAGCTGATGGGAGGTGACAAGAACCCGGGAACCTTCCAGAATAGCACAGGCCAAGCTTCCTGGTGCCAGTCAGACATGGGGGTAGGAAGGCAGGCTTCTCTGACACTTCCAGGATCCAGGCACTAGACTGAGGGCATGTGGCGGCACCATGTATTCAGGGTACGAACCTGGCCTCACAGCCAGACTCTGGAAGGGTCTCTTACATCTGATTTGATATCATCTGAAAAGGGTGTTGACCAATGCTGTGGAATAACCCTTCTGTACGCTGTGAATATATGTTGCTCTTATTGGTTAATAATAAAAGCTGCTTTGTCCTATAGCAAGGCAGAATACTGCTAGGCGGGAAATCCATGCAGAGCTGCAGGGAGAAGGGCGGAGTCTCTCCCTGACTCCTGACATGAGCCAGGTGCAGACCATGTCACCATCTTCAGGGGTTCGAGGGCAGAAGGGGGCACAGGTTTATTTTACTTAGTCCCGGTCAGGCAAGAAGAGAAGCCAGGGGCAATGTAGGAGGGGTTAAGCCTGGACCACTGAGGAACCTCCCTCAAAATTATCAAGGGTAGGAGTAGGGAGTGCGGCTTACCTGGCTTTGTCGAAGTATTTGCCTGTGTATGCCATTCCACAAGCAGCTCCCAGGCCCTGGCCCAGGGAGCCAGTGGCTACATCGGTGAAGGCTTGTTTCTGTCATAAGAGAGATCCATAGTTATTCAAGGGTCCAGGAAAGAGCCGTTTGCTTCCAACTCACCCCCTAAGACCCTGGTTTCTCTGGCCACGGCAGCCAGGGCAACACTTCCACCCTGAACCAGTGAACCGCTCCCCTGCAGAAGGCCCTTCTGGAGACTGAGTTCTTATTCAGACAGCAAAGTCACCATGGGAGTGGGTTCAATTCCAAGCCCTGTCCTCCAGTGAACTGTGTGACCTCAGGCTGGGAACTAAACCACTCTGAGCCTCATGACCTCATCTGCAAACACAGCTCAACATATAAAGTGACTAGAGATGGGTAACAGATTATACATAGAGAGGTTTCAGCACTAGCAATACCTACACCACAGCGTGCCTGTGATATGCCAGGATGTGCTGGGACCAACCTGGCACTGAGGGTACCACAAGTATTCTGCCATCACCTCTTCTGCCTCTTTCCTCTCCGTTTGTGCATAGGAAAGGGGAAGATGAGCAGGGACCAAAGAGGCCCCCCGTTGGGTGACTTACTGGGACAGGATGCCCATCCAAGTCGGAGCTGATCTTCCTCAGGTTCAGCAGCTCTGCCTCGGGCAGGAAGCCAGCTTCAGCCCAGACTGCGTAGAGGATGGGCGCTGCGTGGCCCTGTGGGGACATGCACAAGGAGGTCAGAGGCACAGCTGCAGGGGCCGTTCCCACCTTACGTGCGGCTCCTGGGCCTGGCTGAGCTGGCCAGCCGGGATATCCATTTCAGAGGAGGAAGCCAGTGAAGGCCACTTCTCCCCTTTCATCCCTCTCCAGACTCTTGGTTTTCAGCCCAAAGTTCCCACAGTCCAAAATCGGGAGGCACCATGACAGGTGCAAGGGGCACAGCTGTGCAGCTGGACAAGTCCAAAACCCCAGCAGGCAGCCGCCACCCTAATCCCTGTTTCTGGCATGGGACATACTTGGACAGACTTCTAAGCCCCACAGCCTGCCCCAGGAAACCAGAGGCTGCTGAGCCAGGCCAGAGGACAGGTGGATTTGGGGTAATTGTGGATTTTTACTAGAAGAGGAAACACAGGGTGTCCACACTCCCAAACTGCAGTGGACTGTCACATACAAGGAGAACACACTTTGGCCCTCAGAATGCTGGCACAACACAGAAGGACTCAGGCAGAAGGTGACACAGGAGCTCCAGACCTGGATTCGAGTACTGCCTGTTAGCATCAAAACTGAGCACACATCCCACAGAAGCGCAGGTTCCACGGTAGCCTACCCCTCTTTGTTAGTCTCTCTGATGGGTGCCGGGCTACTGAAGAGTAACCCATTAATTTTGGGCATTGGTTCCTCAGCCCAAGTTCAATTTATCAGATCAGCGCAAGGCATGATGGGGGGAGCAGGACAAGCAGGCAGTGAAGGAAAGATGGGCTGGGGCTGAGCTACCACGCACCATTCCAGGGTCCTCACAGGGCCCAGCCACAGGTAGGTGTGGCTGGCAGCAGGGCTCTTACCTTGGAGAGCACAAAGCGATCATTGTGAGGGTTTCGGGGATCCAAGGCCTTATAGCGCATGGTATGGAAAAACAGGACAGCCATGATCTCAGCAGCACTGCAGCATGATGTGGGATGGCTGTGGCCGAGGAGAGAAGACAGACATGAGCATCCTGGCCTCAGACCCTGACCTACAACATCTACTCTGGCATGTGTCAGGGGCCTGGGGATGCCTGCTCCGAGGAGACTCATATAGGGGGCTTGGCTCATTAGAGCCACGGGCTCCCACTCCTTAGAAACATAGTACAGGTTTCAAAGAGGCTACTGTTGGTGACTTAGGATCTAGAGTGGCCAGTGGGTACCAGAGGCTGCCACACTTTCCCAAAGGTAGCCAGTATGGAGGGTGGAGCTTAGTACCTATGTAGGTGTTCCTAGAGGGAACTTAGCTGAGAGATGGTACCTACACCACTGATCAAGGAGCCACATCCCAGAGACGGCCCAGAATCCACCTGCTTATAAGGGGCGTTCTGCCCACTCCAGGGTCCATTGGAGTCTTGGGCAGAGGGGTAAGGGAAGCTTTGCAAACCTGAAACATTGGACTTTTAGTTTTCTTGTTGTTTTCTGAACGGACACTCTGAAAGCTGGCATTGAGAAATGCGTAACACGCAAGCTCGTCTTCCACAAAAGGCTATCCTTGTAAAAATAAAAACCCCTTCTGCCTGTGGATAAGAGCCGAGGGGGCTGGCAAAGCAAGGGCCCACCCTTCCAGTTCTGGAGTGGTAGGGTCTCTAGTTTAGAATCTTATTTTGATAGCCTAATGGTTTTAGAAAGCACAGGGATCATATCCTAGAGGCCAGGTTAGCTCGGGCCTTACAGGATCACTTCGTTGACCTGTTCCCTACCCCGGAAGGGGGCCAGCAGCTGCAGTTCCTGGCCAGCTGCGGAATCGACCTAGCCACACTCCATTGAGTCACACAGCCTCCCACCCATGCAGCCACGTTCAGCCCTAATGCTATTGTTCGAGATGCTTCACACTGAAACATAACATGCCAATACCAAGCCCAAGGGCACATGCAACCCTGGGTGGGAACACACCAGCAGCCTCCTCCCGTCTTGGGGTCCCCATCAGGTTAGGGGTAAATCGCTCCCAGCATAGACAGGTTAGTAGAGGAATCCAGAACTGTCCATGCTGGTTTAGTTCCCACATCCCCAACACACAGTAGCCTCATACTTAACCATCTCTATGAACTCCTGGTCAGGGGGGAAAGACACTACACCTGGAAAGAGGGAGGGGAGGACATGTAAACTCTTGCCTGTCTCCCAGGAACCCTAATCCCTTGTTCCCAGCCAACTTCAGCTGAGAACACCCAGGCCAACTGCCCTTCCTGCCCTTTGAGTACAGTCCCATCCCCAAGATGACTCAGCAGTTAAAAGAGTTCACACTGCTCTTCCATAAGAGCCAAGTTCTGATCCAGCACCCACATGAGGAGCTGCCTGTAGCCAACCCCAGCTCCAGAGGTTCTGACACCTTTCGGCCTCGAAGGCACCTACACTCGCCTGCGCATACCCATATACACACACCTAAAAATAAAATAAATCTTTTTTTAAAAAAATAAATGCAATAAAAATTTAAGGGGGGATGGGAAATGTCATAGCTTGTTATGAGGAAGCCCCAGTGCGGAAGGAAGGCCCCAAAGAAGAAAGACAGAGGCAAGGACTCTTGGTACTGGCCCCAGGGTGACACTCTGGCGTGGCCATAACTAAGGACCTCCCGAGGAATTACCCGGCAGTCGAGTGTGACTGCGGCAGAGGAATGCCCAAGCTCACACAGCAGACAGGGAGGAAGGCGAGGAATTTACAAGAGATGCCCCAAGTTGATAAGTGGAACAAACCATTGATTCAAGCTTTCCTTGCTCGGCCCCGGAAGAGGCTATCTACGACACATCTGGCCCTGGCCGGCTGCTGCTGAAGCCCCACTAAGAAAGCCCTGCAAAAGGAGCCCAGTCCTCCCTGCATCACCCACAGCAATGCACTTCTGAGCAGGGAATATGGGCTGCAAGCTGTAGCAGGTATGACTTAGTTGGCTCATCTCCCCAAGGCTCAGTTTGTTTATGAATGTGGATGCTGTGAAGGGGCTTGGGGGACCCAGTGAGAGCTAACGCAAAGGTACTCAGTGGATTGGCCACTGCCACTAGTGGCTAAAGGCACAAGGGGCCAAACCTCCCAGGGTCTCCAACTGCTCCCCCACAGGTCAGGACTCTGCTTCACCGTCACTCCAGGCAAGAGAGAAGAAATGAGCCAAACACTGAGAGACGATGGCCACTTTTAAGCCCAAATTTCTAGAACATCTGTGGGGTCAGAAGCACAGGGAGCTGAGGCTTCAGGACTGAACTCTCCTTGCAGTCCAGCCTGCCTGAATCAGATGCCTGTGGGTGCCATGTAGAACATACCTGAAGATGCAGGCTAAGCAGAAGTGGGGAGGGGGCGGAGGTATTCTGTGCCCCACAGGAGCTACAAGTAGACTTGGTTGCTTGTTAAAAACTGCTGTCATGGCCCAAGAGGGCATTTAAAATATTGACCAGTTCAGTTTACCCAGAAAGTGGGCAATGTTTCCCTGACACCCCGTCTCTCTCTCTCTCTCTCTCTCTCTCTCTCTCTCTCTCTCTCTCTCTCTCTCTCTCTCACACACACACACACACACACACACACTTCCTTGGTCCCCTCTCCAGGAGGGCTTCTATCTCTATAACATTCATTCCTGCTCTTGGGCTTCCCCACAGGAAAAGTCAAAGATCTCCCAAGGAGCCTCAAGGTTTCTCAACAAATGAACAAACCAAAGGGGCTAAGCATTCACCATGGTCTTACCACAGCCTCCAATGCTTAAAATCTACAAAGGAAAAGACCTGGACACCCAAGGGAGTACAGGAAACAAGTGGACTGGGCTTAAAGAGAGCAGAAGAAAGATCCGTGTGTGATGTGTTCAGCTGCACACGTGTGTGCATAGGTGCATGAAGGAGCCAGGGTATGGCCTTGGTGGTCTTTCCACATTGGCAGCTTCTCTGTGTAAAAGACCAGGCTGGCCTTGAACTCACAGAGAGCCACCTGTCTCTCTGCCTCCCATGTGCTGGGGCCCTTGGTTAATTTGGCCTGGGATTCACCAATTAAGCTAGACCGAATAGGAATATACAGAAGAATGGAAACATATGTTCCATGTGCACCCCGAGGAACAAACAAGAATGTTCCCACATTAAACAGCAAGGAACGACCTGGAACCAACCCTTGCAAGCATCAACAGAACAGATTAATGTAATAGAGTGGAATATAGCCAGCAGCGGCCATGAGTGACCTACCATTACAGACCTCACATCAGCGTCACCTCACAAACGGCATGAGGCAGAGCAGAGCATAATTGTTTGTGAATACATACGAATGTAATTTATGCACACTATAAAACAACAGAATACAGGAGCATTCGGGTGCTTTTCTGGGAGATAAGGAAAAGAAAAAGAGGTTGCTTCCCTCCATTGCTTCCCATTTTAGTTTTTGAGACAGGGTATCTCATTGAACCCGGCTAGACAGATTGATAGTCCCTGGGGCACTCCACCCTGAGCTGGGATCACAGTATGCACATAGTCCCTCCCCTTTTATTTTGTTAGCACACACCTATGATCTCAGCACTTGGGAGGTAGACTGTGTCCCATGAGTTCAAGGCTATCTTGCTGTATATGGTGAGTTCCAGGCCAGCCAGGAATATATAGCAAGACCTTGTTTCGAAATAAATTCAGGGCATCAATGGAAGTCCCTCGAACCGTGAGCTTACTCTCACCCAAAACGAACCTGATCCTGGACCTCAGACCATCCCTTCAGACCTTTGTCTCACCTCTTCCAAACCAGCTCGATCAATAGCTCTACTGACACCAAAGATCAGCTCTCATGTGCTTCTCATTTGGGGGCTGAGGCTGTCAGGGTCTTCAGAAGTCAAGCGAATGTTCAGAAACCCAGTGCCTGCCACCAGCAGAGGGAGGACAGAAACAAGGAAATGTGACATACGGGGGAATAGGGGTAAGAAGAAATGAAGCACGAGAAGTCACGCCACCACGTGGACAAAGATATTACACCACGTGAAAGAAGCCAGACCCAAAAGACCTCATTCTGTCCAATTCCATTATGATAAAATATCCAGAAGAATTAAATTTACAGAGACAGGAAAGAAGACTCAGTGTGGGGAGAGAGAAAACGGCAGATGCAGAAGAAAGGCCTTTGCTGGGGAAGGTCCTAAAAGTGATAAATTCACTAAAATTACCATTAATATGTATGTGTGTGTGTATATATATATATATATATTACAAATATTATATATATAAAATCCCAGCTGGGTAGTGGTGATGCACGCCTTTAATTCCAGCACTAGGGAGCTCAGGAGGCAGAGGTAGGTAAATCTGAGTTCAAGGCCAGCCTGGTCTACAGAGCAAGGTCCAAGACTGGCAGAGCTACATAGAGAAACCCTGCCTCGATAAACAAATGAACCAAAACCCAAAAAAAGACAACAAAATCTCAGAATTAGCTGCGAATCCAATTCAGTGGTAGAGCACTTGCCTGGCTCCGGGTCCACTCTCTAACGCCACAAAACCAAAATGCGTCAGAAGCCCACATTTCAAAACTTTCATTCCGCATAGTGCACGTCCTCGGAGCAGTTACTGATCTGTCAGTGGAAGGACAGCGTGCTCAGGAGTCTACACCTCCAGACAAGCCGCACAACCTTTGTCCACCGCACTCTTCCCCACCCATGGATGCAATCAACTTCTGAGCAAGAGGCCCCAGTGTGAGTTCTGCTCTACCTCACCTCTAGACACAACAGCACCCAACCTAAACCCCTAGCTCTGTCCAGGTCCCTGGTCTCAGGGGTGTCGTGGACACCAGGGGAAGAGAACTGCTCCTGATTCTATGGATCCAGGCTCTGCAGACAATAGGCCAAGTCTAGGAGCCAGTTTGCATTAACAGGAAGTCCCCCGCAGAGCCTGATCTAGTGCACATACCTTGTTCTCAGCTTTAAGGAATCCTGGCGGTTAGAGTTGCTGACTCAGAGCTTGCCCAGGCATAGCGCCCAGTAGCTTAAGAGCTGCCAGGTGTCTTCCCCCTGAGTTGAGAAAGGCCGCCGCCGCTGCTGGGGCAATCCCAACCACTTTGCTCTTGCCTCAGCTTCAAGTCAGGCAGGGGCAGGAGTCACACAGGGGGAATTAGCGTCTTGAGAAGGCCCTCTGCACAAGTCCCCAGAATGCCTCTGAATGCCAGAGCTGGGGAACAGGGAAATAGACCCAACCACTTGAGCAGGGGGAGGGACCCCAGAGCCTGCTGGCTCTGAACCCTCAGTCTCATTCCTGAGGGACCTGATTTGAAAGCCATGGTTTGGATGCTGTTATGTGTTACATGTTGGAGGTCTGAACCTGGGTGTAGAGGTGCTATAGAACGTTGGAAGGTCAATGGGGAACTGGGGGTATGCTCTCTGACTTCCTGTTTGGCTGGGTTCCTTCCTCTCATACATATTCCCACCATGGGCCTCACCTGGACAAGCTACTTGAACTGTCTCCATCTAAAACTACAAGTTTAAACAACAACAACAAACCAAAAAAACCCAACAACCTTTTCTTTGGGCTGGAAAGCAGACTCAGGGGTTCTAAGTAGTTGTTGCTCTTGCCAGGGACCTAGGATTAATTCCTAGCACCCACAATCATCCAGGGGATCCAATGCCTCTTCTGACTTTCATAGATATGTATGTGTGCTACAGGGAAAACATTCACATAAAATCAAGAAATCTAAAAAAACAAATCAAGGCCGGGTGCTGGTGGCATATGCCTTTAATGCCAGCACTTGGGAGGCAAAGGCAGGCAGATTCCTGTGAATTTGTAGCCTGGTCTACAGAGCTAGTTCTAGAACAGGCTCCAAAGCTACAGAGAAACCCTGTCTCAAAAAATACAAAGCCACCCCCCCCCAAAAAAAAAAAAACCGAAAAAACAAACTAAAATAAACAAATGAAAACTTTTCTCCAGGGGGCTGGAGAGATGGCTTAGTGGTTAAGAGCATTGCCTGCTCTTCCAAAGGTCCTGAGTTCAATTCCCAGCAACCACATGGTGGCTCACAACCATCTGTAATGAGGTCTGGCGCCCTCTTCTGGCCTTCAGGCATACAGACAGAACATTGTATACATAATAAATAAATAAATATTAAAAAAAACTTTTCTTCATAAAGTTAGACTGCCCTATTATCTTGTTATAGTAATGAAAATGAGACTATCTTTCTATGATCTCATCATTTAAAGATGGAGAAACAGAGGCTCAGAGAATGGTAGGATCTTTCTGACAAGGACATCGCTGTTCAGAACAGAGATGGAGAAGACCTATCTCCTCAAGCTCACAAGCCAGGTCTGAGCCTACCTTATCCTCCCAGGTACTCGCCCCAAAGCTGTGAGTCAGAAACTCTAAGGGACTAGCTTAAAGCACAGACCACTTCCCCTTTAAATCAGGCCCGACGGTGGTGCATCGGTTTGGCTAACACAGCCTAACCCTGCAAGGTGAGGGCTGAGAACTTTTACCACTAGCCTCAGCAACCTGGCCACTTCTGGCAAGGCCACTGGAATTTCCTTTAGTTAAAGCTTGGATGAGTTGGACCCTTGCCACACAGCTGCCTCTGCACGTGGCAGATGACCCCAGAGAGTCCCACCACAAAGGCCTCTGTGGATGGCCTGTCCGCCCAGCTCCCCACACAGAAACCAGTGTGGGACTGACTTTCTGGGACCTCGTGGGGTTTACTGCAGCCAAGGCTGATGATAGGATACTATCCACTTAGGACTTGCCATCCTGAAATCAGCAGCCTGGATTCTAACTGGTAGGATGTCCGACCTCAATGGGCAGCCAACGAAGGCTGAACCAAAGTGTTTTTTTTTCTCTGCCAGATTCCAAATTATCTTAGAAAATGGGACACATTGATTGGGTGGTTAGTTTAGTTGGCTGCAACTGACTGGGTCAGAACTTCAGTACCGAGCCTGCCTTCACTTGGTGCCTTTACTTGCTGGACCCCATTCACTTGCAGTGAGTCTCCAAATAAGCATTCAGGAGCCCCAAACAGTCACATCTCAAGCCTTCCTGGAAAATTTTCTGTACACACATACACTCTTTGCACACATATTTCAAAATCATTCTTGTGACAGAGCTTGAGAAGCAGTGTCACTTCCTTCTGAAAAACATTTCTCCAAGTGGTACGTTTCTGCACCTAAGATAAATCCCAACATGCAAACACAGGCATCGCGTTTTACATACCCACCCCTTCCATTGTGCACATGGATACTTTCAGAGTTCAGTGAACTCCTAAGGCTACAATGTAAACGTCAGTGTAACTCTGTCGCTGCTTGCAACCTTTTCCGCTGGTTTAGGAAGTAAGCCCCCTTACAACTGAAAAAGTTACTTAATTTCTCTCCAAGGGGTACCTTTCCCCGGCCCCTTGATTCATTCATTCCCCAGCCTGATACAGCCACGAACCCAGCTCCACACCAGGCAGTACTAAATGGTCACCCGACTACCAGTTTGTGCAGATCACTTAACACACTGCTTTTCAACGTCTTCACCTGTGAACTGATTATCAGAAAGGAATCAAGGATGCTGTGTCATTCCAGGAATTCCCACTTAGCTGTCCCCTGATCTTGTCAAGGTCTGTGTGCTCCTCCAGCTTTGTAAAATGCGCCCCTGCATAGGGACCAGTTAGTTAATGCTCCGCCTCTCTGTCTCGACTTCAGAACCTGAAGGGAATCGTAGGGCCTGAAGAGAATATAGGACATGAAGACCAACTCTGTGCTAAGCTAAGAAGACAGTGTGAAAGGAAGTCAGGTCTCTACTTGGGCAGGGAACACCCTATACCACAGGCAACGATCTAAATCAAAGAGAGATAACAGGTCCAAAGTATGTTGGGGAAGTACGGTGGGCAAAGGGCTCTCAGTCCAAACCCGAGAACACTCCGTCTCAAAAGCACGAGTAGGAACCCACGCTAAAAGGCCAGAGAGCTTAACTCCTTTAATAATATGTCCTGTATGGAACTGGCCAGAATCCAGATTTCTGGTCTTTGTTCCAAGTTCACAGCTTGGTTGGGCTCCTGAACACTCCCAACACAGCCCCCCAAACCATTTCATGAAGCCCACACCTCCGTTTCAGCGGTTTCACACCGGGCCCGATGAAGATCTCAGAATTTCTTGAAATCACCCAGTGTGGAAACACCGTTATCCCAGAACTTCCCTTTCTGTGTGGGCCTCGCTCCTCCATTCTACAAGCTTTGCAAACCTCCTGCCTCGGGTCTGTTCTTGCCTCTATTCTTTCCTCCCAAGCCCAGGGTGTAGCGGACACGAGTCACCTCCCCGCCCCCACCCTGAAGTCCTCAGCAGCGCCGGGATCCAAAGCAGGACCCCAACTCACAAAAGGCAGGAGTAGGAATAAGTGTCGAGGAGGGGAGCGTGGTTAAAGATTCGGAGATGAATGGGCCCGGAGTTTCCTGCAAAATGGTGGACTCTCCACACAATTTTCCGCTTACACTGCAAGGGCTCAAACGCCAACTCTCGCTGTGACCTTGAACAATTGCTATAAACCCGAAGCCTCAGTTTCCCCATCTGCAAGTCAGTGGAACCAACAGGTTGGTGGAGAGGGCTAGGGCCCACACGTGCGCCAGGTTCTCCCGCCAGCAGACATGGTGGCCACCGGGTGCAGCCGCGGAACTCGGAGGCGCGCTCGGGTGGAGCGGGAGCCGGGGAACCGGGGCCGGCGGGAGGCGCTCGCGAGGCCCACGCGGCCGGCCCCGGTGGCGGAAGGTTCCGCCATCTGACCGCGCCCCCGCCGCCGCCCTCATGGCGACTTCGTGCTGCACGACACGGAGCCGGTGAGACCGCGGGACCCGGCTCCCCGCCCCGCCAGAACCGCGCGCTCACCCCGAGCCTGCCGCGGTGGTGGCCTGGATAGAGCTGATGCGCAGGCGATTGGCCGTGTCCTTCAGGGCCTGCAGCTTCTGCTGATCCGGCTTGTGGTAACCTTCCATGGCGCGGTCGGGCGAGGACGAGGACAACGAGGCTAGAGACGCAGAGCCAGCGGCGGCTCAAGGGGCGACAGGCAGCGGCCAAGGCCCGGTGCTGCGGGCGGGCGCATTAAGAATCCTTAGGACCCACCCAAGAGGGCGGGGCGGGGGCGGGGCGGGGCGCCGGATCACCCCAGGCCGACGAGTGGCCTCCGGTCCCGCCCCTCGCTTTCTGGACACTAGCTGCCTGGCCTGGGGTGTCTGTCTGGGCACACGCTCTGTTGGCATTAACCACGTACTCTAACAGTACCAACAAAGTAACTTCACCACTATTCCTGGTTCTAAGCGTAGCTCAGAGTTCGTCGGCTGACTTGGGTGGGGTTGAGAAGAGAGATTTTCATTGCACTTCACTAAGGAAATGGCTGAGACTTGGCAAGGTCGTTTAAAGTCACAGGGCTGGTGGGTAGCGAGTCGGCTGCAACAGAGTATCCCAGCCCCTAAAAGTCCCGGAGCTTTAGGAACCTGTACAGGGCATGAGAATCGATACGCAGTACCAGTCACGGTATAATATTGCGAAATTACTAGAGTAGGCTGGTCTCAGACTACGAGGGCCTATGGAGAGATTACTGGGTTTGCCTCTAGGTCTGTAGGCTCAGGAGCGCCACTGTTCTTACCAGAATGGGAGGAATGAGGCTCCCCAGTCTGGAGGTAACAGAAAGCATTACCATCCCAGTCTCTCTGGATCCATGACGCACGCTCAGGTCAGTACTGTTTCAGGAGGAGGAAGCTGCAAGCCTGTGAACCGGTGCTGGACAGAGGCAAAAGCACCTATATAGCCTCTGCCCAGGTTCTCTCTGCGTCTTCCACAGCACTCGTGAGACGATGGGCGCTGTGCTAGGGAGCGCCCATCCCCCAGGGCTCCCTGTCAGGCCTGTTTCCCAGGTGTCCCAATCAGACTGAGTGTGGTGTGTGATATAGCTCCTGGCTTCTGCTGGCCCTGCCCAAAGAGGCTCCCCCTCCCCCTAGCTGTCTACTGGACCTGGGACTGGAGCGATGTGGCCTCAGAGTGTTCCACCGTCGAGAGCCTGGGCAAGTGCCACTCTATCCTCAGGCTGCTAACTGGTCAAGGAGGCAAACTTCGAGAACCCTTTGGGCCTTTCAACCCTGTGACCCTGAGGGCAGTGATTCCTGCGCCCAGCCCTCCTTTTCGACACCTCTCCGATGGCACAAGGCTGACTTCATCATCTTCTTCGCAGTGAAAAGTTATCACCATCTGTTTGGGAATGGTAAAATAAGCTAGTGAGGTATATGTTTTTCTTTCTGAGTGTTCATTTCTGTATATCTGAATGCCTTTTTTAAAGATTAGAAAGTAGTTACCTTTCTCCCTTCCCTTTCCTCCCTCCAAACCCTTCCCTACACCTCTCCTTGCTTTCTTTCAACCCTGCTCAAAGATCTGCGGGCAACTAAGGAGTCCCGAGAGCGGGAGAAGTAGTCTTCCCCAGGAAAGAGCACACCCATTAGCTACCATAACCCTGAAAACACATATCCAAGTGACATTCTACAGACCAATTAGGTTATATTTAGGAATACCTATCCCTACCTGTATGTGAAAACAATTAATGAAAAAGATGCTAATTTCTATTTTCACTCTAGTGAAAATGTCCCTACCTCCACTCTGGGAATCTAGGACCTTGGCTATCATTAGCGTCTAAGATCTTGTTTCATCCTGGGTTTCCATATTAACTGGGTTCAGGTCATCCTGGATTTCAGCCATATTTCAGTTCTTTTGTCTTCCCCAGGGTCAGCTTTGGATTCAGAATACTGGGCTGGCTGGAGGTTTTGCCGATGTCCTGTTTGTTGGGTTTGGGTCTTTATTCAGAGACATCATAAATCACATGGTACTTGGGAGCAAGACTTGGATTCCACCTGGCTTCCAGCTCCCTTCTTGTTCCCCTGCTCCCCTTACATCCGAGATCTGTTGGGTCTCCTATTCGTATTCTTTGTGGTTGCCAGAGAAAACCATTGCTTCCTTAGTGGTCTCCCTCTACTGTTGGAATAAAACTCGGCATATACACCCCTAGCCTCCCTCCCATTATCTTGTGTTTTATTTTTATTTTTTTTGGCACTCACCCCCATCCATTTCAGCACAAGCCTTGCCTGCCTTGTGTCTTAGTTAGGGTTTCTATTACTGTGAGGAGACACCGTGACCACAGCAACTCTTACAAAAGTAAACATTTAATTAGGGCTGGCTTACAGCTCAGAGGTTTAGTCCATTTATTGTCATGGTGGAACATGGTGGCATACAGGCAGACATGGTGCTGGAGAAGGAGCTGAGATCCTACATTTTGATCCACAGGCAACAGGAAGTAAACTGTTTCCACACTGGGCATAGCTTGAGCATAGGAGACCTCAAAGCCCACCCACAGTGACACACTTCCTCCAACAAGGCCATACCGACTCCAAGAAAGCCACACCTCCTAATAGTGCCACTCCTTATGGGGACCATTTTTTTTTTTCAAATATCACCTCGCTTTAAGGACATTAAGCTTCCAGATGAAGAGATGGGTCAGTTGTTAGGAGTACTTGATGCATTTTCAGGAGACCCAAGCATGAGGGCCTAGATTTAGCCTGGCATGGCGTCATGTGACCTTGAAATCTGAGCACTGGGAGGCAGAGACAGCTGGACCCTTGCTGTTCACTGGCCACCTAGTCCAGATGGCCTACTTAGCAAGCTCCAGGTTAGTAATAATATCTAAAAGTAAAAAATAAAAAAAGACTAAAATTAGGGGGACACCCCAGGAGAAAAGAAACCTGAGGCTGTTCTCTGGCCTTTGCACACATGTGTACACACGTGTATGTGCACACATATGCACAGAAACACATATACAACAACATGAAACTCAGTTGCGCATGCTGGTGTACAGTTTAATCCAGCATCAGGAAAACTGAGCCAGGAGGACTGAGGTAGCCTGGGCTACATAAGGAGATGTCTCAAAAACAAAAGCCTACTAAACTCACTCCCATCTAGAGTTTGTCCCTGCTGTACCCTGAGCTAGTAAAGCTCTTCTCTTGGTGTTTCTCATTGCCAGGATTTGAAACAGGACTGCCTTTCTAGCTACTCTCTCTCTCTCTCTCTCTCTCTCTCTCTCTCTCTCTCTCTCTCACACACACACACACACACACACACACACACACACACACACACACACACAAACACTTTCTAGATAGGGTCTCACTATACGTAGCCTCATTTGGCCAATAACTCACTATGTAGACCAGGCTGGCCTCAAATTCACAGAGATTCACTTGCCTCTGCCTCCAGAGTGCTGGGATTAAAGGCGTGCGCCACCAAAACATCCTGTGTCAGTGCCAGTGGACTAGAGGAGGAGGCTCTAGCCTCTGACTCTACCCCTGCAGACTCCAGTGACCTCTTGTACATAGTAGGGGCTCAATAAACGCAGTGAAAAGAAAGCATTGCTATCCAGTGTCTGAGATAACACAGCCAGCAAGGGGCAGAGCTGCACTCAAAGAGAGGCCATCAGGAGCTGTCGCTGGAGGGAATCTGGTCCTCCAGCTCACGCCCTTCATTCTAACCTGTCCACCTTGAGACACAAAGGTGCTCTGTTGAAAGGCAGGAAGTGGCACAGATGTCCTGCCCTCGGCATCAGGTGACAGCAAAGGTCATGGCAACCGAGAGCAGAGTCACACACTGAAACGAGCCAGGGACCCACACAGGACCTCCAGCAAAGGGTAGGCACCCTCTGTGCTCATAATCTAATCCCCCCCCCCCACCATCTGACTCCAGGACATCCATGATCACCAGAATGTACTGGGAGGCTACTAGGGGTGCTGAGCGGGCAGCATGCACCCTGGTATTGTGATTGGGATGGTTGCAGGAGACATCACTTGACAATGATGATGGATCAGAAAGGTCAGAGTTCACCTCGGCAGGAAACGCCAGCACTGCTCAGCTAGGCTGTTCAGAGCAGCTAGCATTGCCCTTGGAGCAGGCTGGAGGAAGCCCAGGTGTGACGTTGTCTGACACACACACTCTCACACTCGCACACACACACTCTCATGTGCTCTTTCGCATACACACACCTTCTTCTTTCTCAAAATGCTGGCTCGCATGCCCTCCCCGTCACTCTCTACCCTCACAGTCTTCCACATGGACCCTGGCAGGACACACAACCCACTAGCCAGCTGCAGCTCTTGGCCCTGATGCTCTCTGATGCCCCCACTGCTGGCTTCCTCTCCTGTGAGCCCCATGTTGTGCTCATCCCTGGATAGAGCTTGTAGCATCTCTATAGCATCACCCTGGCCTCCTACAAAGTCTCTGTGCCTTGGCTGGGGCCCTGGGTAAAGCCAGAGTCCAGCCCTCCTGCTATCAGCCTGAACTGGAACCTCAGACATGGAAGCTCCGGTTTCACAGCCAGGTCCTGGCAGAGCTCATGCCCGTTGACCCAGAACTCTACGTCAAGAGGTAGTCCTGAGGGATGCTCCCCGTACAGGCCTCTGTGGTGGTAGTGGGCAGGGAATGGGGCCGAAGTCAAGACCAAACCTCTGAAGTTTTTTTTTTTCCTTTTTAAAAACAGGGTCTCACCGGGCGGTGGTGGCGCACACCTTTAATCCCAGCACTCGGGAGGCAGAGGCAGGCGGATCTCTGTGAGTTCGAGACCAGCCTGGTCTACAAGAGCTAGTTCCAGGACAGGCTCCAAAGCCACAGAGAAACCCTGTCTCGAAAAATCAAAAAAAGAAAAATAAATAAATAAAAATAAAAACAGGGTCTCAATAGGTAGCCCAGGCTGCCTTAAACTCCCAAACCTCCTGAGCGCTAGGGTTATAGTCGTGTTCTATGACACCTGGTCCCAAACCTCTTGAGAAACTGAGTCTTTCTAAAGCACATTGACTAAGGAGTAGAAAGTAGAAGGACCCAGGGGAAATGTTGCTCCGAAGTGGCCCCAGAAGATGTGACCTCACATTAACTTTCTGACCTGTCTCTATAGAGCTGGGCCAAGGACTTTGCATTGGTAGCAAGACCCTCGGGCAATTGTGTTGAGGTCCTGGGGATTCTGACAGCCAGAGATAGGGTGATAGAATTGGTACGCTTGGACTTCAGGCTTTGCTGGGCTCCTGAACACAATCTCATCACTTAAGAAGCTGAGACAGGAGGACTGAGGACATGGAACATAGTGAGACCCTGTGTCAAAATAAAAACAAAAGCTGACATTCTGAGATTGAGGCCCAGGACCCATATGGTTGAAGGAGAGAACTGTTTTCCTGCAAGTTGTCCTCTGACCTCTAAATCACACACACAGACACACACACACGAGTAATAAATTAAAGCATCTGTGCACGGGTGCACATGTGTGTGTGTGCGTGTGTGTGTGTGTGCGCGCACGCACACCATACTCACACCCATTCACATGGACTTAGCAGAAATCAGAGAGGTCACACACACACCATACACACAGTAACAAATTGAAGCATCCGTGTGTGTGTGTGTGTGTGTGTGTGTGTGTGCTTGCACATGAGTGTGTGTGCTTACACCCATTCACATGGACTCAGAAGAAATCAGAGAGGCTGCAAGGACGAGTTCAGAGCCTAGAGAGATTTGGGAGGTGGGACTAGGAAAGACCTACGGTTTCTTCTTTGCCTGTTTCTTTTTTTTTTCCCTTCGGGGATTTGGTGGCAATGACCACAATTGACTTTTATAATCAGAAGAAGGCAAAAGAAAATTCTGTCTTGAAAAACCTAGTGCCGAGGCTGGGGGCCAAGGCAATCATACACTCTCCACTCCCCATGGTTATGTAAAGCTGGGCCTGTGTTTCATAAGTCAGGCTACTGCCTCGGATGTTTGGGGCCGAGAGTACAGCCTCAGGCTGTGCATGTGCCCCTGCCCTTGTTTGGCTGTCTGGATGCAGCTCAGGGCGAAGCTATCCTGATGTACTCCGACACATCTGCCGTTCACCATCCGCCATCTCCTGAGTGGGCACCGATGAGGCGTGAATGGCTTCTAGCAGCTGCCTTCCTGAGTGACAGCGCTGGCATCGCTCTGGCGGCCCTGAGTCCGTGTGTGCACTCCGGGGGCATGCCCCAGCTGGGTGCTGTGAGCCCCAAGCCAGCACAGGCCTTGTACTGAAGCCAATCTCCATGGCTATGGCCTTGGGACACTTCCTTTGACTCATAGCCAGGGCTCCTGGCCAGCATGGCCCTGGGATGAGTCTTTATGGGTAAGTACCCAGCACTGAGTCCCACAGTGCCTCACAGAGAGCACCTGGCTGAGGCTTGTAGATTGATTTATAAATCTACTGTCCTCCCTAATACCAGAATTTCCTTCCAGAGGATTTTTTTTTGATCTCTCTCTCTTTTAAAAAAAAGTTTTATTTATTTTTCATTTTATGTGTATAAGTGCTTTACCTGTGTGTATGTATGTGCACCATGTGTGTGCCTGGTGTCCGAGCCAGAAGCAGGAATTGGATCCTCTGGAACTGGAGTTACAGATGGTTGGGATCCACCACGTGGATGCTGAGAACTGAACCTGGGTCCTCTGCAGGAGCAGCAAGCACTCTAAACCATGTTTTGTAGCTCTGGAAATAGCACTTTTGACAAGGCACCCGAGGAAGAACACCACTTCTAATTTCTCTTGACTGAAATTATGTAAACAAACAAACAACATCCAAAAACAACTAATCAATAAACACTTCAAATTTATCATTATAAAAGTAAGATATGCTTATTATATGAACCTAAAAATGAACCAGGCCTGTAATTCCAGATGCCTGAGGCTTTCTTGGTCTACACATTGAGGCCAGCCTGGGCAACTTAGTAAGACCCTGATTCATAAGAAAAAATTATTATTATTATTTTGATAGTGTCTCATGCAACTCAAGCTAGCCTTGAATGCACCGTGTGGCTGAGGGCACACTGAACACTTCACTATCCCGCCTTCATCTCTTAAGTGCTGCATTACAGATGTGTAACAGCAAAAGAACAGAAAATAAGGGTAAAGAGCCATGAATGATGGCAGTTGCCTACAGTCCCAGCACTGGAGGATGAGGCAAAAGGGTTACAGCAAGTTCAAGGCCAGCCTGTCCTATGTCGTGAATTCTAGGCCTGTCTGTGCTGCCTAGTGTGATCCTGTCACAAAGAAATAAAAGAAAGTTCAAGGCCATTCTGGCCTAATAT